>NC_045426.1:708155277-708455277 GCF_902635505.1 Sarcophilus harrisii
CGGACACGTCCCTCCACTGCCTTCTGCCTCCTCCGCCCCCCAGGCACTCCCTGGCAGGCTGCCCGACCCCCGGGCCCCCAGACCCTCACCACCCTCTCTCCTCCTCCCAGACGGTGGCAGCAGAACCGTGGTCCAGACCAAGTCGTTCTCCTCTTCCTCCAAGAAGATGGGCAGGTAAGGAGAGGGTGTGGAGCGTGGGGGGCCGGAGCTGGGCCAGGGAGGGTTCTGGGTTCTGATTCTGCCCGACACGACTTCGTCTGGCCAAGCCCCTCAAGTCTCTCTGGGACCTCGGGAGCCCACAAGGTTTCCGTCACTGGAGGGCAAAGTGGGCCGAGTGTGTGGGCGCCGACCCAGCTCCTTCCCCCGGGCCCCGAGCCGCCATGTAAAAGGGGGCGGGGGAAGCTTCCTGACGCCCCCCTGACCCGCCTCCTCCCCGGAAGCATCTTCGACCGGGAGGACGAGACCCCGTCACGGGCCGGGAGCCTGGCGGCCCTGGAGCGGCGCCAGGCCGAGAAGAAGAAGGAGCTGATGAAGGCCCAGAGCCTGCCCAAGACTTCAGCCTCCCAGGCCCGCAAGGCCATGATCGAGAAGCTGGAAAAGGAGGGCGGCGGCGGGTGAGTGCGGGGCAGAGGCCAGGGGGGGCCAGGGGAGGTGGGGGGCTAAAGGGAGGCCGGGGGGCTGGGCACCAATGCGGGGGCGTCTCCTGACCCGGGGTTCCTCCTCCCACAGCAGCCCCGCCGGCTCTCGGGGGGCCGTACAGCGCTCGTCCAGCTTCGGGGTCCCCAACGCCAACAGCATCAAGCAAATGTTACTGGACTGGTGCCGAGCGAAGACCCGCGGCTATGAGGTGAGCGGGGCCCGGCCCCCACCCACCAGCCCCAGTCCCTCCCGGCCTTCGGGAGGCAGGGCCCCCTGGGAGTCTGGTCCCTCATGTTCCCAGTGGGGAAACTGAGGCCCGAGGAGGTCAAGTGCTCAGTAAGGCCCGACTCCAAGCCCACTGAGACCAGGTCTCCAGACTCCCAAACTTAGAGATAAGAGGCCCCTCCCAGCCCTGACACCCCCTGTTTTAAACCCCTCTGTTCTCTGACTCCAAAAGTCAGGGGTTCTAAGCCCCTTTCCTCTCTGACTCCCCCGTTCTAAGCCCCTTTCCTCCCTTACTTCCCCCGTTCTAAGCCCCTTTCCTCCCTTACTTCCCCCGTTCTAAGCCCCTCTTCTCTCTTACTTCCCCCGTTCTAAGCCCCTTTCCTCCCTTACTTCCCCCGTTCTAAGCCCCTCCCTCTCTGACTCCCCCACTCTCCTCTCTGGCTCCCCTGCTCTCAGGCCCCCCCGGTTCCGACATTCTCCGGGGGGGGTCTCTCTCATGCTCAAGGAGGCCTCCGGTCTGGAGCCAGCTGGAAGCCCGAGCCACCTCCCACAGCCAAGAACATTCAGTCCCCCGGGGTCCGGGGTGCTGAGCTGGGTCTTGGGCCAAATCCCATTAGCGGGGGCCCCCGGGGCCTGGAAGCTTTGGGGCCTGCTGTAATCTTCTTGCAGTCATAAAAATACTTTATGTTCATCCCATTAAAGTCTGATTAGCCGTGTCTCCTGAAGCCCTGCCATGCACTGGGGCCTCCCACGGGGGCAGCTCCGGAGGCCGGGCCGGGCTCGGGGGGGCGGGAGCTCCCGCGGGTCCTGGGCGGATGCTGGCCGCCCGCTGACGGACTGACTGCGGTCCCACGGGCGGTGACCGGGCCCGGGGCCTCTCGCCTGGGGCTGCCTCCTTCGCCTCTGGCTCCCCGGGTCATGCAGGCCGGCTTTGGAGGGGCCCCGAGACTGAGATCCCAAAGCGCCCGTGGCGGCCCTGGCCCTTCTGGAGCCCCAGACTCCATGCAGGTGCCCGGGGCCTTCCCACGTGGCGTCTGCCCGGGCAGCCTACTCCCTTGTCTGTTCTTCCAGGGCCTGCCTGGCACACAGTAGGTGCTTAGCCATTGCTCGCCAACTGCCCATGTGATCACCCAGATTCAAAAGGCTGTCGAGAGGAGGGCGGCTCTAAAGGCACAATGAGACTCACTCACATACACGACCTCGCCCTTGGGGCCCAAGACGGGGGGCCCGGCTAGACGGTGTGGTTTGGGAAAACCTGGGGGGTCTCAGTGGACCCCCGTCAGAGACAGTGGGGTGATAGAGCAGGTCGATCGCAACCGAGAATCCCTCAGCTTTGGCCTTGTCAGACTTTGTCTGGAGTATGGGGACCAGTCCTGCCCGGAGACCGGAGGTCCGTAAGGGATGGCCACAGGGTGAAGGGGCCAGAACCTGTGACCCCATCAGAGGAGCTTGGGTGGGCTAGGTGGGCGGGGCCGTCTGGTGGGAGGCTCGTCCCCCCATTCTGACAGCCCCTCACCTTGTCCCCCTTCTCTGATGAGCGCCCCCTTTTCTCCCCTTCTCTGACGGGCGCCCTCTTTGTCCCCCCTTCCCCCCAGCACGTCGACATCCAGAACTTCTCGTCCAGCTGGAGCGACGGCATGGCCTTCTGCGCGCTGGTGCACAACTTCTTCCCCGAGGCCTTCGACTACGGCCAGCTGAGCCCCCAGAACCGGCGCCACAACTTCGAGGTGGCCTTTTCGTCAGCAGAGTACGTAGCCCCGCCCCTGCCGCGGCCGGCGCCCTGGAGGCCGAGGTGGGGGGGCGGCCGGGGAGAGGCCGCCCGTGGCCCCCGGCCAGAGACGGGCCCCTCGGCGGCCGGGACAGACCCCCTGCGGCTTCCCCGCCTTCTCCATCTTTCTGCTGGGCCCGGAGCCCCGGGCCCCCTTCCTGCTTTCTGCTGCTCTTCCCGGCCCCCAGGATGGGACGGGGTAGGCCAAGACCCCCCAGCCCCGGCCCTCCTGAGTGCGGAGAAGGGACAGAGGGTCCCTGTCCCCGCTCCCCTCCCCCCCCATGCCCAGGCCTCCGTCCCCCACCCCGGTGGGGCCAGCGTTTTCTCCAGTCTGTACAGGGGGCTTCCAGCCGGACTGTGGGAGCCATGGGCCCGGGCCTCGACCGGCCGACCAGCCCCATCCGTGGCCCGCCAGCCAGGTGGCCCCCCCCCTGCCCTTCCCCCTCTGTCTTCCCCTGTCTCTCTCTGCTCTCTGCCCTTCCTTCTGCCCCCGAAGCTTCTGCACCCCTGTGACCACTCAGTGTGCCGGCCCACGATTCCAAATGGAGCCGCCGGGCTGGGAGGGGGGCCGTGCCGGCCCCCTGCCCTCCCCTCCCCCGGGCCTATATACGCCGGATATATAGCAGAGAGCGAGACCGCTCTGGTTTGGAATCGGCTGCTGTCGAAGCTCACGGCCCCTGGCCCGCTCCGTCACCCCCGCCCGTGAGCCCCTGCGCTTTCCCCGGCCCTTGGCGCCCCTCCTCCTCTCCCGCCACCCCTCACGCCTCTGTGCCAGCCTCACCGCCCCCACGCCTGCCCCGGCTGGGGGGCGCCGCCCCTCAGTCCCCCCCCCCCCGCACATGTGACTGGTCTGCCGCGGCCTGCGCCCCCTCCCCCACCGGCCCTGTATGTGCGCTCACCAGTAGAGTTCGGTAGCACCCACGGGCCGGAGCGCATGTGGGGGGTGGCGGCGGGCCGACCCCGGCAGCGTGGAGAATGTCACCGGATTTACGGATCTCTCTCTCTCTCTGTCTCTCTCCGTCTCTCTCTCTCTTCCTCCTGCCCTCCCCTCCCCCTCCCCTCTGCCCACCCCCGGTCGGGGCTGGCCGTGCCCCCCCCAGGACCCACGCTGACTGCCCCCAGTTGCTGGACACGGAGGACATGGTGAGGATGCGCGAGCCAGACTGGAAGTGCGTGTACACGTACCTCCAGGAGTTTTACCGCTGCCTGGTTCAGAAGGGGCTGGTAAAAACCAAAAAACCCTAACCCCCCGCCGGGAGCGCCACGGTGAGAAAGGGGGCGGCGGGCGCCGGGGCGGGCGCGGGGGGCGCTGAGGCCGGCCTCACTCACTGGCGGGCTGGGAGGGGGCTTAGAACTAGAGCGGGGAGGGGGCTTTAGATCCAGTGAGTCAGAGCTGGGGGGGAGGGGCCTTAGCCCGGGGGATGGCAGGCCTGGGAGGGCCCTGGAGCTGGTCCCTCCTATCCTTGTCCCTTTCTGTGTCCTTTCCCCCCATGGGGCGGGGGCTTGCACAGTCTCCCCAGTTACTGTATCTCCGAGTTGCAGACAAGGCTGGGCTGCCCCTTTCTGGGGGCTCAGGGAGAATAAGGCCTGTGCCTGGCCCCTCCCCCAGTTTCCAGATGAGGAACAGACCTCAGTCTGGAAGGCTCCTCGGGTCCAGAGGCGCACCCCCCCCAAGCCCCTTGGCGGGCGCTGGGACTCCCGTGGCCGTCAGGCCGGGACGAGGGGCTCACCTGCCCGCAGGCTCCCCGGGCCGGTGTCCAGGGCCGCCCACTCCGAGGCCGGCCCGGCCGTGCTCCCTGTCATATATGGGCAGGGCAGCGGGCCCCGGGGAGCCGCCGGCCTGGAAAGTGTGACTCAGCGCCTGACGTCTGCGGCCCCCCCACCGAGGGCATCCCGCGCCCGCAAGCCCACGCTCCCTGGGCCTCCCGGCATCAACAATGGCTTTATAAGGCTGAAGCCGGGGGCCGGGGAGACTCCCGGGACAGACCGGCCCGCAGACCTTGGGAAAGGAGGGGGCAGGCTCACCGCCCAGCGCCAGCTGGCACCGAAGGGCCTCCGCACCAGAGCTCTGGAGCTGGGAGGGCTCGGGGCAGAGCTGGCGGGGGAGGAAAGCAGCCTGCCTGGGAGGGCTCCAGCCCCGGCTGGACTAGGAGGCTCCCATCAGGGGATAGCAGCGGTGAGAGGGGCCCGAGAGCCCAGAACATCAGGACTAGGGGTGGGCCAGTCCTGACTGGAGAGGGCCAAGAGCTAGAACATCAGGACTAGGAGTGGTCCGAGAGCCTAGATGGTCTCTGCTAAAAGGGGAGGTCTTAGAACAGCAAAGGTCAGAGCCTGGAGTATCAGGACTAGGAGGGGCCCAAGAGCCTAGAATGTTACACCTAGCCTGGGTCTTAGAGCCTAGATTGTCTGTTGGAAGAGGGAGTCTTAGAACAGTGAAGATCAGAGCCTAGAACGTCAGGACTAGGAGAGACCGAGAGCCTAGAATGTCCCAGTTGGGAGGGGCCGTACATCTTGGAATGGACCTTAGCTTCCGAAGCTCCTTCGTTTCTAAGAGAAACTGAGGCACCCAGTGAGGCAGCTTGCACACTGTCCGCGGGAAGGTAGAAGCACGCGGGTCCGGCCGCCCTGGCCCGGCTCTGCAGTTCGGGCCCCTCCCTTCCTTGCAGCAGGTCAGGAGCCCTCTTTCCTGTGCCCCCCCCCAGGTTGTGCCCCCCACCCTGCCAGGCCCAGCCCTGCCACCCCAGGCTTCCCTGGCTGGGCACGAGCCTTCAGAGGAACAGAGTAGATAGAACCGGGCTCCCGAGGGCAGAGCTCTGGGCTGCCAGGGCCAGGCTGGCCAAGAGTTGGGAGCACTGGAAAGGCCGGCAGTGTCCAGGGCAGTGCCCGCAGGCAGTCTTGGAGCCGGGCTCTCTGGCCGTGGGTGCTAGCCGGGAGACGGTTGAGCCCTCCTGGGCTGACACGGGCCCAAGACCTTCACACTGGGAGGGGAAACTGAGGCGCAGGGGGGTCCCAGGCGCTGCTGGCTTGGGCTCTTCCAGCTGAGCTCGGTTGCTCAGCAACAGATGAGTCCCCAAACACAGATAAACACAGGTCCTCGCACGCCTGATTGATTTAGCAGAGCCTGCGCCAAGGCCGGGGCCCATTCCCAAAGAAGGCCATGGGCGTCCCGGGCCAGGAGATCTGGCCCATTAGTCTTCCCCGTCCCCCTCACTCGTCCCGTTCAGGGCCTCGGTGCCCTCCCCCACTCCGCCCTTCCTGGAAGGAGGGCCCCACGAGCCGGCTCTGGGGGGAGCGGTGCCATGCCCGCCCCCGCCGTGGGGCTAAGAAGCCCAAGGCCCCGTTTTCAAAAGGAAGGAGCCAGGGTCTCTAGGCCAGGGGTGAAGGTGCAGGGTATGTGAGCGTGGGCAGGGAGGCAGTGACTGCGGGCAGGCGGCTGCTCCTTGCTGGGCAGCGTGGCAAGCCCGGGGCCGGCCGGGGCTGGAGGCGGGCGGCTCTTTTGCCCTGATGAAGCCACAGGCCCCCAGGAGATGACGCAGGAGCCCAGTTGGCCCGAGGCTTTCACCCAGCCCCGAGCGGCTTCCGTGGGTGATTCGCCCGTGGGAGGGCTGCAGGGGCAGCTCAGCCCAACAGCAGTGATGCGATGGCAGAGACAGCAGGGAGATGATTTTAGACCTAGGGGGACCCTCGAGTCCCAGCCCTTCATTTTACAGATGAGTAAACTGAGGCCGGGAGAGGGGACTTTCTGACTCCAAATCCCTTTCCACTCCCCCAGGGGGCTTCTTCCCCACCCCCTTAGAATGCTGGGCAGAGGAAAGCCAACAGGAATGGACTCATTGTAAAAAGCACCCCCTTGTGGGCACAGGATGGGGGGTACCGTAGGGGAGAAAGCTGCCCTTGCCCCACAAGCCCAGCGTGAGTCCGGGAAAAGGCTTGAGATTGCCCTTGGATGCCCGCTGGGCCCCTGGCTCCAGGCAGGTTTCCCGGCCCCCGAGACTCCGCTTAGAAATGGGGCCTTGCGCCATCTCCCAGCCCGCGAAAGGAAGCGATTTGCCGGTTTTAGTACGCTAGAGAAACGGCATTGTCCCTGGCAGGCGGGGCACCCGGAAAGTGAAGGCGGCCCCGGTCAGCCCCCAGCCCGTGGGCCCCGTACCCACGCTGCCTCTGCCGTCGCCACGCCAGTGGTGGGGACCCCGATTTAAGGAAAAGCTGGGGAGGGTCCGGCAGGAAGGCGTGAGGGGAACGTGGCGTTCCTTCAAGGAGGGCTCGGCTTAGTTGTGCTGGGCCTCCCAGGGCAAAACCGCAAGTGCCGGGTGGTAGATGGAGCCGGGGAAAGCTTCTGACAGGACGGGGGTGGGTGGGCTGCCCCCAGAAGGACCAGCCCCGGCAGCAGGTCAGAATGGGGCCCGGACCTGGGCTTTCAGCGGGGCACAGCTGGTGCCCGCCCGGTCGCCACTCAGAGCCCCCAGGAGCCAGCTGCCATCCTCCTTTTCACATGGGAAAACAAACAGGCAGAGGTTCAAGCGGCTTAGCCAGCGAGCAGCTGAAGCAACCTAGGAACTTGGGGCGACACTAACCCCTGAGTCACCCAGCTGGCTCCCCAAGAGTTCTGAGGTGCCTTCTGATCAGATGGCAGCCGAGCCCCCCCCACCTCCCGGCCCAGCTTTGGGGCCCTGGCAGCGTCCCCCAGGTTGGGGAGGGCTGGAGCCCCTTATGGGAATCACCCTGCCTCCCAGCATGGGGCCCCTGCCAGGCTGCCCCTGCCCAGCCTCCAAGTCTCTGGTGGAGCTGAGGGGGCCCTTTCCAGCCTCTGGACCGGATTGGGAACATGGGAGCGTGTTCTTGTCCCTAGCACTAACAGGGCACCCTCCGTGCCTCAGACTGGGCTCCTGCCTCTTGGAGGTCGGGGCTGCCCCCAACCTGGCCTGTCCCAGAGACTGTGGCTGCCTCCTGGCCTGGTTTATCTCAGCCTGCCTCTGGCCTGGCCTGGTTTGTCTCAGAGGCCACGGCTGCCTCCTGGCCTGCCTTGTTCCAGCCTCCCTCATCCTGGCCTGTCCTGTCCCAGAGACTGTGGCTGCCCCTTGGACTGCCCTGTCCCAACCTGCCTTATTCCAGAGGCCGTGGCTGCCTCCTGGCCTGGTTTGTCCCAGAGGCCGTGGCTGATCCCTGGCCTACCCTGTCCCGGCCTGGCCTGTCCCAGAGGCCTTGGCTGCCTCCTGGCCTGTTTTGTCTCAGCCTGCCCCTGTCCTGGCCTGGGTTGTCCCAGAGGCCACGGCTGCCCCCAGGCCTGTCCCGGCCTGCCCCTGTCCCAGAGCACAGAGAGCAGAAGGGTCAAGGACAGATCTGCAACCTCAGGAGGGGCTTCAGGGGTCCCGGGAGCAGGGCCTTTGTCTGGGTAGTACCCCCCCACACCCCCTCCCAGGGTCCGGCCCTCCAGGGTTTCCCAGCTGGCTTCCAGGGGCTTTAATGTCGCCCGGGGGACTCGGGGTGGGAGCCGAGGCCGGTGGGAGGCGGGGTGGCCCGTGCTCACCCTGTGCCCCGCCTCCTTCCCCGGCAGGGTGCTGGTGGACTGCGTGCCCCTGGTGGACGTGGAAGACATGATGATCATGGGCAAGAAGCCGGACCCCAAGTGCGTCTTCACCTACGTGCAGTCGCTCTACAACCACCTGAGACGCCACGAGCTTCGATTGCGGCAGAAAGAGCTCTAGGGGTCCCTAGCCCCCCGAGCCGAGGCAGCACCCCTCCCATCCCCCCTCCAGTGTGTGCATCCAGAAGAGCTCCTGCGCCACATTCCCTGCCCTGGCACCGGCGCCCACACCCGCCCCCCACCCCACGGCTCCAGCTCCCCCAGTTACTCACAGCGATTCACGGAGTTTTTATAAATTATTCGTTCTCAACTGGCCTCCCTTTCATTGGTTCCCCCCAGCTTCCTGACACAAAGGAGGGGGGCGGCTTTCCTTGGGGGGGCCGAGTTCCTCATGGGGTACCCCAAAACCCACAGGCCCCAAACTTGCGAGCTGGAGTCAGTGCCAGCCGCCACTCGGCTGGGAGAGGGCCCCACTCCTCATGGCGGGCAGGGGTGGGCAGTGACCCGGGGTCCCCCATGAGGAAGTATCAGAGCCATGAGAACCCAGGACCCCCGACTGTCATCCCGAGTGCACCCTTATCCTGCACCAGACCCCAAGCCGTTGGACCCCCAGGGTGGGTTGTGTCCACACACCCCCAGATGCCCGTACCCAGGCTGCTTTCTGCCGGCACTGTGGCAACTCTGCAGAGAACAGGATAAGGGCCAAGTGGGCCCTGCTGGGGGACCCCGGGACCATCGTTCCGGTCTGGGGGAAGCCCACCCTCCCCTCGGGCAGTCTGTCTGTCCAAGGTTACGGGGGCAAGTCCTTGGAACCCCTCGGGGCAGCGGTGACAAGAAGGACAACGACACCGGGATAGCGGGTTGGAATGGGGGGGCTTTTACTGCGTAAGGGAGAGGGGGAGACCCCAGCCCCAGCTGCCACACCCCCCGGCCCGGCCCCAAGGACGCATCCATCCACCCTCAGCAAGAGGAACCCTTTGCGCTGAGAGCTTCATCCTGTCCCTGACGGCCGGACTTCGGGGCGCAGCGCTGCGGAAAGGGTCTCTGGACCACCCATGCAGACCAACTTGCCGCCTCTGGACCCAAAGCAGATGCCCGCTCCCACCTCCCGCCTAAGGGGCGCTGCCAGCCCCCTAGGGTGTCAGGCAAGTTGAGGTGTGTGGGTGGCCCCACCCAGCAGTGCGCTAGCCCTTCCCTGCGGGGCGGGCACGGCCCTGGCACCTCGGTTCCAGGTTAGGGAGCATGGCAGGCGACGCCGTTCCACCACAGCTGCCGGCTAGGGTGGGGGCCGTGGTTCTAGACCTAGAGTTCCAGGCGCGCGGGGATTGAATCCCCGTGGGGCGCTGGGGTGGGTGCCTTCTCTCCCAAGACCCTGGCGGGGGCGTACTGGAACTCGGGAGGGACGGGGGCATCCGGGCTGGATTTCCGGTAGAAGCCCAGGTCCTTCAGCAGCTGATTGATCTCCTCCCGGGTCATGTCACGGAGGGGGATTCTCTGAAGGAGTGAAAGGTCCGAGTGAGTGGCAGGGGTCTGACGCCAGATGCCCCCGGGAGGCCCCGCCCCCTCCCACCCCACGGTGGGTGGGCAGCCGGGCTGGGACGACTCACCTCTAGCTCCTCATACTGGTATCCCAGCAGGACCAGCTCAGGGTCGGCTCCAGGGAAGTATTTCAGCACCAGGTTGTGACTGGTGGCAGAGTTAAGGAAGGGGCAGATGTGGTAGGAGGGGGGCTCGGGGAGGGGCGGCTGGACCCCACCCACTCTAGTCCCGGGGGCCTGGAACCGGGGAGATCGGGGACCGCCTCAGGCCAGTCGGGGCAGAGCTCAGCCCTCTCCCTCAGGTCGGAGGGATGGGGCTCCTAATGGGAGGCCGGGGCTGATTCCCAGGGGACTCTGGGATACCGTCTCAGGCCAGTGAGGGGCAGAGCCACAGCCGTAGGGCCGGGGCTCCTAGCTACTCTCGCCCCAACGGGGGGGGGGCTGGGGCTGATTCCCAGGGAACCCTGGGAAGAGCCTTTGCCCTCCTCAGAGTTCTGCCTTTAAGAGACAGGCCTGGCTCTCTGAGGCTCCTGGGAACCACCCCTCCTGGGCCCGGCCTGCCCATGTGGGGCCGGAGTGGGGGTGTCCCTGAAGGAGACAGAGTGGGGAGCTGCCCGAGAGAACCTGCAGAGGGGCCAGTAAGTGCCCCCAAGACCCCCACGCCCGAGCGCCTGCTGAGAAAAGATACTAGTATGGAACATCCTGGGTGACGAAAAGTTTCACCTGGAGGAAAGAGAAGGGGGAGACGTGATTGTTGGCAGCTCCCAGCCCCCCCCCCCCAGCCCCCCAGCCCCTCCCCCGGCCGGGACCCTACCTCCTTCAGCCGGTTCAGCTGTCATCCTCCACAGGTCTGCCAAGGGACAAAGCCATATGTCAGTCGGGCCGGGCCCGCTCACCGTCCTCCCCTTGCACAGCCACCACCACCACCACCACCACCTGCAGCAGACCCTGCAGGCCGGCCCACGCTAAGGGCGCCGCCATTTAACTCTCGGGTTGCCATGCCGACCCAGTGGGCCATGGCTGGTTTCCAGGGAAACACGGGGAGGGGGCAGCACCCAGGGCTCCGTGGGCAGGGCCACAGTAAGGAGAGACTGGGCCCTGGGTCTGGGGGAGGGGGGGGATGTGTCTTGGAGCCAGGACTCAACCCCTGAGAGCAGATCAGAGATCGGGGGGCAGGGGGAGGTCTGGGGGCCGGGATGGGCCTGAGGTCGGAGGTCACACACTCCTGTATTACTGATTTCACACAGCAGGAAACCCAGGTCCCAGCAGCTCGCCTGTGGCCTTGCAGCCAGCATCAATGCATGGGGGGAGAGGGGGTTTAAACCCAGTCACCAAATCCATTGTGGAGCCCAACCCCCCCCCCCCGATTTACTGAAGGGGAAACTGAGGCCCAGAAAAGGGAAGGTCAAGGTCCCAGAGACCGAGTGAGGGCAGAACTGGGGGCGCCCCCAGATGCGGGATCAGAACGTCCAGTGCAGTGGGCGAAGCTGCCCGAGGCCGGACTTTCCACTACTTTGAGTTGGGGTCCGAGCACAGGTGAGAGGGGGGGACCTAGGAGAGCATATGGTTTTCTACTTGCTAGAGACAGTTTTGGGGTTGGGCTAGATGCTTATTCCATAACAAGGTAAAGTGTGAGGTGGTTTCAATTTAGAGGGGTGGATTTCCAGTTCTTCCCAGGACTCCAAATTAGAAAAAAAGAATATGGGGGTGGGGGTTTTCTTTCCTGGGGTGTTTGCCAACGGCTTTAGACCTTTCCCAGGGCTTGTCTGGGGGGTCCAGGGGCTGGGCCGGGGCTCCCAAACTTGCAGGGCAGGACGCTTATGGCTCTGGGAGTGGGAACTGTCATGCTTGCTTCCTCCAGGTCCTGCTGGCCTGGGCTTTCCGGCCTCCTCTCAAAGCTGGGGTCCCTGAGTCAAGGGTGCGGGGGAAGACAGCGGGGGCAGGGGGTCCTACGGGGGGAGCTCAGAGGCAGAGGAAGATCCAACGGTCTGGAAGGGCCGGGAGAAGGGGTCCCTGGGGTCCCCGGAAAGCAAAGCCCATGGCGAGGGGCTTCTGCGGAGGGAGGAGGGAGCCCCTGCCGCAGGGGAGGGGGAGGGGGGGCCTGGAGGTCTTGGGGAGGAAGGGGGGTTCAGGGAAATAGGCCTAGGAGGGCAGGAAGGGCCTCGGGGTCCGCGCCGCTGCGGTTTGGGGAGGGGGGCGCCCCAAGAACCGGGCGGGAAAGGAGAGGGCCGGGGAGGGAGCGGGTTCTGGGAGGGGGGGAGGGGAGAAGGAGGTCAGGAGGCTCTTCCATCCCTAGTGGGGGAGAAGGGGGAGGAAGTCTGGGGCTTTGGGAAGGGAGGGGGCCGGGGCGGGAGGCCTGGGGCGGCTGGGGTCCCGGGCTGGGGGCTGCTGGGGGGCCCGGGGAGGAAGACAGGGAGGGGGGAGGGGGCACCTCGGCGGGGGCTCCATTCCCCGGGAGCGGTGGGAGGCCCCGGGGAGGGGCCGGAGCTAACGGCGCCCCGGGAAGGCTGGGCCCCCCCCCGGTCAGCAGGCCCCCCGGAGCCCGAGGGCTGAGCCCCCTTACCTCCACTCTGCCGCGGGCCAGGCCCCGGATCTGGTTCCAGTCGGGCTGGAAGGCGGCGAAGAGTCCGGGGAGGAGAAGGAGCGGCAGCAGGCGACGCATGGAGCCGGCGGGGGCCTGGGCCGGGGGGCTGGGGTGGGGAGGGGGCAGGGGCTGGGGCGGGGGTCCGGGCAGGAGCTCGGCTGGGCGCGACCGGCCGGTTCGGACGCAGATGAAGAGAGGCCGGAGCAGCGGGGAGGGGGCTTGGCGGGGAGGGGGGGAGGCGCCACGTCATAGTTCCGGGAGGGGGCGGGGCCGGGGCCGGGCCGGACAGACGCGGCCTGGAGGAGGTTCCCCCCGAGCCCCTCAGCCCCGGACGGACGCGCTCCCGAACCGGAGCGTCCCAGCCCTGCCCTCCTCCCTGCTGGGCCCCCAGCCCGACTCCCGTCTGCGCCCCTCAGTTCTGCCCCTGCCCTCTCCCCAGGCCCGTCAGCCTCGCCCCCCACTGGCCCCCAGCCCCCCCAACGGCTCCTCAACTAGCCCCAGGCTCAGCCTAACCCTTCGCCCCCAACTAGCCCCCAGCCCCGCCCCTCGGCCGCGCCCGGCCAGGCTGCTGCCTCCCCTCTCCCCGGTCCCAGTTCTCCCCCCCCTCCCCCCTTCTCCCTGGGCTGCCCCTCGTTCTCCCCCTCCCCCCCCCCTTCTCCCTGGGCTGCCCCTCAGCCCTGCCGGTCCCGGACCTTGCAGGCTTCCCATTCAGTGCAGCCCCAGCGCAGCCTCCCTCCTCCCGCACCCGTTTCCAGCTCAGCTTCCTGGCCTCCGTCCTGGCCCCCGCGTCCGTCCCACGTCCTGCCCAACAGGCCGGTTCCCCCCTCCCAAGCCACGGGCAGCCCGGCCCGGTGCTGGTCCCGGGCCCCATCACCCCCCGCGGGCGCGGCCTTAGGCACCGGCTGAGCCCCCGCTCCCTCAGGCCTCTCGGAGACCGCCGGGCCCTCCCGCCCTTGAGGCTCCCGGCCGGGGGCGGGAGGCTGGAGGGGCCGGGAACAGGGGGTGGCAGCAAGTCGCCCCCTCTCTCTGAGCGCCCTCACTCACAAAATGGACTCATAATATTCGCACTAACGGCCTCTCAAAGTGAATCTGAGGACACAGATCGGTTAAGCCAAAGGTGCTCTGGGAGTGTGGGTTGTGTCCCCCAAACCGTCAGGAAGCTTTTCTTGATCCCCCAATCGCTTCTCTCCCTGCTTACCTCTTGTAGCGAACTACACATTTGTTTTGTTTTTTACTTGTTTTCTAAAATTAATTTCAGTTAATCTTATGCTTCCACAGTTGAACCATAAAAATAAAATCTTCCTAACAATTAGAGTCTAGCAAAGACAAGTCTCCCCGTTAGCAGTGTCAGAAAACGGAGGTTTCACTTCGTCTTTAAGACCATGACGGGTCTGGGAGGAGGGGAGTAATGAGCTCCACGTTCACTCTTCTGGGCCCCTTTTTTCCTATTATGATCGGAGTCTGCGTGCACCGTCCGTCTCCTCGGTTACTGCTAAGGCCGTCTGTGTTCTAATTCCCCGTGGCCCAGTGGTCGTCCTTGTCTTATCTCACAGTTTGTTGGTCCACCCCGCCACGGGCACCTCTTTGGTTATCCGTTGGGGGCTTTGATCCAGTCCCCACAGTCTCTCTCTGGGTGCAGGTGGCTCTCTCCATCCTGAGTCTATTGGAACTAGCCTGCAGAAGGATTAGCCCTTCGAAGGGCCTGCAATCGGGAAGATGCTCCTAGAGCTCAATAACGGCCTCAGGTAGTTGCAATAGGCTTGGGAGGGGAAATGCCATCGGCATCCAGAGAGAGAGCTGTGGAGACTAAATGGGGATGGAACCATAGTATTCTCATTTTGTTGTTTGTTTGTTTGCTTTTTCTTTCTCATGATTTTTTCTCTTTTGGTATGATTTTTCTTGCACAACAGGACAAATATGGCAATTTATTTAAAAGAATTATATATATTAAACCCATGTCAGACAGCTTGCTTTCTGGGGGAAGGGAAGGAAAGGAAGGAGAAAACTTTGGAACACAAAGACTTGCAGAAATGAATGCTGAAAACGACTTTTGTATGTGTTTGGAAAATAAAACGCTATTGAAATTTTTTTAATTAAAAAGATTAGCCTCAGACCCTTAAGAGCTCAAGTCCCTTAATCCTTTTTGCCTCTATTTCCTCATTTGTAACACGAGCTGAGGAGGAAAATGGCAAACCACTCCAGTAATTGGCCCAGAAACCCCAAATGGAGGCACGAAGAGTTGGGCACAACTGAACAAAGCCAGTACTCGTTCTGGGATCTCTTATGGCATATAGCCGCCTAAGCCTAACTGAACAGCGGCATTATGGCAGATGATTTTCATAAGAGCCAAACCATCCCACCACTCCACCAACAATGTCTTGCTGTACCAATTTCCCGCCAGCCCCTCCAATATCTGTCATTTTCCATTTTAGTCATCTTTGCCAACGTGATTGCAGAACCAAAGAGATGCTTTATTTTGCATTTCTCTAATTATAGATGCTCTGTCTCCCTAGTCTGCATTCTCACAGGCTGCCCCCTATATCCGAAACTCTCTCCCTCATTAACTCTCCCTTCTGGCTCCCTTTAAATCTTCACTAAAATTATACCTTCAGCAAGAAACCTTTTCTGCTTTCCCTTAATGCTACTGAGATTACCTCCAGTTTACCCCTTGTTAATTATTGTATGTTGTCTCTACCATGAGACTGTAAGCTTTCCAGGGCAAGAACTGTCTTTTGCCCTTTTTTGTACCCCCTGTATTTAGCACAGTGCCTGGCTCACACTGGGTACTTGGTAGGATTTGTGGAGAGGACACAGGTTTATCCCTCCTGAGTAGGTGGACAAGTATACAAGGGAGCCCAGTTTGAACTCAGCTCAGAGCGGGCATGGGCAGCAGGGGTAAGGAAGACAAAAATCCCAAGGGAAGGGGGGTGGGGACAATTGCATAGTGGTCTTATGGGGTCATCTCTGGGCTAGGTTGTTTTTCAGAACTGGAGTTGACATGAACCAGTCTGAGTTGATGTTCTAGCACCGCAGGGAGAGTTCTGGGCTCAGTTTGCCAAAACCACAAGGAACTTTCAAGGTGTGAATTCTTCAAGGAACTTCAGAGACGCCCAACTTAAAAAATGCTCAGTTTAGGGCCACTGATACATTGTTGGTAGAGCTGTGAAATGATCCAACTATGCTGGAGAACAATCTGGAACTCTGCCCGAAGGGCTATCAGACTGTGCATCCCCTTCCATCTAGCAGTGTCTCTACTGGGCTTATATACCAGGGAGATCTTAAAGGAGGGAAAGGGACCCACCTGGACAAACATGTTTGTGGCAGTCCTTTTTCTAGTGGCAGGAAACTGGAAACTGAGTGGATGCCCATCGGTTGGAGAATGACCGAATAAATTATAATATATGAAGGTTATGGAATATTATTGTTCGGTAAGAAATGATCAACAGGATGATTTCAGAGAGGCCTGGAAAGACTGACAGGAGCTGATGCTGAGGGAAGTGAGTAGGAACAAGAGAACAATAACAGGGCTCTTTTTAACAATGAGGTGATTCAAGGCTAGTTCCAATAGACTCACGATGGAGAGAGCCACCTGCACCCAGAGAGAGACTGTGGGGACTGGATCAAAGCAGAGTATTACCACTTCTTTTTATTGTTGTTATTGTTGGTTGTCTTTTCTTGTGTTTTTTTTTTTCCTTTTAATGACCTTTCTTTTTTATTCTTTTTAAAGCTTTTTATTTTCAAAACATATGCATAGATAATTTTCAACATTCACCCTTGCAAAACCTTGTGTTCCATATTTTTCTCCCTTCCTTCCCCATCCCCTCTCCTAAACAGCAAGTAATCCATTCTGTTAAATGTGCAATTCTTCTAGACATATTTCCATAAATATCATGTTGCGCAAGAAAAATCAGATCAAAAAAGGAAAAAAATGAGAGAAAAGCAAGCAACAAAAAGAGTGAAAATACTACGTTATGTTGATCTGATTTGCCGGAAGTCATTCTCCCAGCCTTTCCCATGAGACCTTCGCCTATAGTTTATGGATGTAAAACTCGATAGGGTTGCTGCATTATGGATTATTGGCTCAAAAGCATCCCTTGATGATCATATCTGGAATCAGACCCAGAATAATATTAATTAACAGTTCCATAAGGTCTTAAATAGCAAGTTCCATTAATCAGAACTCCCGGTGGGTTCGGCTCTCAAGGATCACATATCCAAAATAATAAGTATTGGCTATACGCTTTCATTGCTAAGAGTAAGACATTCACAAGTTCCTTGTACCTTGAAAGAGGTAGGACTCATGCTAAGCGGATGGTTTTAAGCTCAACATTACACAAATGATTTTGCCTCGCGCTGCTTAATAACATCCAACGACCTGGGATGTGTAATATAAAAATTCTAGATCGTATGTAGAGAACGGATTTGATGAAATGGTGTCTGTCGTAAAACATGTTCGGTTATTAACCCTGTTCAAGGGGACATAAACATAGGCTACTGTTCCCAGAATCCCTTTAAACCAGGAGAACTTTTTTTAAGGTGACATCATCTACACATAATTTTTTCCAGATCAAATAACAAACGTAAATAAAATCTGATTTCCCAGCAGGATGACACAAGATATTCATGAATCATTACTCTTTACCACCATTTATGTTGGTATTGAAGTCTTACTCTTTTTTACATAAAGCTTTATAGTTTAAACACATGAAGAGATAGTTTTCAACATTAGCCCTTGCAAAACTTTGTGTTCCAAACACTGTTTTCTCCCTCTTTTCCTCCCACTCCTTCCCCTAGGAGGCAAGTAATTCAATCTATGTTAAAGATGTGCAATTTTTCTATACAGATCTTCACAATTATCATGGTGCCCAGGAAAAATCGGATCACAAAGGGAAAAAATGAGAAAGAAAACAAACGCAAACAAACAACAAAAAGAGTGAAAATGCTATGTTGCGAACCACACTCAGTTCCCACAGTCCTCTCTCTGGGGGCAGACGCTCTCTCTATCACAAGACCATTGGAACTGGTCTGAATCATCTCATTGCTGAAAAGAGCCACGTCCATCAGAATTGATCGTTGTATATTCTTGTTGCCGTGTACAATGATCTCCTGGTTCTGTCATTTTCCTCAGCATCAATTCAGAAGTCATTCAGAAGTATGAGATATTTGGATATGAGGTATCCCCTTTGATCTAGCAGTGTCTCTCCTGGGTCAGTATCCCAAAAAGATCATTAAAAAAAGGAAAGGGACCCACATGTGCAAAAATGCGCCCTTTTTGTAGTGGTAAGGAACTGGAAACTGAGTGGCTGCCCATCAGTGGGGAACGGCTGAATAAATTGTGGTATATGAATATTATGGAATATTATTGTTCCGTAAGAAATGATCAGCAGCAGGATTTCAGAGAGGCCTGGAGAGACTTATAGGAACTGATGCTGAGGGAAAGGAGCAGAACCAAGAGTACTTGTACAATAGCAACAACAAGATTATACGATGATCAATTCTGGAGCACTTGGTTCTTCTGAACAATGAGATGATTCAAGGCAATTCCACTAGACCTGAGACGGAAAGAGCCATATGCGTCCAGAGAGAGAAGTGTGGAGACTGAATGTTGTTTGTTTATTTGTTTGTTTCTTTCTTTCTCATGGTTTTTTTCCTTTTTGTTTTGATTTTTCTTGCCACCACATAATATGGAAATCTGTTTAAAAGAATTGTACATATTAACCGATATCCAATAACCGATAACTGATGCTTGTTAGCTATCTTAGGGGGGGATTAAGGGAGGGTGGGAGAAAAATTTGAAGCATAAAGTCTTACAAAATAAATGTTGAAAACTATCTTTTTGTGTATTTGGAAAAATAAAATACTAGAATGGGGAAATGAGGAAAAATACAAAAATGAGGGGAAAACTTTTAAAAGGTATAAAAACTAAGTTACTTATATATATAAAGCCTCCACAAGTAATAGAGAAATCACCTTAAATAAAACCCATTCTACATTGTAAGTAGACTTGAGAATTTCCCTCCCCTTATAGATAAGGATTCCCATTTTGTATCCCATTTTCTCATCAGGAAGCCCACAACAAAGACAACTCCCTTGTAGGATTGGTAAGAATTTATGATTAGATGGTTCTAAGAACCCTTGTAGGTTTGCAAAGGAGATCTCATAGCGTCTTTTCTTTGTGCAGTTACCAAGTTTTCCCTTTCAAAATATCTACATAAAAAATAGATATTAAAAAAAAAAAAACTCCAAACAGTGGAACTAATAATATATTGATTTTCTTAAGAGACAGTCAAATAATTTTAGGTGAAACTTCCTCTTAGATATAGACAAAACTTGGAAGTTTAGAGTTCTTAATGACAGTTTCGGGATAGGACAGCAGCTTCCTAACCCGTCCGTTCAGCTTTTCTTTTTTTTTTTTTTTTCCATTCACTTTTTCTTAATAATACTATTCTCAATGTCACGACAGCTAGACTACGTGAAGCTACTTTTCTAATAACAGAACTGCTCTAATTGTGGATTATCTGGTGGCAGCCAAAGTTGTGGGTTCAGTGGGCCCACTCTGCACAACATCACATATGCCCGGCTTTAAGGAACGTTCAGTTTTCTCTCTTGTTCATTGGTTCTGATCCCCAGTCTGGCTTCTTCTGGATAGTAAGGGAGTAAGGGAGCTCCGGCAAGCCAAGAGGACTGACAAGGTCATTAAGCATTCCATTTCAGTAGATGGATACATAGAACATACACAGATAGATATAGATAAATAGTTAGGAAATGAAGGAAGGAAGGAAGGAAGGAAGGGAGGGAGGGAGGGAGGGAGGAAGGGAGGGAGGGAGGAAGGGAGGAAGGGAGGAAGGGAGGAAGGGAGGAAGGAAGGAAGGAAGGAAGGAAGGAAGGAAGGAAGGAAGGAGGAAGGAAGGGAGGCCAGAAGATGGATGGATAGATAGAGTGGGTAAGTAGGTAGGTATCAGATAGATAAAGCCGGTATGTAGATGATAGATAGACAGAGTGTATCCCTTGAGCCTTTATCCCAGCTCTAGATGGAGCTGGTAAATCCGCCCCCAGAGCGAGGTCCTATCTCCCCTTTGGGTTCTTGGGGAGCCTCTGAGGGGCTGAGGCTCCTTTCTAAGCCCCCTCTGGTGCGTTCTCCAGCCGCAAGTGCTTGTGGGCCAGTCAGCCCGCGGGGCCGACAGCACGTGCTCAGCTTCCCGCCATCCCTCAGGGCTCCAGGCGGTCAGCATCAGTTAGGCCCCCAAAGGTGCTTCCCCCAAGACATCAAGAGCAGAAGCGCCGGGACTCACGGCCTACCCCCCCCACACACACATCTGGGGGAATGGACCATTTGCCCCCCCCCCATATCTGGGGAACGAGCTCGCTTTTCCAACCCCCCTCGCACGCAGTGTAGCCACGGCGGCAGCCGCACCCTCCTCCCCCCCTCCCCGCTGGAAGAAGCCCCGCCTCCTCAGGCCCTCCTGGAGCCGGCCCCGCCCCGTCCCTCTCCCGGCCTCTCACAGCCGAGTCCGGCCCCCCTCCCCCCCTCCCCGCTGGAAGAAGCCCCGCCTCCTCAGGCCCTCCTGGAGCAGGCCCCGCCCCGTCCCTCTCCCGGCCTCTCACAGCCGAGTCCGGCCCCCCTCCCCCCCTCCCCGCTGGAAGAAGCCCCGCCTCCTCAGGCCCTCCTGGAGCCGGCCCCGCCCCGTCCCTCTCCCGGCCTCTCACAGCCGAGTCCGGCCCCCCTCCCCCCCTCCCCGCTGGAAGAAGCCCCGCCTCCTCAGGCCCTCCTGGAGCCGGGCATCTCACACCGCTCTCTCCTCCTGGAGGCCCCGGCGGCCTGGGAGATCCCGCGGGAGGCCCTGCGGCCAGTCCCGAGGCGCCTGCAGGGTCCCGCCCGACCCCCGGGGGCTTGTCCCAGGCCCGCGGCCGCCAGGGGCGGCTCCCAGTGACCGAGCTCCCGGGGGGAGGGGGGGCGCCTTGTCCCCGAAGGCCCGTGGGGGGGGGGGCGGGGAGGGAGCATTAGAGCCAGGCCGGGCTTTAAAAAAAGACTTTAGTGCGGGCCGCTGGGGGGCGCTGTGGGTGAGCACCAGCCCTGAAGTCAGGAGGAGCCGAGTTCAAATCCGGCCTCAGACACTTAACGCTTCCTGGCCGTGTGACCCTGGGCGAGTCACTTACCCCCAACCGCCTCAGCCAAAAAGAGAAAGAGACTTAGTGGAACAGAAGCTCCGGATGGACCGTCTGAGTGTCTCATCAGGGCCCAAAAGCAAAAAGAACGGGCTGATCCTGACCCTCCCCCCAGTGGTACCCGCTGCCTCCCGGAGCAACCACCCAGCTCGTGTCCATCACAGTCCCCGCCCCCCGGGCCACCGTCACTCCGGCTCTTGGGTCCGCCCTCCCGGCCTCTGGGCCTCTGGCTCCGCCCCGGCGGCTGCTCCGAGAACAGAGCCCTCCCTCTCTCAGCTCTGGGGATGCCCTCGGTGGCCCCCAGGCATGGGCCGCTCTCCCACCCCCGAAAAGTCTTTCCCCATCCTCGATTCCGTGTCTTCCCTCAGTTAGTTATGATTATTAATAGTCAATAACAATAGTCAAGGATGAGTAATTATTACCATATTATTATGTAACACACATTGAAATCGATAACATAATATGTTACTATTGTATCGTTATATATCAGATAATGATTATAGCCCCTGCTCCCGGCCGCTTTTCCCTCCCGCCATTAGGACTGGGAGAACTGAGTCAGGAAAAACCTTGGAATACCATTCCCAGCGCCTTCTCTCAGTCCTTGCTGGGATAATCCCCTCCCCTGGATATGGGCCCTGGCCTGGCCCACTCCCGCCCTGACCTTTCATCTTGACCCCGTCCTGTAGGATTAAGTTACTGGAACAACGCCCACCCCGTGTCCTGGCCCCCTTATCCGCCCTTGTTCCCCCCTAAGACCCGTGCTCGGGGATGCATCCCGTCTGCCGACCCTCGTTCGCCATGTAAGTTCCCTGCCTCAGTTCCTGGGGCGAACGGTTCTGGGACACGAGTTCCGCTCGGTGGGCGAACCTAAAACTCTCCCCCTTAAAAACCGGTCTCCGCCTTGCCTCAGTTTCTCCGGCATCACATTCATATTATAATATTACATTTTTACTATTTTTGACTTATGTTGGATGCCCTCTAGGAGAGGGGGTGGAGGGAAGGGGAAATTGGAACCCGAGGTTTTACAAGGGTCAAAGGTGAAAAATTGTCCTTGCCGATGTTTTGAAAATAAAAAGCTTCTATAAAGACATTATATTCTAAATTAATTAATATTATGTGATATGCGATATTATTAATGTACTATATTAATAATTTATACCAGGGGTTATCGGTCCCTCTTACTAACTTATGTTAGACACAATGGCACGTATTTGGGGATGAGTTGTCTCCCCCATAGAACGCGAGCTTCCTGAGGGCAGGGTCTGTGTTCTCCCTTTTGGGGCCTCCCCAGCCTTAGCACATGATAGGTGCTTCCCACCTGTTTCTGGAAGGATCTGGAAGGATGTGACCCGGGGTCACACCCTGCTCTGCTGCTCGCGCCCCTCAGAGCTGGCCACGGTTTCCTCTTGGGTAAAATGAGGGCGTTGACGCAGGGACTCCCAGGCCCCACTGGTTTAGGACGGTGCATGGAAGGGCTAGGGCTCCACTAGAGGGAGCCCCAACACAGGGAGATCACGGACACTCATCTACGCTGAGCTTTTGTATCCCTGTGACCCTACCCCTAACCCTAAATGCCTCCCAGCTCCCAGAAAAACTCAAGCTTCCCGAGGGCCAGAACGCAAGCTCCCAGAGTGCCTAGCAAACAATAGGGGGCTAATAAGTGCTTATCCTTCCTTGTATTCTCAGAGTACCCAGCACAGTGCTTGGCGCATAGTAGGTGCTCAGGAAATCTTTCTAGGGCTGAACTGGATCCTGAAGCTAAAGCCAAATGTGACAGACACCACACATAGAAGTTAATAAGTATGTGTTATTTGTTTGCTGAGGCAATTGGGGTTAAGTGACTTGCCCAGGGTCACCCAGTTAGGAAGTGGTAAGCGTCTGGGATCACATTTGAACTCGGGTCCTCCCGACTTCAGGGCCGGTGCTCTATCCCCTGCACTACCAGCTGCCCTTTTTTTTGTATTTTTTTTTAAATAAATTTATAACAGGAACATCCCCTTGGATCTGTCTGTACATAGTCCAACCCTCGAATCACAGGGGCTGAGATAAAGCCAGGGACGATTGTCTGTCACATATTTGCCCCCCAGCCTCCCTGGCCCAGATCTCATGGTCACCTCCCTGCATCAAAATAACTGTTAAAAAAGCAGAGTTGAAAGCTGAGGAGGACCCCCATCACCTCAAGGAGGGGGAAGAAGGCAAGGCTAGACAAAGGTTCAGATGAAAAAGATCTGAGGATCTCAGTAGATTGCAAGTTCCACAGTCAACGTCTGATCTGGCAGCCAAGAGAGCCAGTGCCGCCTTAGGACATCATGGACGTGTGAGCAGGACCAGAGAAGGGGCCGGCTGTTGGCCCTGCAAGAACCTGGAGCGTTTGGGCCCATGGAATCAATCACCCGTCCCACGTGCCCCAGATAACCCCGTCACAGGACAGAGAGTGGTAGGAAGCAACAAGGTTCACACGCTTCTGCCGAGCCTGTTAAAGGCAAGAGAAAGGAGACCTGAGTTAACTGAGGAGTCCAACGGAACCCCTGCGTGAAGCGGCGACATTGGCAGGAAGCCGCCAGCATTGCTTGAGAACGCAGCCGTGCCCATGAAATCTGTGTCCAGCAATCAATTCCATGTGCATGTGGGGACCCAGCACCCTAGGGCTGAGGCTGCCCAGCCAGGGCCCTGCAAGGAGGCTGCGGGGAGGGCAAAGGAGAAAAGCCTCCACCCGTGGCAGCCTCGACCTCCCCTTCTGAGCCAGAATGACACCGTGAGCTTCCAAGAGCCGCGGGGTCTGGGGCCTTTCACCGCTGTCCTGGCAGGAGCTTCAGAATGGGGGGGACTAGCAGCAGTATCTCCTTGGGAGCTGAGGCCATGGACAGACCGATCCAAGGGGTCTCAAGGACTCGGGGGCTAGCCTCAGCCCCAGCGGGTCACACTTAGCCCCAAAGCTGATGCTGCGATTCTCAGTGGGAGTATCTGTACCTTGGAGAGTCAGGCTCGAGGCGCTGTTTCACTGACTGTCCGGACTAGAGAACATGGTGGGGAAAATGGCAAGGCAGCGGACATGGGAACGCCTCCAACCCCTACTAGCTGCGTGGTCCTGGACAAGTCATTTACCCCATGTGCCTCGGTTTTCTCATCCGTAAAATGAGCTGGAGAAGGCAATGCTCCTCCCACCCACTCCCGTATCTTTTCCAAGAAAACCCTATGTGGGACCATAGAGTCAGAGACAGCTGAAATGGCTGAATGAGATGTACCAGGTGCCGTGTCAGACACCCAGACACGCAAACGCCAGTCCCAGCTCTCCAAGTGCTCCCGCTCAAAGGGGGAGAAGCGTGCAAACACCGGGGACAAATTTGGGCCAGTCCGGGTCTGGCCGCAGGCCTGCTGCGCCCTCCTCCGCCCCCCCCCAGAACAGCACCCACCCCCCATTTATTAACGGTCTCTATCACCCAGTCCTGGAAGAACCTTGGCAAGGAATCTGGGCCGGTGCACTTGGGATCTCCCCAGCAGAGAAGGAGGAAGAGCCAGCCCGGGGCTGTCTTTGGCTTTTCTAGGGCCGGTCGCAGTGTCCAACATGCTTAATGTGCTCAGGGAGAAGAGTGAAGAAGTGAGCGCGTGCAGTAGGGAATCCATACATGGGCGGCTCTTCGATGGGTGAATGGGAAGGAGGGAGGATAAATGGAGGGAAGGCTAGATGGAGGGATGGAAAATGGCAGGTGGATGGATGGATGGATCAATGGGTGATAGATGAATAGGTGAGTGAATGAATGGGTAGAGGGAAGGGTGGATGGATGGATGAATGAAGCATGGGTAGAAGGCTAGATGGATAGTAGGTGGGTGAAAGGACGAATGCATAAATTAATGGATAGATGTATGAAGGTTGGAGGAATGGATCTAAGTATGGATGGATGGAAGGATGGATGCATGAAGCATGGGTAGAAATATGGATGGATGGGCAGGTGGGTGAAATGATGGATATATATATGAATAGCTGGATGGATGGAAGGATGGATGGGTGAATGGATAGATAAATGGGTGAGTGGATGGATGAATGAAGGGTGGGTAGAAGGAAGGATGGATGGATGGATAGCTAGATTGGGGTAGGTGAGTGCATGGATGGAAGGATGGGGGGTTGGATGGGCTCCTCAGGAAGTATCGGGAGGAATCCAAAAGAAGCAGAAGCAAGCATCCAGAGGGGGGTGATTTGGTCAGGGAGGTGCCTGGAAGGTGAGTGACTGAAGTCTAGGGCAAGCGATGGACTCCTAGTTCTCAGGAACGGCCGCATTGCCAAGGTCACGGTTCCCAGAACTAGGGGAGGAAAGTGGGGCAGCTCGACTGGAGGATCAGAGAGTGAAGGATATGGATCAACCTCCTCAGGGAGAACACTGACCAATCAGGGGCAGACAGGCTTCTGGGACAGGTGCCAGGGAAGGAGATTGAAAAAGGGCCCTTCCTGATTATCCAGTCCGAACCTTTTACAGAGAAGGAAACTGAGGCCCAGGGAGGCTCGCATAGACCCCTGCTTGGGCGGCAGTGAGCCACAGAGCCAGAATTTGAACCTGTAGCATCCCACCGGTCCCTTGGGACCACTTTTTGGGGAAATGGTGTTTGTGGAGTCTGAGCACGGAACGGCCTCCGCCTTCCTCAGACGCTTCTGTTCCCAAGGCCACTTAGAAGCTTTCATTTAGACACACTGAGCCCCCATAATTAAAAGACGGAAGAGCAGGATCCTCATGGGAGCAGAAGCATCCACTTAGACACAAGGAGCTCACTGCGCCTGGCTGCTGAGCATCCGTGGGAAAATAGGGCTGGGAGGGGGCTGAGAACAGGGGGGCTGAGAGGTGGGAGGGGCCTTAGAACAGGGGATGTCAGGGATGGAAGGGGCCCTAGATGTCAAATCCAAATTTCTCATTTTACAGAGGAGGCCAGAGCCCTGCCCTTGGAAGAACTGAGTTCAAATGCAGTCTCAGACACATCCCAGCCGTGTAAGACTTTTCTCTGCCTTAATTTCTTCATCTGCAAAATGGGGACAGCATCTCCCAGGATGGTTCCCCCCTCACAACTGCTGGGCAAACTCTAAATGTTCCCTAAGTGCAGCCTAATGGGACGATTGCCCCCCTTTGCTCGCTTGGTGCCTTGTATCCCATCTCCCCGGGTTAGAAAATGCTGTCTGTGTGGCGCCCGTGCCCTCCTGCCAGCCCTTTCTGCCCCCGGGCACTGCCAGCTGCCCCATCCCCACACAGCCCTCTCAGTAAGGGCCCGATGAGGATGTGAAGGCCCGAGCGCCAGAACTGGAGTCAGAAAGTCACGGTCACATCCTGCTTCCCACACTTGGAGCTCGGTGACCTTGGGCAAGCCCTATTGGGCCTCAGTTTCCTAATCTGTAAAGTGGGGGAGCCGGCCTGAAAGGCTGTCAAGGTGCCTCCCATGCTGGGCCTCTGGTCCAGTTCTCGTCCTTCTGCCCTGAGGTTCAGAGACCACAAGGGTCAAGCCCCAGCCGGGCCCTCAGGAGACCCTTCCTAGTAGTCCTCAGTGGCCCCGAGGCTTCCCAGAAGCCCTTCTGAGGGGTCAGGGCTGGAGAGATCTCAGAGACCGGTCACCTTGGAGCTGCAGGGCCCAGGGCACCCCACCTTTTGGCAGAAGAACGTCCCCACCACCACGGCCCAGCTCTTCTCGGCCCCCCTCTCCTTCCCCTGTGTCTCCTTCTGGCAGCTGGCCCCTCCCTGCCCCACCCCCTCCCCCCCCGAGTGCCAGCACCCCAAGCAGGAGCCTGTTATCACGGCCCTGAGTCATCACTCCGGCTGCCCAAATATAGATCCTGTGAGCTGGTCCCCTCCCCCAGCCTCCGCCTCCGCCCCTCCCCCCGAGGTTGGGGGCCCTCCAGCAGAGGCCTCTGGGCCCCCTCCTCCAGGTCCCTCTTCCGGGCCCCCTCCTCCCGCACCCCCAGACAGAGATCAGAGCAGTCCACTTCCATTTAGAGCCCGGCCGGGAGGAAGCACTTTTCTCCAGCAGCTGCAGCTGCTGTGTTACTAGGATGCCAATAATTACCCCATTTTTCAGGGGGAGAGACTGAGGCCGAGAGGGAGCGTGATTTCCCGGCAGCATCCCGGAGCTGGAAGGGACCTGGGGGTCAGCGAGTCCATCCCCTCACTTCACGGATGAGACTGAAACTCCGAGCGATAAAAGTCCCACAGCAACCGGCCACAGGGCAAGACTCGAACTCGGCTCCTCAGGCTGCAAGTCCAGCTTGCTTTTAGCAACCCATTCCTTCACTAGTCTAACTGACAATCTACAAATGCCCCCGAAGGGCAGTTTTTGGGGGAAATGGGAGTGTCATAGAGTTTCCAGTCCCCCTCCTCATGGACCCATTGAGCCAGAACATCAGGGAACCGAAGATTTAGAGGTGAGAGGGAACTCGGAGGCCATCTTGTCCCCTCACCTTACACAGAAAGAGACTGAGGCACAGAGAGGACCAATGACCCACCTGAAGCTCCAGAAGGAATAAGTGGAGGTCAGGATTTGAACCCAGGGCTTCTGATTCCAAATGCAGCAGCCTTTGCACTCCATCACTCTGAGCATAGGGAGGCTCTCCCCACTAACAGGCCAGGTCTCCGCGGCGAGAAAAGTTTGCTGAAGTAGAAAGCACTCTGTGGGCTCCGGGGTTACAAGCCCCCATCAGTGCGCTCCCTTACCTTTAATAGCCCGAGGATACAATTAGTCACAGCGATCGGACTGATTGAAATGATACAATAAAAACTATTGCAATAGAGCATCTGCCCCATTAAATGGGACACACGCTCCCATCAGTGGATCAGGCAGTTAATAAGCACTTATTAAGCACCAACTGTGTGCCAGGCTGTTAACAAAGAAACCAGGGACCGGGTAGGGATGTGGAGGGCCAACTTGGGCCCACAGCATGGGGGAGGGGGGCCGCCGGTGCCTTTTAGTGTTGTCACCTCTCTGCATCTACCAGGATTACTCACCAACACCCCCCCCCCCTTCTCCCCCCAGCACGTGGCCTCTGCTGGACACTTTGCCTAAAGGCTGGAATGTTCCATTAGCTGTTTTTGGAAAGCACCTGCCCTTGCCTTAGCCATGTGACAGCAACACAAAAAAAGAAAACCGATCTCTTTTTTTAGTCGTTTTGTTGTTTTTTTTTTTTTTCTTTTTGGAGGAGCCTGTCTATTCCTCTCCAGTCTTGGCTAGGAAAAATCCAACCATCCCACCAGACACTCTGCCCTCAGGTTCAGGACATAGAGGAGGTTCTCCTGCCGGTGAGCTAATGTCCTAGATATTCATCTTTTCTTTGGACACAGACATCCGGCCCGGGATGCTGGATCTCCTTGGAGGAGACACTGCTCTGGCTCTGGGCAAGACAAGCCATGCTACCAGGTTTTTGCCATTGAAGCCCAGATCACATTTGGGCATTATATACATTAAGGTTATTGCTCCCCAAACAACTACCAAATATTTCTGGGGCTTGGGGCCCCCAATTTTTCATCTGTAAATTCTACTCTCTAGTACAGATGAGAGGAGGATGGCAGGACTCTGCCCAGGGAAAAGGTTATTCATTGATCTCCCACTTGTCTAGTCCCATTCCAGGGGGCTAGCCAAAGCCAGTAGGGGCTTTGAGTTCAGAGTTACAATCATTTCGCCAACTTAAATAAGGGCCTACTATGTGTGGGATAGGTGGGGCTAATCGGTACAGTGGATAAAGCGTCAGATTTTATCAGAAGTCATGAAGTCTCCTCTTCTGGAGGAGACATTTCCTAGCTGTGTGACCCTGAGGAAGTCAACTTTCTCAACTGTAAAATGAGCTGGAGAAGGAAACAGCAAACTTTGGTACAGAATCTTTGCCAGAAAAACCCCAAATGGGTTCAGGAAGAGTTGGACACAACTGACCAACACCAGCAATGTGCTAGGTACTGTGTGAAGTGCTGAAGAGAAAAAGAGAAAAAAAATAAGCAGCCTTTGCCCTCAATGAACTTACTCTATAAGGCTGGGGGGATCAAGAGAACATTACATAATAAGTACAAACTATATACAAAATGTAATTTCCCAGGAGGCTATTGTGACTAGGGAGATCATAAGTTCTCATGCCATTATTCTTTGGAGAATATTTTTGGTGGACTATCTAAAAATAACGACAACAAAAACCTATAATAGGGCGCTCTCAATAAAACAAACAGACACAAAAATAGCTCGTTTAATGGGAGTTAGAATTGGATGTTCACAAAGTGCAGGTGGTGCGGAGGGTATTTCTTTTTTTAAATATTTTTTTTTCCTTTTGTATTGATAGCTTTTGGTTTTCCATCCTTTTCATTTCCCAAGATGTCCCTCCTCCCCTCCTACCCAAAGATCCGTCCTTTTGACAAAGAAAAAGAAAGTTTAGCAAAATGAAGCATCATTAAATCAAATCTGATAGCATATGCAGCATTCCCTACCCATAATCCCACATCTCTTCAAAGAAGGCAGGGGGGTACATTCTCATACCTCTTCTTCACATCAACCTTGGTCAACACTAGTTCATAGAAGTTTCCAAGTTTCTCTGAATTCTCCATATTGATTATGTATAGTAATAATTCCGTCACATTCACGAATCCCTATTTCTCTAACCGTTCCCTAATCATTGGACAACTATTTTGTTTCTAGTTCTCTGCTACCACGAATAAGAGATGACTGAAAGAAATATCGGGGGTATTTTGGTCACTGACCTTGGGGTACATGCCTCATGGTGGGAAGTAGGAATGAAAAAAGTCTGGACATTTTAGTCACTTTCTTGGTGTAAAATCTCAATTTTTCTAGAATTTCTGGACTAATTGACAGCCAAAACAACAATGCCTGTCTTTCCACAGGCTAATATTCTCTCTCTCTCTCTCTCTCTCTCTCTCTCTCTCTCTCTCTCTCTCTCTCTCTTTTTTTTGCTTTCATCTTTGGTGATGCAATTGAGGTTAAGTGACTTACCTAGGGTCACACAGCTAGGAAGTGTTAAGTGTGTGAGGCTACATTTGAACTCAGTTCCCCCTGACTTAACATTCCCCCTTTTGATCACCTTTGCCAACTTGCTGGGTGAGATGAAACTTTGAGATTGTTGTGATTTTCATTTACCTTCAGTCTTTTCCCCTCACCCATCAAGAAGCATTTATTGCTGTGTGCTTGGCACTCCACTAAACAAAGGATTTACAACAACAACAACAAACAACAGTTTATACAGGCAAGGAACCTATTATTTGTCTAATTTAATTTTTAAGTCATACATACACATTTATTTTTTACATATTTCCATATGAGTCATGTTTGAAGAGGAAAAAAGGAAAAAAAAACACAAGAGCGAAAAAAAAAAAAAAAAACAGAAGGAAAAAAGGTGGAAATTGTACGCTTCGATCTGCATTCACTCTCCGGAGTTCTCTCTCTGGATGTGGATAGTGTTTTCCATTCAAAGTTTATTGGAACTGGCTTGGATCACTGAATCGCTGAGAAGGACCAAGTCCGTCAGAGTTGATCATCACACAATCTTGTTGTTGCCATGGACAATGTTCTCTGGTTCTGCTCACTCAGCAACAGTTGGTGTAAAGCTTTCTAGGCTTTTCTGAAAGCATTCTGCACATCATTTCTTTTTTTTTTTTTTTTTTTGCTTATCATTTCTTAAAGAACAATAATATTCCAAATCATGGGATATGAACATGATGGAATATTATTGTTCTATAAGAACGATCAGCAGGATGAATACAGAGAGGCTTGGAGAGACTGACAGGAACTGATGCTGAGGGAAGTGAGCAGGACCAGGAGATCATTACACACAGCAACAACAAGATTATACAATGATCAATTCTGATGATCGTGGCTCTCTTCAACAATTAGGTGACTCAGGCCAGTTGCAATTGTTCAGTGATGGAGAGAGCGATCTACACCCAGAGAGAGAACTATGGGAGCTGAGTGTGGCTCACAACATAGCATTCTCACTCTTTTTGTTGTTTGCATTTTATTTTGCATCTTTTTTTTCTTGTACTGTACGATAATTGTATAAATATGTATGCATATATTGGATTTAACATATATTTCTACCAAGTTTAACATATATTGGCCTACTTTCCATCTGGAGGAGGGGGGGAAGGAGGGGGAAGTCGGAACACAAGGTTTTGCAAGAGTCAATGCTAAAGAATTGCCCATGCATATGTTTAAAAAAAATAAAAAGCTTTAATAAATAATAAATATATATATATATATATATATATATATATATATATATATAGAGAGAGAGAGAGAGAGAGAGAGAGAGAGAGAGACCCAAGTTCAAATCTGGTTTCAGACACTTAACATTTCCTAGATATACAGTGTCACTTAACACCGATTGCCTCAGCAAAAAAAAAAAAAAAATATATATATATATATATATATATATATATATATATAAAACATAAAAATAATAATAATATTCCATCACATTCATCTGTCATAACTTATTTAGCTATTCTCCTACTGATGGGCAGGGTCTGATACCTTATCATTACAGAAAGAGCTACTATAAACATTTTTGCACAGGTGGGTCCTTTTCCTTCTTTTATGACTTCTGTGAGATACAGACCCAGTAGTTTTATATTTATAGCTCTTTGGAAATGGATCTTATATTATTTCTCAAATTTTAAAATATATTTTAATGTTACTATTTACTTTTACATTGCCTATATTTCCCCCTCTGTCCTTCCTCTCTCTCCCCCTAGATAGTTCTTATTATGTGAATTTTTTTTTCTTTTAAAAAGGAAAGGAAAAAAAATCAGCAAAACTGAACCTCTCCAAAGAAGCAGGGGATCTGTCTCCTCCCATCTCTCCTTTGGGGCCAAATTTGTTCTTTATAATTTCACAATATCTAGTTTCAATTGTTCTATAGTTGTGATTCTTTCCATGTACATTGTTCTAGTTATTTTTTAAAAAATACTCTTTTGTTGCCTCTGCTGCTTTCCTTCTATATCAGTTTACAACACCATGTTGATTCATATTGTTTGTTATATCACTATTTGCATATACAATTCATGTTTGTTACACCACATCGAGCCTGCACTGGCTGTGGGGAGAGTCACCACTGATAGCCTGTGCGATATTGCTATGTGCTTGTGTAATATCTCCCATGCTGATGGGTTCGTGCATACTGTTTCTAATAAGAGCCCTCAGCCCAGAAACCTGCTAGCAATCCCTACTTCCCTTTGTGCTTTTCATCTCCCTTCCTGAGATGTCAGGGAGGGTGTGATCACCTCCTTTTTAGTGCTTTCACCCCCCTTCCTGAGAAATTGGGGGGTGTGATCACCTCCTTTTGGGGGTTCTCACCTAAGAAGTGGGGCTTTTGGCTTTTTGGGGGCTCATCCTAAGAAGTCAGGGATGGCATGACAACCTATGTTCTAAAACAAAAGAAAGCGGGAGATGTAATGGGCTGAAACTGAGCAGATGCACTGAGGTTCGCACAAGCAAGTACTTAAGGGTAATTACCAATTGGACAATACTCTATTAGCATTTGTTTGGAAAATGGCCCGCCCCACCATTCTGTGCTGGCTCGATAATTGGTGCATTCAGAGAATTGTAGGAGGGACTAGGGGGTGGAGTAAGACTAGCCAGGATCACTTTGGCGGTAGATGAGGAAGAAGGAGGTCACAGAGATTCTGCTTCTATTTAATTCAATCCTACCTCTAAAGACCAAGAATAAAGACTAAGGACTCTTGCTTATCCTGACTCCGGCTGATTCTAAGGTATCCAGGGTGCTAATGTGGTTATCACACAGTTCAATATGTCTTTCTATGCTTCTCCGTGTTCATCATATTCATCATTTCTTACAGCACAATAATATTACTTTATGTTTATGTACCTAGAAGTGGGCTGGTAAATATTTAACAACTGGCTCTTTGGAGAAGTTTCAGGGGAATAAAGGGATAGAGTAATTTACACCTGACACACTTTTAAACTGAATTTACATCATTAACGGTTTAACTAGCACTTACATCTAGACAAACCCTGATTTGTAACCTTTGCTCATTTCTGAGATATGACTGCTCACTCTGGAAATTTAACAACAGGCTCTTAATGAGCCAAAGTTGCCTCTAGAACACCCCTTTTTGTACCACAATTTAATCATTCCTCAATTAATGGGCAGCTCCTTTATTTCCGGTTCTTTGCTACTACAAAAAAGTTTGACAACCAGCATTTTGGTATATATGGAGGATCTCATTTCATCAATGACCTTTTTGGAGCACATGCTTAGCAAGAGAATCTACCGGCCAGAGAACTTTTTGCATAATTTTATTTGCATAATTCTCAATTCCTTTCCAAAACGGTTGGAGCAATTCCCAGCTCCATCCCCAATACACTATGGTGTCTAGCTTCCCGCCACTCCACCACTACTGCCAGTTCCCATTTTGATCAATTTTTTTCAATTTGTCAAACAGGGAATGAAACCTCAGGATTGTTTCAATTTATACTTTTCTTTTTTTTTTTTCTTTTCCTTTTTTCTTTTTTTGCTGAGGCAATTGAGGTTAAGTGACTTGCCTAGGGTCACACCGCTAGGAAGTATTAAGTGTATGAGACCAGATTTGAACTCAGGTCCTCCTGACTTCAGGGCTGGTGCTCTATCCACTGCACCATCTAGCTGTATATATCTTTATATAGATAGATATAGATATGTAGATGCCTTTTTTTATTAGTGATTTGAAGCCATTTTTAAGTTTGCATGTCTTCTTGTGAAAACTGTCTGCTCATATTCTTTAAATATTTATCCATTGCTGTTGTTCTTATGTATTCCTGTTAGTTCCCTTCCTATCTTGGGCAGAGAAATTTGATGACATGATTTTCCCCTAATCCATTGCTTCCCTTCTTCTAGGAGAAGCCTCTTGGAGGTTGCACTTGATCTGACCCTCAAAGGGGACTATGGATTCTGAGACAAAGGTAAAGAGGCTCATGTACTTGGGGGACAGGGGACAGCATGTGCAGAAGCCCAGATGGTCCGTCTGGAACGGGGAGAGCTCATGGAAAGCGATGATGTGTAACAAGCCTGGAAGGGTCACCTAGGGCCAGACCGTAAGTGACTCACCTGGCCAGAGAGGCTGTATTTAACTCTTGAGGGAAGGAGACCCTTTGGGAGCAGGAGAACGACATAGTCAGACTTGAAATTTAGGAATATCGGTTTGGCAGCTCTGACTCTGCAAGAGCCTGTGGTTAAATTTCCAGGGTGAGTAGTCGTATCTCAGAATTAACAAAGGTTACAAATCAGGGTTTGAGCTTTTGTTGAATGTCTAGGCTTACGTGATGGCTCAAATTCTGGAGGCCCAATGAGGCAGAAGGAAGAGGACTAGGAGAGGAAATCAACGCAGAGCTTAGAGGTAGGAGGCCCCCAACTGGGTCCAGATAAGGGTGAATTTTGACATGGGGACGAACTTCCTAAATATAAGAACGGTCCCCAAAAAGAAGGGGCTGCGACCTCTGGAGCTGGTGAGCAAGCTCCAGATCCCTGAAGGTGAGTGAGAAGCAGAAACTGGAACTCCACTGACCAAGGACACGGCTGGGGGCGGGACCAGATGGCAGAGCTCAGAGGAGTCGTGATGCTCTGGGGATGACCCAAAAAGGGAAAGTGCCACAGTGCAGGATGACAATGCAGGGGAGATGGAGCCCTCCAGGGGCGAGGTGAGGTCCAAGGGAGGGAGGTTGTTACCAACTAGAGGGGCCAGGGGGCTTCCTGGAGGCGGCAGTGGTGATGTTGGCTTGGGGGTTTAAAGGAGGGGTGGGTATCCAGGGGGCAAAGATGGCACTCCTAGGGTGGGAACCTGCCTGAGCAAGAACTTTCTAATCTGTCCAGAGGATAGAGTGTGTGCAAGGGAATAATGGGAAATAAGACCGGAAATAATGGAATGAACAGGGAATAATGGGAATTATGGCCAGAAATAATGGAATAAACAAAGAATAATGGGAAATAAGACCAGAAATTGTTGTGATATGGGAGCCACCTGCCAGTAGTTGCTGGAGGTCTAACTCAGACCTGGAGAATAGATCTCTTCCTGTGAGAGGATGATGATGATACAAGGAGACTGAGAGGCAGTTGCGTTTTCTGACCTCCCTCCTCTTCCCTCTTGCCTCTAATTTATTTCATTTCCCATCCACAAGGAACATCTGCATAAGTAAAGGCTGCTTTGCAACTCCTTCAAGTGTGGTGATTCACAGCTGTGGGGGCCTTAGGAGAATTGATCTGCCTCTGCACACTTAGGCATGATCCTTAACCAGAAATAATGGAATGAATAGGAAATAATGGGAAATAAGACCAGAAATAATGGAATGAATGGAGAATAATGGAAATAAGACCAGAAATAATGGAATGATCAGGGAATAATGGAAATAAGACTGGCTGCTGCCAAGTCTTGGAAAGCCTTGAATGCCAGACAAAAGTTATCAAATGAGGTTGAGGCAGGATTAGAAGCTGGTCCTGAGCTCTTTAGTCCACTGTTCCACATGACATCTCTTCCCTTTCCCAGGTGTCTCACCAAGAATGCAGGGTTGAGCCTCCAGAGGCTTGGGGTTCTAAGGGATGGACGTGAGGAGGGAAAGCACAGCCTGGGCAAAGTACCGGAGACAGGAGATGAGGCCCTGAGTTCAGGAAACCACGCTCAAGCCAGAGTGGGCACAAAACAGAGCTGGCTCAAATGCCAATACACCTTCTGACAATGGAAACCGGACCGATTTTAGCAGGTTCTAAGTGGCTCCAAAGCATTCTGCATCATGTCCTCAAGGCAAGAGTTAGCCACTGAGGACTCAAGGTGGTAGCTTGATTTCTTTTTTTTTTTTAAAATACATTTTTATTTTTACTTTTTGTCTTTACATCCTTCACATTTCCCACAGTTCCCCTCCCCAATTCTCCCAGAAAGCCAAGATTTATTAAAAAAAAAAAAAAGAAGAAAAAAGTTCCCCCACAACCTTATCTCACTCTTAGCACAGCTCAGGACTGGAAGGCTGGGACTCAGCCAGTGCCATTGCTTCCATTTGACAGATGGAAATGTCTGGCTGCGGGCGAGAGCCGGCCCCGCCCTGTCGCTTCTTGCTGCCTTTAGCGGGGGGCCAAGTTCCCCTTGTATCTGTCCCCTTCTCTCTCACCATCCTCACTGAAGCTCTGACCTTCCCTGACTTTCCATGTTCTAAACTCCCTCCCAGTTCTGACATTCCCTATTCTAAGCTCCAGGCTCTGACTTTCCACATACCTTCTGTTCAGCTCTCCCATCTATTTTGTTCTAAGGTTCTCCCAGGTCTGACATTTCCTGTTCTAAGCTGCCTCCCAGCTCTGACTTTCCATGAATCTTCCTATTTGGCTCATCCAGCTTCTATGTTCTAAGACCCCTCCCAAGTCTGACATTCCATTTTCTAAGCTCCAGGCTCTGACTTTTCACATACCTTCTGTTCAGCTCTCCCGTCCGAGGTATTTTAAGGTTCTCCCAAGTCTGACATTTTATGTTCTAAGCTCCAGGGTCTGACTTTTCACATACCTTCTGTTCAGCTCCCCCGTCTATTGTGTTCTAAGGTTCTCCTAGTTCTGACATTTTATGTTCTAAGCTCTAGGGTCTGACTTTTCACATACCTTCTGTTCAGCTCCCCCGTCTATTGTGTTCTAAGGTTCTCCTAGTTCTGACATTTTATGTTCTAAGCTCCAGGCTCTGACTTTTCACATACCTTCTGTTCAGCTCTCCCGTCCGAGGTATTTTAAGGTTCTCCCAAGTCTGACATTTTATGTTCTAAGCTCCAGGCTCTGACTTTTCACATACCTTCTGTTCAGCTCTCCCGTCCGAGGTATTTTAAGGTTCTCCCAAGTCTGACATTTTATGTTCTAAGCTCCAGGCTCTGACTTTTCACATACCTTCTGTTCAGCTCTCCCGTCCGAGGTATTTTAAGGTTCTCCCAAGTCTGACATTCCATTTTCTAAGCTCCAGGCTCTGACTTTTCACATACCTTCTGTTCAGCTCTCCCGTCCGAGGTATTTTAAGGTTCTCCCAAGTCTGACATTTTATGTTCTAAGCTCCAGGGTCTGACTTTTCACATACCTTCTGTTCAGCTCCCCCGTCTATTGTGTTCTAAGGTTCTCCTAGTTCTGACATTTTATGTTCTAAGCTCTAGGGTCTGACTTTTCACATACCTTCTGTTCAGCTCTCCCGTCTATTGTGTTCTAAGGTTCTCCCAGCTCTGACGCTCTGAATCTGGAGGGAAGATACACACCGTGGTACAAAGCCAAGGACCGGTGTCAGATCCCAACTCTGCCACAGGCCACCTGTGTGACCTGGGGCCCATCTCCCCGGCCTTAGTTTCTCCATCTGTAAAACAGAGATTGTGGATAGAATGATCAGTAGGGCCTCCAGCCCCAGGCTGTGTGACTGATGGTCCCATGACCTTCAGCGCAGCCCTAACAGAGGCCAGGACCATCCATGGAGAATGGGGTAGGCCTCGCCCCAGAGGCTTCACGGGAGGAAGGCAGGCCCTCATTTGCAAGCCATTTGCCTTGGGAAGCAGGAAGGGCAGAATGAACAGGTGTGTGCCCAGCCCCACACTGACATGGCCCATGGGATGGGTCAAAGTTGGGGGCTTTTGACTGGGGGTGGGGTCTGTCCCTGCCCCACCCCAACCACTCCTAGCTCTCCATCAGGAATTTGCTTTCACCCAGTCCTGGGAGCGACACCTCAGGAAGCCCAAGGACAAAGCTCTCAGTCCTAGGCTGTCCTAGAGACAGCCTGTCCTGTGTGCTGACCTAGAGACCTTACAGGAAAAGCAATGGGGATATCCTGATTCCGGGCCACTCACTGCTGGTTGTCTTGGACGCTTCGCCCCTCTGAGAGCTGGCCCTTCCTGCCTCCCAGGATCCACCAGGCCTGCTTAAGGGGGCTTTAAGGCCTCTTGTTATGGCAAATCCGACCCATTTCTTATTAAGGGGAAGAAAAACTGAGGCTGGAATGGGTGGGGAAGAGTCCAAAGTCATAGACAACTCTCTGGCCTTGGGGAAGCTGGCCTAGTCAAAGAGCGCTAAGGGGGGGAGGGAGAACAGAGGACTGGGTACCTGGAGGTGCGCCAAGGGGGAGAATGAGCAGCCCGAGGAAGAACTTTGCTGACTTGGTCCCTAGGAGGACGGCAGAGGTTTTAGAATAACTCATTCTACAGATGAAGAAACTGAGGCAGAGAGAAAAGGCCCCGGGGGAAATGAGAAGCTGAGCCACAGTTAGAACCCAGCTCGCTTGCAACAACCTCGTCCCAGCCTAGGCCTTATCTCCTGACCACTGTTGGCTGGGCCCTGGGAGGCAAGAAAAGTCGTTTAAGATTGTCCAAAGCTGGGACGGTTCTCTGAGGGAAGCTCGTCCCTTGTGAACCCTGCAAGAATGGGGAGGAACCTGAGGGGTCCGGGCTGCTTGGCCTGCTGGGCCGGGTGTCTAAAAGGACACTGAGGATGCGAGGGCACAGTGGGCTCACACACTTCCCTGGGCTCCCACGGGGGCTGGGCTGGCTCTGCCTCCTGGCCTCGTATCCTGGAGCTAGGCCTTCCACCCCCTTTCTTGCTTGCTCCCAGCCAGCTGCACCCTCGCCCCTCCCCCCTCCCCGCCTCCTGCAACTCAGCTCCTACTCAGGGACTCGGGGGACTCTGAAACAGCTCCATGGTAGCAGGCGGGCCTCAGCTGCCTCTCTCAGCATTAACCCTTGGGCACCTTGGCCTGCGTCTCCAGCCCCAGATGGGTCCCCGCAAAGGCGAGGGGCAGAGCCACTGTGAGGTTGTCCTAGCTCCCATCCTATAAATACCCCCAGCACCGCAGAGGCTTTATAATAACCCATTCTACAGATGAAGAAACTGAGGCAGCCTTAGGGCTAAGGGGGAGCGAGGGACCTTCTCCCAGCCTACTCTCTGCCCCTCACTGCTCCGTCCAAGTCACAGCTATACCTCCTCCTACTTCCTACTCCTCTCGGCCCTGGCAGTGGTTAGAGTCCTGACCTTCACCATCTTTCAAGCCAACAACGAGCATTTATTGAGCACCTATCTTGTCCCACCTGGGGGTGGGGGTGGGCCAAAGGCCAAAAGGAAACAGTCCCTGTCCTGGAAGAACGCCCATTCTACAGAGGAGAACAGCGCGCACAGCACATATGGATGTGGACAAAGCAGACACGAGGTAGTCCAAGTGCTCAGGGAGCACTAGGTGGGGCTCCCCAATGAGTGGGCCTTCAAGGTGAGTCTTAAAGGAGACCAGGAAATCTAAGAGGGGAAACTGAGGAGGCGAAGCACGTCAGGCATCAGGAGGAGCTGGAGCATTAGCCTGGAGAGGGGAAATGAGGCCAGGAACAAGGAGATCCGTGCAGCTGGAACATCATCATCATCATCATCATCACTACAATCAGCACCAGAAGCACTGTCATCCTTTTCATCACTCCCCCAGCATGCTCATCTTTCTCACCAGCCCATCCTCCTCCTCACCAACTCCATCCTTTCCACCATCCCCAACATCTCCAAATCCTCCTCACCAACTCCATCATCACCCTCCCCTTCATCTCCCTCATCATCACCCTCCCCTCCATCCCCATCATCACTCTCCCGCCCCAGAAGGCCATGATGGCCCATGATTCTCCATAGAGAGAGAATCCTGAAATCTCCGTCCCTCCTCCCAGAAGCCACAATCCACAGCAGCCCCCGCCGCCAGCACACGTACATGACACTGGGCCTCTCACAGCCTTTCTGTGCTCCGGAGAGCAGGGATGTCTATTTGGGGGATGGGGGAGGGGAATGATGCAATGGGGAAAACTTTGGTAAAGGAGGATTCTGAGCCCCGGAAAGCTTCCACTCTGGATCTGGAGCCAGAGGAGCCAGGCCTGAATCCCCGTTTTATTTTCAGGGCAACTTCAGGCAGGTGGCTCCTCTGGGACTCTGCTTTATCTGTAAAATGAAATGGGTTTGCATAGTGGGGCAGCATGCTGTAGTAGGGCAGTGAGCGTAGTGGGGCAGCAGTGGAGGGCACCAGGGAGAATGGCCTGACGCCCGGACTTCTGAGTTTTTCTTGTTCTGAGCTCTGGAGAGGGGAGAGAGGAAAGTTGAAGTTTTTTTGAAGACTTTTTGGGGAGGTGGGAGGGAGACTAGTTAGGGATGAGTTGGTAGGGGTTCTAGGTTTGAAGTAAATAGTTTGTCTGAATCCTTTGACTTTAGGTTTTGGGTTTAGTACTTAGGGAGTTTGGTTTTTTTTGTGTATTTTTTTGGTTGTTTCTGTTTTGACTTGTTTTTTGTATAAAGATTCTGACTATTTCTGGTGATTTCTTTCTGGAGGTGTTTTGTTTTGCTTGATTGGGTTTAGAGTTGGAGAGTTGTTTTTGTGTATTTTCTGGGACATAGTGTGGTTTCGGGTTCTGGCTTTGCTGAAATAAGTTTTGTGTTTTGAAGATGTTTGAGGGTTTTGATTTGAGTTGTTTTTTCTGGTGGTTTTAAGCTTTGTAAAATGAGAGGGTTTGGTTTCTGTATTTTCTTAGGGTTTTCTATTCTAGTGTTGGCATAATGGTTTCTGGATTTGTGTTCTAGGGAAGAGAGTTTCTGAGAGAGGGAAGGGAGGGGAGGGAGGGAGGAGAGAGAGAGAGAGAGAGAGAGAGAGAGAGAGAGAGAAAAGAAGGAAAAGAAGTAGGAGGGAGGAGGAAGGGAGAGAGGAAAGAAGAAAGAGGGAAGAGAGGGGAGGGAGGGAAGGAGAGAAAAAGAAGGAGAAGGGAAGGAGGGAGGGAGGGAAGGAGGGAAGGAAGGAGAGGGAGAGAAAGAGAAGAAAGAAGAAAGAGGAGGAGGGAGGGAGAGAAGAAGGAAGGGAGAGAGGAGGGAGGGAAGGAGAGAGATAGAGAAGAGAGAGGAGAGAAAGAGAAAGGAGAGAGAGAGAAGAGAAAAAAGGAGGGAGAGAGAAAGGGAGGGAAGGAAAAAGAGAGGGAGGAGGGAAGGAGAGAGACAGAGACAGACAGAGAGGAGAGAAAGAGAAAGGAGAGAGAAGGAAAAGAGGAAGGAGGAGGGAGGGAGGAAGAGAGGGAGGGAGAGAGAGAGGGAAGAAGAGGAGGAGGGAAGGAGAGATGACAGCATGGCCTGAGGACTCTGCTGAAGGGGAGAAGGGGAGGAATGGCTGGTTCATGAGGACAGGAGTGAGGGACAAGAGGAGGGGCCTGGGAAAGCTGACTAGAACAGGCTTAGTCCTGTATGTCCTAGGGGATGGAGAGAGGCAGAGCTGAGACTTGGGAGGGAGGACAAAGTCCCAGGATCTGGTGACAGGCTGAAAATGGGGCGAGGGGGGGTGCGTGGGAGGAGCTCAGGACGGGCAGAGCCAGAGCCGGCCACGGAGAAAGGCAGAAGGACAAGGAGTCTGGGAGGAAGAGGAGGGAGGCTGAAGGTGCAGCGTGACTTTCAGCCTCTCCTCTCGGGGAGTCAGGAGGGGAGAAAATGATGCTTTGGGACGAGGGAGCTTTCTGCAAGTCTGGAGAAAAGACAGAAGGGACCTTAGAGCACAGAGGTCAGACGGAAGGGTCTCAGACCCTGCCGGGAAGAGAAGGGGTTTTTCCCCAGGACGCAGCATTGCTGATGTGGAGCTGGGGAGACCTGGCAGGCAGTTAGGGCAAAGCCCCCATTTTACAGATGGGGAAACTGACAGAGAGGGGAGCTCGCCTGCCCGAGGTCTCAGAGACGAGCGGCAGTGGGAAGCGAGGGCTGAGTGGGGCCGGCAGAGCAGAGCGGGCCTTAGAACGCTGGCCGGGCCTGCCCAGAACTCCCGGTACTCCCCAGCTCCGTGTCTCGGAGGAGAAAACGAAGTCCCGGGGAGGTCAGAGGAGCCGTCCAGTTGGCGCCCCAATAGGGCTGGGGACTAAAATGCGGCTCCTCCCCCTTGGGAGTCCGGCTTCTCTGCCGGCCCCCTCCGGCTTCGACGCCCCCTCCCATCAAAGGGAGAAGGGTGGGGGTCGAAGGTTCAGCGGGCCCCACATCCCCGCTCACCTTGTGCCAATCAGGCCCGAGGGCTGGCTCCCGTCGGGGGCAGGCTGCGCAGCCCGCGCGCCCCGATGCCCCCGCAGGCCGGGCCCCCCGGCTCCTCCGGCCCATCCCCCCCGCGCTCCTCCGGCCCCGCCCCCGCCCCGCTCCTCCACCTGCCGGCCCCCGCCCCTCCCCGGCCCGTGGCCCAGACGGGCGCACCGCTCGGGCACAGGGCCCTGCGCCTTTAAATCCTCAGCAGGTTAGGGCGGTGAGTGACATCACTGGAAGCCTCCCGGGGAGCCGGGAGCCGGGGCCGGCCGAGCCGCAGGAGCCAGCGGAGCCCGAGCCCGAGCCGGAGCTGGCGCCGGAGCCGATCGCGGGCACCCATGGAGCAGCCGCGGGGGAGCCGCGGGGGCCCCCGGAGGCCCGGCCATCCGGCCCCTCCCCGGGCCGCCCCGGAGCCCGGCGGCCTGGCCAAGGTGAGCCCCTGCGGCCCCCAGCCCTCCCTCCCCGCCTGGGCGTGGCCGCCGCACCTGTCCTGGCGCGCCGGGGCTGGTGGGGTGGGGGCTGGGGTGGGGGTGGGGGGCTGGGGGTTGCGGGGCGGCCTGGGCTGGGGACCCCGCCAGAGACACACGGCTCGGCCCCCCCGCAGAGGCTTGGCCGAGCTGGGGGTCCTCGGGCGCAGGGATGCCCCCCCTCCCCCGGTCCTGCTCCCTCCCCCCCAGGGTTCTTTGGAGGGGGCAGCGGCGGGCGCTGCTTCCAGCTGGAGGTCGGGCCTCTGCTTCCTCCCCCCGCCCCCCGACCCCGGCGGGACACCCCCCCCCTCTCCGCCTCGGGGTGGGGGGTGTCTCCCGAGTCCCGCAACCCATCCCCCACGGGGGGGGCGCCCGGGGGGAGGCTGCCCAAAGGGCCGAGCCCGTCTCCGGCACCGGCCGCCAGAGGCCGGGGGTGGCCCCGAGGGGGGCTGTCCGCGGGGGCCACGGCCTCGGAGGCTTGGCTCGCCAGACCCGAAGGGGGGCGGTCCCTGGGCTTGGGGGGGGGGAGCAAGACGGGCGAGCCTTCCTCGGGCACCGGCCGTCAAGTCCTCGGGCTGAGAGCGCGCAGGGCGGGGGAGGCGGCAGACAGCGGGGAGTCGGGGCTGCGCGCGTCCCATTATAGCCAAGGACGGCTTCACCCCGGCTTCCGGCAAGGGGGGCATCGGCGGCGGCGGGGACAGCGCCGGGAACGGGCTCCCGCCCCCCTGGCAGCCTGGGGGCTCCGGCAGGGACGGGCTGGGGGCGCTGGCTCAGAAAGGGGGCGCTTAGGCTGAAGACCGGGGGCCTAGGGAGCCGGAGACTCTGGTCCTGCTGCCTGCCGTCCAAGGGGCACCGAGGGAGGAAGGGAGCAAAGCAGGGGAAATGAAGGGCAGGGGGGCACTGGGGGCAGGAGCGACACGGGAGGGGGGAGCACTGAGGCGGGGGGGGGGCACTGGGGCAGGGGGGAGCACTGGGGCAGGAGGGAGCACTGAGGCAGGGGGGCACTGGGGCAGGAGGGAGCACTGAGGCAGGAGGGAGCACTGAGGCAGGGGGGGCACTGGGGCAGGAGGGAGCACTGGGGCAGGGGAGCACTGGGGCAGGAGGGAGCACTGGGGCAGGGGGGGCACTGGGGCAGGAGGGAGCACTGGGGCAGGAGGGAGCACTGAGGCAGGGGGGAGCACTGGGGCAGGAGGGAGCACAGGGAGCACTGGGCCAGGGTGGGGTGAGGGTCAGGGAAAGCTGAGATCGGCCTCTAGGAGGAGATAAGAATCTGGCTCCGGGGCTGGCGGAGCCGGCAGGGCCCTTGGCAGCCTCCTGGCATCAGGGCAAGGAGGAGCTGAAGGGCTGCTCCCCTCTTTTATTGTCTAGGCGGGGGAGGGAACTAAGGGCAGGGAAAGGGAAGGCCTGGCCTCCAGCCCCTGAGGAGGAGGAAGTCTGAATTCGAACTCGGGTCCCAGACTCGCCGGCCAGTGTTCCCTCTGCAGCCTCAGAGAGGCTCGGGGCAGTCGCCTTGTCCGAGCCTGGGTCGGTAGAAGAGAAAAGGGTCCCGTGAGAGGGGGGTGGCCCCCGAGTGATGGCGGGACCGCAGGAGCCGACTCCCAGCTTCCCTCCCCAAGCCAGGGGGCTTTCTCCTGGTCCGAGGCCAGCTGGGAGGGGCCATGGCCAGAGCACGGCTGGTGGGACCCCGGAACCTCCTGGGCTGGTTAAATTCTCCGCAGCAGAACCCCACAGCCCCAGCGTTCTGAGAGCAACAAAGCGCCGGGTTCCAGGCGTCCCGGGACACCGGGTTCCAGGAGCTCCAAGGCCCCCGAAGCCCGGGCGCTACAGGAACCCTTGGGGTTCCATGGGGGCCGGGTGTAGGGAAGTGGGGGGGCTGAGCCAGGAGCGCAAACTGAGCCCCGGCAGGTGCCCCGGGATGGGCACGGCGCCAGAGATTCGCGGGGGGGCGGCCCCCGGTCAGCCACCCTCCCGCCGGGCCCGGCCCGAAGGAGAGGGGATGGGGCGGCCGCCGCGGCCTGGGAACCCAGCACCCTGAGGTGCCTCTCTGACTGCAGGGCGCAAGGGCTGGGTGGGAAGCTCCCACCCCCCAGCCTGAGCCTCCCACCCGCCCTGCCCCAGTAAGTTAGAAGGGCCGCCCACAGAAGCCTCCCCGGGGAGCAGGGCAGGAGGGAGGCTGGGAACCGGCCCCCGCTCCCCACTTCTTGGGCTCCCACCGGGCTGGGGGATGGGCACAGGGGCTGGGGGGCAGCCGGGCGGGGGCTGGGGGGCATGAGAACAGCGTGAGACGCCAGGGGCTTGGGGTCAAAGTCACATGTGCCACAGGGAGAAACTCCAGAGGGCTGTACTGGGACTGTTCTACCTCAGGTTCCCCTTCTTGGGGGGAGGGGGGGGTGGAAAGCAAAATGGACTCTCGCAGTCCCGCATTCCCACCCTTGGGCTGGCCTTGCAGCAAGGGAGGTGGCGGGGGGTCCCCAAGACCCTTCCTGCTCTCCGGCCCATGGAGCCCGTCTTTGGAGGAGAAGCTCCTGCACGGGGGCACTTCTGCCTCGGGGCAAACGGGGGCCTCACGCGGCCGCAGCTCTTTGTGGGAGGCTGGGAAATAGTGTCCGGGGAGCTCATGGAGGGAGCTGGAAAGGGGGCAGCTCAGGGGCCCCCCTGAGAAATGGATTTGGAAGTCCATCCCGTGACTTGCCCAAGGTCACCCCTGGAGAGGAGTTCTCAAAGCCAGGTCCTCTCGGGTTCTTAGTGGCCGGAGCTGCCCCCGGCATGGGGTGTCCAGTCTGGCAACCGGTGTGGGGGGTACCCCGCCCTCAGTGACGGAGCCCGGCTCTCCATTACCCACAGGAGCTGGCAGCCCCCCGGCCCCCGGCACAGAGACCCGGCCCAGCGCACACGGGACTGAGCCCGCACCCAGCAGCCAAGGAGCAGAGGTCGGCTTTGTCTTCGTCCCAGGAGCAGAGGGCAGCCTCCATCCCCGGCACAGCTGCAGCCCTGGCAGGGCCCGGGCCCACCGTGCCACCCCCAGGATCCGGCCCGACGCCACCGGCCGCGGAGCAGGGCCAGCCATCCACCTCCATGGGGCCCAAGCCTCCCCGGGGGGCCCAGGGGCCTGGCCTGGCTCCGTGGCCGGCGGCGCCCGTGCCCCGTGCACCCTCCTCGCCGGGGAGCGGGCCCTTCCCGGCACCCCCCGTGGAGCAGCACCAGCCTTTGTCATCCTCCTCCTCTTCAGGGCAGAGGCCGGGCCCTCGGCCCTCGGGGTTAAGTCCGGGACCCCCGGCCGCAGAGCAGAAACCGTCCTCCCCGTCCCCCCCGGGGCAGAGGCCGGCTCCGGCCTCCACCAGCCATAACCCTGCCCTGTCCTGCCCCTTGCTGTGCCCGGCTTCATCCCCCCTCGAGCAGAGACCTCTGTCACCCTCTGGAGAGCCATCGTGGGCATCCCAAGAGCCGGCCCCTGGCCCGTTGTCCAGGGACTGGGTGCGCACCGAGCCCAGGCCGGCGCCCTCTTCCCAGAGGCATCCCGGAGCCCCGTCCCAGGGCAGGGGCAGAGCGGGCGCCTCCTCACCAGCCGGGGCCGCCCACCCCCCCGGCCAGACCTCGCCCGGGCCCTCGCTGTCCCTCTCCTTCCGGCCTCGGCCCGAAGCCCCCCGCAACCCCAGCCCAGACGACTCCCTCCTGCCCTGGCCGCCCCAGGCCCTACCACCGGACGCGAGCCAGGGCCAGCCGGAGGCAGGAGCCCGCTCTCCAGTGCTGCTGTCTCCGGGGTCCCTGAAGCCGGCCTTCCCTTCCTCCACGGGAGGTCCCATGGCCCTCCCCAAACCACCCCCCTCCCCGAACCGCTCCCCAAACCGCTCCCCAAGCACTAGCCATATCGGCATGGCCGCGCACCTGGGGCCCCCAGCCCCCAAGCCCCCTGAGACGTCCCCCTCTAAGCCTAGTCCAAACAGCACCAGCCCGAGTGGGCACAGGAGCCCGGGCCCCCCCATGCAGAGCCTCCAGGCCCCTCTCCCTTCTTCCCCCTCGGGATCTGCTTGGTCAGCACAGTCTACCTGCAAAGGAGACCCTGGCTTCCGGTGAGAAGGGGGAGTTCCTGGAGCTGCTGGGCCCGGGATAGCAAGTGGGGAGAGGGAGGCCTCCAGAAGACGGCAGTTAGCCTGGGTACCGGCCCACGGGATGCCAGTGGCACCTTCCTCCCCGCCCCCACTTCTCCCCGGCCCCTGCGCCTCACTTCCATCCCCCCAGGCTGTGACTGGAGGGGCTAGTGGGGGCCCTGTGCCCCACCAGGAGGGAAGAGGCCCTTGTGGAAGGCTCTGGCTTGGGAGGGGGCCCAGGGGTTACTGCCGCTCCCATGCCCAGTTTGGCTCGCCCGGCAGGATCACCATAGTGACGTGGAACGTGGGGACCGCCATGCCCCCTGATGATGTCACCTCCCTCCTGCATCAGAACGGGGATGACAGCGGTGATTCAGACATGATAGCCATCGGGTGAGGGCCATGGGGCCGTGGTACCCTCCCTTTAAACACCCCTGCCCCCCCCCAACATAGACACTGATGAAATTCAACAGACAGCAGTTTCTCAAGGAACTGAGAGCCTAGCCTGCCTTTGTATGTATGACACTCAGCACAGAGTCTTGCGCATAGTAGATGCTTAATAAATGCTGGTTGACTGCATCATAAATGCTAATTGACTGCCTCATAAGTGCTTAATAAATGCTGGTTGACTGCATCAGAGGTGCTTAATAAATGCTAGTTGACTGCATCACAAATGCTAATTGACTGCATCATAGGGACTTAATAAATGCTGGTTGACTGCATCATAAGTGCTTAATAAATGCTGGTTGATTGCATTGTAAGTACTTAATAAATGCTAATTGACTGCATCATAGGGACTTAATAAATGCTGGTTGACTGCATCATAGGGACTTAATAAATGCTGGTTGACTGCATCATAGATGCTTAATAAATGCTGGTTGACTGCATCAGAGGTGCTTAATAAATGCTAGTTGACTGCATCACAAATGCTAATTGACTGCATCATAGGGACTTAATAAATGCTGGTTGACTGCATCATAGGTGCTTAATAAATGCTGGTTGCCTGCATCATAAGTGCTTAATAAATGCTGGTTGATTGCATTGTAAGTACTTAATAAATGCTAATTGACTGCATCATAGGGACTTAATAAATGCTGGTTGACTGCATCATAGGTGCTTAATAAATGCTGGTTGACTGCATCATAGATGCTTAATAAATGCTGGTTGATTGCATCATAGTGTGCTTAAAAAATGCTAGTTGACTGATCATAAATGCTAATTGACTACATCATAGGTAATTGACTGCATCATAGGTGCTTAATAAATGCTGGTTGACTGCATCATAAATGCTAATTGACTGGATCATAGGTGCTTAATAAATGCTGGTTGATTGCATCATAGTGTGCTTAATAAATGCTAGTTGACTGCATCATAAGTGCTTAATAAATGCTAATTGATTGCATAGTAGGTGCTTAATAAATGCTAGTTGACTGCATCACAGGTGCTTAATAAGTGCTAGTTCACTGCATGGCAGGTGCTTAATAAGTGCTTGTTGTCTACATGATGGCTGCAATGGGAAAGGTTTTGGATTTGAGTGAGGACCTGGAGCAGTCACTCTGATGACACCTGTGTGACCTTGGGCAAAACATGGCTCCTCTCAGTTTCTCCTGTCCTGAAAATTAGAGCTTCAGACGTCATCTAGAGCTGGATTTGTGACCTGTGACCACAGGGTCTCTGCCTGACCCCTTTTAGAGCCCTGTGTTCCCTCCGGACACCCATGGATCAGATAGTGTCGTTTCCCCTCCCGCGCGTCCCCCCCCCCCCCCCCCCCCCGGCAGCTTCAGCATTATCTGTTGAGAAGGTCGGGGCAGCTCAGAGCTCCGCTGGGCGTCCTCTAAGAGCTTGCCTTTGCCTCCAGGTGTACACTGGATGCTTCCAATGCCTCCTGTTCCCCCACCTCTGACCAAGGGGAAGGGGAATGGAAACGGGGGTGGGAAGAGAAGGGTGGGAGGCCGTCCCTGCTTAGGGAGTGGGGGGAGCTGGGGGAGGACTCCTTTAGGGATCACAGCTGGGCGCTCCCCCACTGGGAGGTCCCAGAGCTCCAACGCACCCTTCCCTCCGCAGGCTGCAGGAGGTGAACTCCATGATCAATCAGCGGCTCAAGGACGCCCTCTTCACTGACCAGTGGAGTGAGCTCTTCATGGATGCATTGGGGCCCTTCAACTTCGTCATGGTAGAGATCCTGCCCAGCATAGGCTCCCTCTCCTCCCGGACCCCGGAGGGTTGGGAACTCCTGTAGCGAGAGTGGAGTGTGAGGCTGCTCCCCTCCTCAGAGTCCAGTCCTGGCTGACCTGTGGGAACTCAGTTTCCCCTCCTGTAAAATGGAATTAGGTGGTTTCTGAAGTCCCTTCCTAGCCCTGGGATCCTGTGACCCCTCTAGCAAACTCCTTCCTCTCCTCAGATCTCCGATTCTACGTGTCTGTGCCCGTTTCCATCATTTCCCCTATGCCCCCATGGCCTCCTGGGAATCGGGTTGCTGTTCCCCCCTCCCCCCTCCCTAGCCCACAGTCTGCCTCTGCCCAGGTGAGCACGGTGAGGATGCAGGGAGTGATCCTTCTGGTCTTTGCCAAGTATTATCACCTACCCTTCCTCCGGGACATCCAGACGGACTGCACCCGGACCGGGCTGGGTGGCTACTGGGTGAGTGCCCGGTGGGCACTGAAGGAGGGACGGGGAGGTCTGGGACGGCCGCATGGGGCAGAGCTCTGGTCTGGAAGGTTGAAATGCTAGACCCGAGACTAAATCACTGACCTTGGGGGACCGACGTGGCGACCTCTTTGGACCTCAGCCTTCTCATCTGGAAAATGGGGATGATCACAGCACTTACTTCATAGGATCATAAAACTAGAGGTTGCAACAGCCATTTCATCATTGGGGGCACTCCCAGATGGGAAAACTCCCTCCAAGGATGCAGGTGGCCACCTTCTGCAACTTCTCGTCTCAGAGAGAATTGTCTGGAGCATCCTTGTCAAATTACAATAGAAACTGTTCCCTGTGGGACACGTAATTTAGAAAAAGCACAGATTAACATCATCTATTTTGTGTTGCATTTTTATTTATTATTTTTATATTACATATTTTTTTGTTATATTTACTTATTTGTTTATTTGTTTGTTTGCTTGTTTGTTTGTTATGGTTTCCCAATTATATTTCCCCCTGGTTTATCCCCTAACGCGGAGGAGGGCTGTGAGTTTGTGCCTTCGGCTCTGGAGCACTCCAGGGTCTCACGGCCGTGGGCATCTGAGAAGGAGGATGGGGGAATGGATGGAGGACCCTCCTCCAGTACGACCCCACTTACGGCTCCCTAAGGCAGCTCTCTGAGACTGAATTGCAAACGAGTCGCCATTTGTGTCTGTGGATGGAGGGGTCACAAGGGAAGTACCGGGACTGGCTCGTATGCCAGAAAATGATGGTTATGATAATTTTAGGGCAACAAGGGCGGGGTGAGCATCCGCCTCTCAGTCTTCGGCCACATGGTCTGTTTCCTCAACTGTCACCTGCCTGCCCACATGGACAAGGCTGAACAGCGCAAGGAAAACTTCATGACCATCCTCAATATGCAGCAGTTCGAGGGGCCCATGGCCCACGGCATCCTGGACCATGAGTATGCTGGGCCGTGGGGGTGGGGAGTGGGCCCCGTGAGAAGGGAAAGGACTGACTTGGTGTTCCCGTCAGTCCAAGGAGGGACTGAGATCTCCCAGGGCTGGCCAAGGGCCTCGGCCGAGCTACATTTGCTTGTGTCTCTGGTCTTTTTCCCCTTTGGAAAATGAGGATGAAGGATTTACTCATGATTTCCAGTTTTGTTGGATTTTTTTGCTGAGGCAATTGGGGATTAAGTGACTTGCCAGGGTCACGCAGCCAGGAAGTATTCATCCAGCTGCCCTAGTTCCCGCAGTTTTGAAGAAAAGGCCTGTGCGATGTCCCAGAGAAGTGGAAGGGTGACCATTCCGCTTCCCTTCCCTACAACAGGGACCTAAACTCCCATAAAAAATTGTTTTTGACTTTTTGAGCAAAAGGATCAGGAAGGGATGAAGGGGAGCCGGCCCGGGATCTGGAAAGGACCCCCCACATCTGCTGCAAGCCTCTTGCAGCTGAAGGGCCTCCTCAAGGGAGCAGCCCCTGGCCCTTCCCACCCCAAATTCCATCTTCTTTTCCTTTTGACTTGTTCTGATTTTCTCAGGCTTCTGGACTCCAGACTACGTGTTCTTGGTGTTTGTTTTGACGGTGTTGGGGTGGGAGTGTGGTGGGGGGAGACATTTGGGATCGGCCCCTCCCCCAAACCGCAGACCCAGTGACTGGGAGGGAGTTCCCCCCATCTCTATCCCCACCCTCCCGCCAGACCTGGCTGAGCCCAGACCCTCACCACCAGTCTTCCACATGTCCCCAGCATCGTCTTCTGGTTTGGGGACCTCAACTTCCGCATCGAGAGCTATGACCTGCACTTTGTCAAGTTTGCCATCGATAACAACCAACTTCAGAAGCTCTGGGAGAAGGACCAGGTGAGGGCTGGGCCAAGGAGCCCACCCGGCTGTCCCAGCCAGACACACCTCCGGACCTAGGGGGAGCCATCGCTTCTCCCATTCTCTGAAGCTAGCTTGGCCCTGGCCTGCCTCTGAAGGGCCAAGACCTTCCCTCCCCCACCCCATCACCCCCAGCCTGGCCCTGGTCTGCCTCCGAGGCTCTGCAGGAGGGCCGAGGCCTTCCCTCCCCCACCCCGTCACCCCCAGCCTGGCCCCGGTCTGCTTCCGAGGGGCCAAGGCCTTCCTCCCCCATCCCATCACCCCTTTTCCTGCTGGGAGTCACATCAAGAAGTTGGCTCCAGGCCCACGGCCAGTGGGAGAGGGGCACTGGTACACAGGCGGCCGTTTCCACTGTTAATTATTCAGAAGGATGGAGCCATAGAGTCCAGACAACCTCTTCTCACCGGCACCCCCTCCTTAGCCCGGCTTTTGGTCTGACCCAGGCTGTGGGGCCTTAGGTGAACCCGGGCCAGGGGAGCTGCCCGGGCCTGGCCCAGGAACTGAGCGAGGAAGGTTGGGTGAAAAGATATGGGAGGTAGGAGACTGGCCTCCGTTCCGTGCTAGAGAGCCGATCCAGGGCAGGCCCATAGAGTACAGAGGCTGCATCCGACGCTCTCAGAGCTCCTCCCAGGGCTGACATCGAATGTAGATTCAGAGCTGGGAGAGTCGCCAGGGCTCATCAAGTCCAAACTTCCCATTTGGCAGATGAGGACCTGGAGCCAGAAGGGTGAGGGGACTTAGCCAAAGTCACGCAGTTGTAAGTAGCACATGAGGCTTTTAAATCTAACTGCAGAGTCTACGGTCTTCTGTGTTCCAAGCCCCCATCTCCCAGCTTTGACATTCTAGGATCTAAGGGTGCTCCCAGCATTTGCGTTCTAGGTCCTAAGAGGCTTTCCCATCTCTGACATTCTAGTTCTAAGATTCCTCCCAGCATTCGCTTTCTAGGTTCTAAGGATCCTTCCCAGCTCTGACATTCTCTTTTCCAAGGGTTCTCCTACCTCTGAAATTCTAGGCTCTAAAGTCCTCCCCGCTTTAGTTTTCTGGATTCTAAGGGTCCTTCCCAGATCTGACTTTCTCTTTTCCAAGGACCTTCCTAGCTCTGACATTCTAGGCTCTAAGGTTCTTCCCAACCATCGTTTTCTGGATTCTAAGGACGCTTCCCAGAGCTGTCATTCTCTTTTCTATGGGCCCTCCTTCCTCTGACATTCTAGGCTATAATCCTTAGTTTTCTTCCCAGCCTTAATTTTCTAGGACCTAAGGATCCTTCCCAGCTCTGACATTCTCTTTTTTCTAAAGGCCCTCCAAGTTCCCAGCATTTGTTTTCTAGATTCTAAGAATCCTTCCTAACTCTGACATTCTCTTTTCCATGGGCACAGCATGGGCTGAGTTAGCATTCTAGATCCTAAGGATTGTTCCCAGCTCTGACATTTTGGGTTCTAAGGTTCCTCCCAGCATTAGCTTTCTAGGTCTATTCTTTTCCAGTTCTAACATTCTAAATTCTAAGGTTCCTAAGAACCTAGAAAACAAATGCTGGGAGGAAGCTTAGAGCCTAGAATGTCAGAATTTGGAGGGCCCTTGGAAAGGAGAATGTCAGAGAGGGGAAGGACTCTCGGGACCTAGAAAAATGAATGCTGGGAGGAACTGTAGAGCCTAAAATGTCTTTTCCAAGGGAAAGCCCTTGGAAAAGAGAACGTCAGGGCTCGGAAGGACCCTTGGGTTCCACTATCTGACATTGTGCTCCCTCCCAGCTTGAATGCTGGTTCTGGGACCTTCCCGGTGACCCGGGCTCACGACTCTCCCACTCAGCCTCCTGACTCTGCTCTTGCCCCTTCCCTTCCCAGCTGAACATGGCCAAAGGCTCCTGGCCAGTCCTCAGGGGCTTCCAGGAGGGGCCCCTCACCTTTGCCCCCACCTTCAAGTTTGATGTGGGCACCAACTATTATGACACCAGGTGAGAGCCCGTGAGGAGGGAGAGCGGGGGGAGCCAAGGGGAGGGAGAGGAAAGGCATCCCGGACCCGCTCGGCTTTCTGGGCCCCTTTCCCGACCTCCATCCCCCGGAAACAGCGCCAAGAAGCGAAAGCCCGCTTGGACAGACCGGATCCTCTGGAAGATCAAGGCCCCCAGCGGGGGGCGGAGCCCCTCTGGCCGAGAGAGCCACCGGGTGCAGGTGACCCAGCACAGCTACCGCAGCCACATGGAATACACCGTCAGCGATCACAAGCCTGTGGCTGCCCTCTTTGTCCTGCAGGTGAGGACTGGCCCCGCCCCCTCTGGGCCTCTCCTGGACCCCTTGTTGCTCCCGCTTCCCTTACCTCATCCCATTGGTTCCCAGCTCTTCCCCTCCCGCTCGGGACCCAAGACGCCTCCTCCCGGTCCCTGGCCCCCCACTCCCCAAAGTGAGGACCTGAGGCATTTCAAGCATTTGTCCATCTTCCTTGGTGGAACAAGTCCCTCCCACAAGGAAAAGCATCCAGGACTAAGATCCGGGAGTCCCTGTATTCCCTCTCATCTCTGCCACCAACTCCCCGGCTGACCTCACGCTGGTCACCTCGGGGGCGGGGAATTGGGCTGGATCAGCGGTTTTCAAATCCTTCTAGACTCTAAATCGCAGAGGAGCATGACCTGCTTTGATAGAAAGGGTCATCTTACCCAGAATTCCCTGAACCAATGAAATCACAGGCCTGGTGCAAAAAATCAGATGGCAAGAGTAAGAATAATGCCGTGGGCACGGCTAAGAGGCAGCGCGGTGTCGGATTTGGAGGCAGAGAAATTCTCCTTTTCTCTCTTATGACCAGAGTGCCCTCGGGCAGGTTCTGAGCCTTGGATCCAGAATATACAAAAGGAGGCCACATGTGGCCTCTGTGGCCCTTGGCGCTAAAACCCTGAGCCTCAGCACCATGCAAAGTAGTTTCTTCTTTTTTATTCCAAAATGACTTAACCTCCCATCTCCCTCCTCAACTCTCTGTCCCCGAATTCCCCCCGGCCCTTCTCTCGGCCCCGTCCTGCCTTGGAGCAGCAAGCACAGGTTCCTTTAAATGTGCGTTTCGGGTCCCGAAGTTGTTGAGGCTAATTTGGCTTATGAAACACGGGGCCAGACAGCGCTTAGCGTCTCCTATGGATCTTAGTATTCTCCTCGAGTGACAATAATAACATATTCGTATAATACAAATCTTAATTATAGTTATTATTGCTGTCTTTCTTCATGGGTACAAAACATTTTTATTATTTCATTTGAGCTGCACAGCAGCAAGCCCAAGTGAGGCAGGGTGGGGAATCTCGTCCCCATTTTCAAGGCTGGAAAACTGAGGCATCATTTGCCCAGGATCTCAGAAAGGAAATAGTCTTCTACACATTCCCCAGGGGGAATCTCGGGCGACAGGCGCAGCCCGGTCTGCCTCCCTGGGTGAGGGCGAGGAGTGGCCCCCCCGTTCTCACGCTTTCTTTCTCCAACATTGCTCCCCATCCTTGGGGACAGTTTGCCTACAGAGACGACGTGCCCCTGGTGAAGATCGAGGTGGCGGATGAGTGGCTGAGGGCCGAGCAGGCCGTGGTGCGCTACCGCATGGAGAGCGTCTTCCCCCGGAGTTCCTGGGACTGGATTGGCCTCTATCGGGTGAGACGCCGCCTGTGCCCCCGTGAGGGCAGCGAGAAAAGGGTGTGGGGCGTGACACAAGTGGCAGGGTGCCCTGAACCTGTCCCACGGAGAACGAGTCAAGCAGTAGGGCAGGGCGGGGGTGAGGTGGGGGTGGGACTGCAAGCCTAGTGGTCACGGCTCCCAGCACGAGGGACTGACCCAGAGTCAGGGTCTGCTCCCAGACAGGCAGAGCCAGGCCCAGAAAAAGGCCTCGTGGGGAAGCGCACAGAGTGGAAGGTTGGGGCTCTGCTGAGTGCTCACCCTGCCCTGCTTCTGCCCCCCGCAGGTGGGCTTCCGGCACTGCAAGGATTACGTGGCATATGTGTGGGCCAAGCATGAGGATGTGGATGGCAGCATGTACCAGGTGACCCCCCACACACACCCCGGGGGCCCCTCCCATGTGCTTCCCAGTGCCTACTCACACTCACTCACTCACACTCACACACACACACACTCACACACACTCACACACACACTCTCACTCACTCATACATAATCACACACATATATACACACACACACTCACACTCACACACTCACACTCACACACACACACAGACACACAATCACACTCACACACACTCTCACTCACTCATACATAATCACACACATACTCACTCACACTCACACACACACACTCACACTCACACACACACACTCACACACACTCACTCACACACACACACTGGGCGTCAGCCTTTCTGGGTACTGGAGGGCCAGGGTCCCTGACCCCTCCCCCTCCTTGCCCCCAGGTGACATTCAGCGAGGAGTCACTCCCCAGGGGAGGGGGCGAGTTCATCCTTGGCTACTACAGCCACAGCCAGAACATCCTTATTGGGGTCACTGATCCCTTCCAGGTCAGAGGATGGGAAGAGGGGGCAGGAGGAGAGGGAATGGGGAGGGGGGAGGGGGTGAGAGGATGGGGGGCCAGGAGGGAGGAGGGGACCGAGCAGAAGAGGAGGAAGTGTTCTCTGGGCAGGGAAAGCCCCCCATGCTGGAGCTCAGGAACCTGAGTTCAGACTCCCCCCTCCCCCCCGCCCCCGGCCCTCCTCTGGGGCTGCTTCCTCCAGTTTGAGAATGAGATAGCCTTGGGGGGTGCTCAGGGTCCCCTAATAGAATGGAGTTTGGAGGGCCAGGAATGAGGGCCCTGGGAGGCCAGAGTGAGGGGCCCGGGAGGGTCCGGAGTGAGGGGCCTGGGAAGCCAGAGTGGGGGGGGCTCTTGGGGCCCAGGAGGGCCGGCAGCTGCCCCTCACTCTCTGTGGCTCCCACTCCCCGGCCCTGACCCCCTCGCTCTCCCTCGCTGACCAGATCTCCCTGCCTGCCTCTGATGAGGGCAGTAGTCCCACGGACAGCTCCAGAGCCAGCTCCGAGGGGGAGGATGACAGCACCCTGGAGCTGCTGGGCCCCAAGTCCCGGAGCCCCAGCCCGGGCAAGATGAAGAGACACAGGAGCCGCAGCCCTGGCCTGGGCAAGTTCTCTGGCCTGGTCCTGCGGCCTTCATCCCGGGAGAGGGGCACGAGCCGCAGCCCCTCCCCCCAGGGCCACCGGCCCCTCAAATCCACCAGCTCTGTGCTGGGCATGGGCACGAAACTCAAGGAGAAGAAGGGGAAAGGAGGCCTGGGCTCCGAGGAAGAAGAGCCGCCCCTGCCCGAGATGCCTGGGCCCTGGAACTTCCCACTGCCCAGCTCCCTGCCCCGGCCCATCCCTCGCACCCTGGGCCTCCTGCCCTCCCTGCGGCTGGAGCCCATGGTCAGTAGCCAGTGGCGAGGGGAGTTTGAGCACGAGGACCAGCTCAGCCCAAAGAGCCCCGGCCGCGCCCCCCGGAGCCCTTCGCCCTCCCCCAAAAGCCACCGGGGGCTAGAAGATGGGTCTCTGGGGCCCTGAGTGGGAGCCGCCGCCCATAGAGCTCGCCGCGCCCGCCCTCTCCGTGCCGCCTCCGTCTCCACCCAGCTTCCCTCCTGCGGGCCCTCCGGCCGCCTGACCCTGGGGCAGGGTCTGGAGGGGCCCTACAGGGGTGTGGGGCTGGCCGGGGTCTCCACTTCCTGTGAGGTCCCGCCTCCTCTCCATCCTGACCCTAACCTGTGACAATCGCCGCCCCCTTGCTTTCCCCAAGCCCAGAGCTGGGTGCAGGGGGCTGGGGGCTGTGGGGACCCCCAGCTGCTAGCCATCATCCTGAGGGTTGTTTGAGGAATAAAATTCTCAGATCTCTCTGCAGTCTCTCCTTTGGGGGGGGGCGGTAGGGACTGGGGAGGGGGCATAAGTCTGGGAGTCTCCGAGCCAGAAGGAGCTTTAAAAGCCAGCCTGGAACTTAGCGGGAATCTTCCCCACAGGTAGGCCTCTTGCCTCCACTTTCGAACCTCCAGCAATGGGGAGCTCATTACCTTACATGGGAGCCTATTTCCCATCAGGCTATGATGAGGAAGTTTTTCCTCAGCTGCTCTTTGCCCATTCAAGGCTGAAAGGGAGCATTTCATCAAAGTCCCTTGGGTTTTTTTTTTTACAGATTCCAAGAGGTCGGGTCTCAAAGGGCATGAGTGAACAACGGGGCTGGGACCTGAATCCTCACCTTCTCGAGGCTATCTCTATCCCCCTTACCCCTCTTGCTCCTGTCTTGTAGAACCGAAATAATTTCCTTTCCACTGACGCTCTTCAACGAGCCAAGGAGAAGGAGCTGGGGGAGAGATGTAAAACAAAGATCACCCAAAGAAAGGAAATGAGCATTTATTAAACACCAGCAACGTGTGCTCGGGGCTTTACAAATATCTCATTTGATCCCTGCAACAACCCTATGAGGTAGAGATTAGCCCCATTTTACAGATGAGGAAACTAAGGCAGGCAGGTTAAGAAATGACTTACCCAGAATCACACGGCTAGTGAGAGAGAGATTGGACTCAAACTTCGGTCGTTCCTGACTCCAGACCCATGGAAAGAACATTGTTGTGCTGGGCCTTAGGGTTCAATTAACTGCAGAGGGCTTCCAAGGACTTCAGGGTCCTTCTCAGATGATTTCCCCCAGGGTTTGGACGCTTCTAATAATCTGTTCTTCCTGTATCCCCGTGAGGTGCCTGTGCTGGGGCTAGATGCCCACTGGGAAGCCCTGGCTCTCGTCTGGGGCTGAGATGTTGGGTAACTTGTGGGATGGCCCCGGTAGTCTGGGTCAGAGGCCAGGTTGAAATAAAGGGCATTAATTCACCATAAAAATGAAGAACGGTTGCTCCAGGGGTACATATTGTCCCATTCCCTGGGACAACACCTCCATGGGCACAGAGGAGTAAATGCAGAGGAGTGTGAGGGGGAAGGGTGATAACTAGGGGGTCGATCAGCAAGCACTGATCAGCACCTGCCGTGTGCCAGACACTGGAGCTGAAGTAAAACATGAAACTCTCCAAGCTCCCGTTTGAAGGGAGGAACAACACGTTCGCATCTAAGACAAGATGAATTTGGGTGATTTGGTGGAAGCCTCTTGAAGGAGCAGCAAAGGGCTCGTGCTGAAGGTGGTTCTTGGGCAGAGAGTGAGGCGGGAGGCACAGCCAGGGCAAAGGCCCAGAGGTGGGAGGTGAAAGAAGCAATGGGGCAGTGACTAGTGATTGAGAAATCGGGGCTTCCCCACTGGATGAAACAACAACAAAGGCGCTTGCCTGTTGCCTTGTGACATGGGAATGAAATCAATCTGAATAAATTCATGGAACCCGGTCCCAGAGAGGGGTCATCCTGGCACTTGACCTGGTACCAAAGCAGGCCCCTGGGAACGTGGGTCTGTCCGGCAGTCCCGCAAGATGCCCCGAGAAACTCGGACCCGGGCAAACTCCTCATGACCTATGTTTTGGGGCCGCAGTCTGGAAGTGTCATCGAGAAGTTAGGAAAGATGGGGGAGGATGGGGTTCCAGGCAGGGGAGGATACCAAGACCGAACCTGGGCATTCCTGCTAAACCGCACCTTCCCTTCTGTGGGGAGAGTCTGGGCACAGATCACCCCCTTAGCCCGAGCAGGGGAGGCTGGGACCAAGCCCGGCAACACGGGAGCCTGGCAGAAGCTTCCCCACAGGGGCACGGAATGGTGACTAATTCTCCAAGGAAGTCCAAGGTTTCTCAAAGACAATTACTCCTTCCTCTGGAGGCTGTCACGGGAGGGAGGCTGGGCCCCCTTCTGCTTGTCCCGAGGTTAGAGCTGCCAGAAATTACAAGGCAGCCCCAAAGACCCAAGACTTCCCGGCAATTAGAGCCAGCTCACAATGGAATGGGCGGGTGTGGGGGTGGTGAGCTCCCCGTCACCAGAGACCTCCGAACGAGGCTGGGTGAACAGTGCTCAGGGCTGGGAGGGGCTGGAGACCAAGGCCCACCCCCTCCCTCCACAGAGAAGAGAACTGAAGGTCAGAGAAAGAAAGGCTGCTCCCAAGTCAGCCATCCAGGACTGGGCCATGGGCGCTGTCCATTGTACCACTCTTCAGGAAGCAGGGGGCCCAGGGCCCAAAGGCAAGAACAGAAGGGGAGCTATGTCTTGGATTCTCTTCCCTGGCAGCTCTGGAAGCCCCCACTCTGCTCCTCTGGGAGCCCCCACTCTTCTTCGGGGACTGTGGCTGGGGACGAGGGAAGGTCTGTCCACAACCACTGAGGCTGGGGGCTGCCCTTCCCCCCTTCTCAGAGCCTTCTGTGGAGCAAGAGGGAGGAGGATGCACTATTGGTCATGGACAGCAGGGGGAGGGAGAGGGGGAAGCCTTCCCAAGTACAGAAGGGTCACAGAACAGACACAGCTGGAGGTACAGAACAGGGGGAGTGTCAGGGCTGGGAGGGGCTTTAGAACAAGGAATATCAGAGTTAGGAAGGAGTCTTAGAAAGGGGATGTCAGTTCTGGAGACCAATTTGGAGCCACACCCAAAGGCGCACTGTGCATCCCCTTAGATCCAGCAGGGTCTCTCCTGGGCTTACATCCCAGAGAGAACTTAAAGGAGGGAGGGGGACCCCCATGTGCGAAAATGTTTGTGGCAGCTTTTTGTAGTGGCCAGAAACTGGGAACTGAGGGGACGCCCATCAGTGGGGAGTGGCTGAAGAAATTGTGATATATGAACATTATGGAATATTATTGGTCGGTAAGAAAGGATCAGCAGGAGGATTGCAAAGAGGCCTGAAGGGACTGACAGGAACTGATGCCGAGGGAAAGGAGCAGGACCAGGAGGTCACTGTACATAGTGACAAGATTATGTGATGATCAACTGTGATGGACGTGGCTCTTTTCAACAATGAGGGGATTCAAGGCAGTTCCATTAGACTTGGGGTGGAGATCCACCTGCACCCAGGGAGAGACTGGGAATGAGTGAGATCCAAGCGTCGGATTTTCCCCTTTTTACTGTCACTTGTCTCGGGGGGGTTTGCTGTCACTTGTCTTGGGTTTTTTGCTGTCACGTCTCAGGATTTTTGCTTGTTTGGTTGGTTTTTGCTGTCACTTGTCTGCTCGGGGTTTTTCCTTTCTCATTTTCCCGTTTCGATCTGATTTTTCTTGTGCAGCGCGACAAATAGGAAACACGCTTAGAAGACTGGCCCATGTCTAACCTGCATCAGATTGCTGGCTGCCTTGGGGAGGAGGGAGGAAAGGGAGAGAAATGGGGAGCACCATGGATGTCAGAACTGGGAGGAGCCTTAGAACAGGGGATGTCTTAGAACAGAGAATATCAGGGAATGTCAAGAGTCAGAAGAAAACTTGGAACAAGGAATATCAGAGCTGGGAGGAGCTTAGAACAGGGGAAGTCTGGGCTAGGAAGAACTTCTATTTGATCAGGTCTAGCTCCATTTTTAGATGAGGTAACTGAGGCTCAGAATGGGAACCTAAGGTCCCACAGCTGGGACGGATCAATGTCCCCTATCTATGAACGCATCTACATGGGGGGGAGGGGGGTCCAGCTCCGAGCCAAGACCAGCTCCCATGTCTGCCTGTAGAAACCAGCAGCCCCGGGTCCTCCCTCTGGCCTTGCTTTTGGCCCGGAGACAGGCCCCAGATGTCCTCCGCGGCTTCGCCCTGGGGAAGGAGATGCCCTCCTGTCCCCGGTAGCCACAGCCTCAGTTGGACTCAGGGCAGCGCCTCCTGGACCAAGGATGCGGGGACAGGGCGATGCTGCCGCGGCTGTGGGCACAGGGAGGCCGGAAGCCGCTCACCCCGGGGGCTCAGAGCTGGGTGACAAGTGACCTTTCTCGTTGCATCCTGGGTGGGACGGCGGTGCCCGCCCGGGCCGTGGCCAGCTCTCCACTGTGCGATATTCCAACATCGTCCAACATCCAACAGGACGGCCGCGGTTATCTGCCCCCTTCCCCGGGCTGTAAATAAGCTGGTCCCGAGGGCAGAGCAAGGCCCCCGGGCTAAGCGGAAGGAGCCAGGCCGCAGGATGGGCCGGGCATCGAGGCCGAGCATGGACGTTGAGGCGACTTTTGGAGGGGGGGCTGCCGCCTGCCTGGGCTCAGATTATGGGGTTCTCACAAGAGAGGAGGAGCCCGGGCCCCCCTGGCCCAGCCCCCACATTTTGGAGATGGAGAAACAGGCCGGTATCGGGCAGGGCCTGGGACCCAGACTGTCGGCTCCCTCCCTCCCGCTGCTCCCAGCGGGGGGACTCGCCCCGACGGGGCGCGGAGTCTGAGGGGCCGGGACTGAGCTCGGGCCTCCGCCGCCGCCCAGGGCTCGCTCCCACCCCCCCAGCGCGGCAGTGACCGCGGCCTTCTGCCCCGGCAGTCACGGGCTGGCCTGCAGGGGAGCGGGGCCCTGGGTTCCGGGGCGGCGAGCGGGAGGCAGACGCTGCCGGCAGGCCGAGGCCCGGGCTGGCCCCGAGGGCCCGGGGCGTCCGGTGCCGGTGGGACTCAGGAGCGGGACCCGCACACCCGGCCCGGCCCGGCCGCCGCCTCCTCCATCACCGGGGCGCCCAGCGCCAGGCGGAGACCATCTCTCGGCAGCGGTCGTAGAGCGCCAGGGCCCCCCGAGACCCCCGCCGCCGCCTCTCCCGCTCTCTCTTCTTCAGCTGCTTCTCCACAACCTTCCCTCGGGCTCCACGGAGGGGACCCCGCGGCTTCCTCCTCAAACGCTGCAGGTGCCGGGCGGGGACCAGCACGGCCCGGGGCTCCTCCCTGCAGCTGGGGGGAGGGGGGGACGGTCAGGGGCGCCAGGCGGTCAGAGTGGGAGGGGCCTAGAACGGGGGATGGGGCGCTGGGGGCGGGGCCTAGAACAGGGAGCACGAGACTGGGAGGGGCCTTAGGCACCATCCTCTCCAACCTCCCCATTTCACAGAGGAGGAAGCTTGTACAGCGACCAGAGCAGAGAACATTCGGCGTCTGGAACACAGAGCGTCGGAGCCGGACAAAGCCCTGAGCCTCCGAGGCACAAGGGGTGGGGGGTTCCCAAGGTCACGGGCCGGGAGAGGGGCAGGGACGAGGGCTCGGGGCCGCTGCCGGCTCCCTCCTGCGGGCACGGGGCCTCTGGCGCCACCTGCTGGGCACGAGCCTCCCCCACAGGGACAAGGCCAGCGGGAAGGGGGCCGGGCCTTGGGGCGCCTGGGGCCGGGAGGAAAGTGGGCCCGGAGAGAGGCGGCAGGGCGAGCTTTCAGGGCCAGCGCGCTCCCCCTCCTCCTCCCCCCCCCCCCCCCGGGCCCGAGAGCGGCGGCCACTCACCCAGGACTGGGCTCGCAGGCCTCGGGGGGTCCCAGCTCAAAGCAAGTCCAAGCCAGCGCCCGCCACAGTTTGTCCTCCACCTGCTGGGACTTTCCCCCCTTGGCCTCCAGGGGACCTTTTTTTTTTGCCCCTTCCCCCTTTCCCCTTCCCCCTCCTTCCCCTCTTCCCTTCCTTCCTCCTCCCCGCCTCCCTCCCCCCCCTTTTTCAAAAGGGGGGGGCCTTTTTGGCGCTACCCTTTTTCCCCGTTCGGGACCTTCCACCCCGGTTCGGACGCTGGGGAAAAACGGGGGCCCCCAACAGGGCGCGGGTGGGCCAGAGGCAGGAGCACCTGCACGTCTAACACTGGGGCAGGACCTCAGCCGGCGGAAAGGGCCCGATGGGAAGGGCTCACACACCCCTGGGTGCTTTATGACCGTGGGCCCCGAATTCTAACTCCCTGGGGCTCAGGTCCCCTGTTTGGGGAGGGGGGACGGAAGGTAATTGGGATAAAGTGCCAGGGTCACAGTGCCTGAAGGCCTGGGAACATAAATTCTGCCCCCCCCCCCCACTCCAAGCTGGGTCCCCTCTGTGCTAAGGACGCATGCTCAGAGACCCGGGCAGATGCACACACACACTCACTCTCTCACACTTACACACTCACACTCCTACTCACACTTACACATTCTCACACCCTCACACACTCACTCACATCCCTTCATTCCCTGGCCTTTTTATGCACAAACTCATCCACATCCTGTAAGGATAAATTCCAAAGATTCCTAGGGAGCCGGGGCATAGGCAGTGCCTTGGATCTGTGGTTCTGTGGTTCAGACGTCCTGGGTTCAGATTCTGCCTCTCCTATTTACTACCCATGTGGCCCCCTCCCCGAGCCTCAGTTTCTCCACCTAAAATCCCAGGGTTGGTGTCGGTGGCTTCCAGAAGGTCCCTTTTATCTCTGACCCAACAACTGGATTATCCCATAAAGCAGACCTGTCATTCCCCCCGGGTGCAGGGCTGGGCACCCAGGAGTGTTTGCTAACATGTTTTGTTGAATCATGCTTCAATCCTACAAAGTGATAGAGAGAAATAAGCCCTGAATCACAGGATCTTAGAATCTCAGGGCCCAGCAGGACTTCAGAGGCATTTAGTCCAATCCCAGTCTGAACCAGAATTCCCTCTTTAGAATGGATCAATTAAATAACCATTTAGTAAGTACCTGTTGTATGCCAAGTATGTGTGTAGCCCTAGGGGCACAAAGAAAAAAATCAGTCCCTGGCCTGGGGGGGAGGGTGACATTCTAATGGAGGAGAGGACATGTGCTGATGTGAATAATTGATAAAGCATTTATTATGTGCTCACTGTATGCCTTGCACAGTGCTAAGAACTAGGAACCCAAGGAAAGGCAAAACCTCTAGCCCCTGCCCTCAGGGAACCTCCTGTCTAAAGGAGGAGATGAACAATATGAAGGTAATCTCAGCTGGGGACTGAGGAAGGTGTCTCACATGAGGGGTATGAACTGTCTTTAAAACGGCCCCCAGAGGCAACCCGCCCCACCTCAGGACCTCATTTTCACACTCACTCAGCTTCCCTCCACTCCTGGCCCTCAAGCAGACCCCTCAATGGTGAGCGTGGCCATGAACACCCGATCAGGAGCAAGAGCTCTTATCCATTTCTGAGGCGAATTAAGGTTTTCAAGCCCTTTACATCCATTGTCCTCATGGAGTTTCCCCAGGATCGATGGGAGGTCGGTACTCTGGGGGTTTATTGCCCCCATTTTTAGAGGAGGCTTGGATATGGGCCCACCATCACCTTGGGGAGCACATGCACTTCAGGGGCCCCATCCCTGCTTACCTTGGTAGATGCCCTTCTTGTCGACAGGGTGGAGAGAGCCCTTTGGACCTGCGCCATCAGGGGCTGGGGTCTCTAGGGGTCCCTGAGCAGCTCCCTCTGCTGCACCTCTGGCTGCTTGGTTCCCTCCAGGCCTGTGGCCTCCGTTCCAAGGTTTCCCCTCAGTGTGGTAGTCCCCAGATATTCTTGCTTGCTGTTCTGGCGTGGTCAGCATGCTGGCAACCAGGCCGGGGACGGTTGGAGATGGTGGTTGGGCACTGCTATTAACTTTCTGCGGACTGCTGGGCGGAGGCGGGGAAGGATGGAAACGGGACCTGTGCTCCTTGTCTCCAACACCCAGCATTCCATGCCTCTGTCTCTGCTGCTTCCTCCCAGAAGCCTTCACTCCGGGGCTAGGCAGGGCCTGAGTCACATTATAGAGACTCTGTTGCAGAAGTCGGGCCTGGGAAATCAGGCCGTATTTCTTACACCTGGTAAGGAGAGGAAGGAGGAAGGAGAGGAAGGTCCATAGACCCCAAATGGTCATCTGGTCCCTACCCCCTCATTTAGAGTTGGAAGAAATTGAGGCCTGGGGGTCTCTGCCCTGGCTATTCATTGTCTGCCCGCTCAGAAAGGCCCCTCCAGGGCTGGGAGAGCACGCAGGAAGCACTTAATAAAGGCTCTTTAGGTCCTGATGGAGAAGGAGGCTCTGGAGAGACCCACCCTGGAGACCATCCTGGAACCTGGGCACGAAGCACTGTCCCAAGCCTGTCTCCCCCCCCCCCAAGTGGACTTGTGAATTCTGTCCTAGCCTCACAGTGTGGGAGGGGAGCCAATGTGTGGTCAAAAGTCCTGTGGAAATGCAGGATCCTACTTCCCAGCCATCTTCAGGAAACGGTGTTTTCTGTTCTAAGCCTCAACTCAGCCCTGACATCCCCTGGTCTAAGCTCCCTCGCAGCCCTGACATCCCCTGTTCTAAGCCCCCTCCAAGCCCTGACATCCCCTATTCTAAGTCCCTTCTCCTAGTCCTGACATCCCCTGTTTTCTATTCTCAATTTTATGGGCTCCCATTTCTCCAGGTGCCCCTCCTGATTCTCCGGCCTCCTCCTGCTCAGAGAGCTCACCCCGGAGCTGGGGAGGATGAGCTGTACTTTCCTCCTCTCCTCCCTGGCCCCTGAGTCTCCCAACCATTCTGGAGAAGGCTGACAGGAGGCTGCCTTACTGGTTTGGTGCCCTTGGGGCTGGGCCACCACCTGTGCCCGGCCTTCTCGGGCCTCAGACAAGAAAGGCACACAGTGAAGGCTCCTAGATCTGTCTAATGCAGCCCTTCGTTCTCCAGAGGGGGAAATTGAGGCCGGGAGAGAAATCCCGGCCGGACGTCCCCGGCGGCTGAAGTAACCAGGGCACTCCAGGTTACGGTTGCAGAGAATCGTCCCCGGTGAGGCTCAGGCTTGGGTGGTTACTTATCATTATTGCCTCATCTTACAGGTGAGGAAATTGAAACTGGGACAGAGAACTCGCTCTTGTGGGCACACGGGCCGGCAGCGGGGAGTCTGGGCAAGGACACGCTTCCAGGACATGACACGGGGCTCCCTCAACCCGCTCTCCTAGGCCCAGAAAAGCCCCGGGGTGGGGTAGCCCCAAGCCTCTGGCCAGTACAGGACAACAGGGGGAAGGTGTGGGGAAGGAGTCCCCAGAGGAACAATAAGGGAAGGACTGGGAGAGAAAGGAAAAATCTGATGGGAGCAGTCGGACGGGAGCAGTCAGATGGAGTCCAGGCCAACTCTCCACCCACCGGCAGGGGCCAGGTCACTACCTGCCCCACTGGTACCACCCAGGCTCGGGCCATCTACCCGCCCCACCAGTACCACTGGAGTCCAGGCCACTTACCCGCCCCACCAGTACCACTGGATGCACGCCTCCTTCTCCTCCAGCACAAAGCAGGGAATTTCCAGCAGGTTGAAGAAGGTGGTGCCCACAAAGTCCGAAATCGCATCCTGTTGCTTCTGGAGACAGCTGTGGAACCTGGGACCGGGAGCCCAAAGGTCGGTTCCTCGCCCCCTCCACAGCTTTGGTGGGGAGCGGAAGTGCGGAAGGGAGGGGACCCCAAAAGGTGGGTTGAGCTTAGTGCCCTCAGCGAGCCGCCTCTGCCTCCCCGCCTCCACCCCAGGAACCGGGAAAATCCAGAAGACCGAGGAATTAAAGAGGAACCCCCTGGTGTGTCTTTTTTTGTTGTTTGTTTTGGAGTCATCCCTCTTTTCAGAACAATAATTTGACCTGTATTAAGTCAAATACCTTGAAAATCAAAGGAAGGCAAGTCTATGGAAATGGTTTCCCATCTAAGCTCCCACTTGATTTTCCCATGAGCCTCCATTCCAATCCCTTCTTCTTCTTCTTTTGCTAAGCCAACTGGGGTTAAGTGACTTGCCCAGGGTCACACAGCTGGACAATCCCCAAGTGTGGGTGGAGACCCCATGTGTGGTCGTGCAAATGGATCTCCCCCAATTAAGGTTTATTCTCAACAAATGCTTGATTTTTGACCTATCTGCATCCCAGGTTCGGGGAAAAATTTCTCCGGGAAAAGGGGGTCTCCAGTTGAAAAAGTTTAAGAAACGCAGCCCACCCTCCCCCCCTCCCAAGTTCCAACTGCGGCAACTGAGCCCCGGGCAGGACGCCTCAAACTTTCCCACGCGCGGCCCTTCTCGCGGGAGATTTTGCGCCCGGCTGGATGGGGATGCAAAGCGGGCGCCAGTCCCACACTCGCTGCTCCGAAATCCTAACTCTGGGACCCCCGCCGCCGGGGGGGAGGGGGCTGCTGCCCCCAGGTAGGAGGCTTCTGGCTAAGGGACCCTCCCTCCCCCCCCCCGCTCTAGCCCGAACTCCCTCTCCCGAGCTTCCTTGCCCGGCCCAGGCAATGAGCCTGGGAACTCTCCCCCAAGCGCAAAGCGGCCGGAGGACCTGCCCCGGCGCGGGATCGCCCCACAGAGGCTGCTGTGGCAGGTTCGCCCCCCGGCCCCGCCTCCTCTTCCTCCCGGGGGACTCTCCCGGGCCGGGCGTCCCCGCAGTCACCTGGCATCGCAGTCGCAGTGGGAGATGGTGTGGAAGCGGTAGTTCCGGATCCCGTAGTTGTACTGGAAGGGGGCGATGTTCTGGGGGCACCGGTCGTGCTCGCGGCAGCACAGGTCGGGCCCCTGGAAGATGCCTGTGGGAGGGGCGGGCTGAGCGGGCGGGCCGGGGGAGGCCGGAGCAGCCAGGGGCAGGCCTCCCCCCCCCCGCAGGTTTGGGGCCAGAGCAGCCAGGGCTTCCCTCCCACCCCCGCAGGTTTGGGGCCGAGCAGCCAGGGGCTTCCCCTCCCCCCCCCCCCCCCCGTCCCCCTCCCGCAGGTTTGGGGCCGAGCAGCCAGGGGCTTCCCTCCCCCCCCCCCCCCCCCGCAGGTTTGGGGCCAGAGCAGCCAGGGGCTTCCCTCCCCGCCCCCTCCCGCAGGTTTGGGGCCCAGCAGCCAGGGGCTTCCCTCCCCGCCCCGCGTACGGGGCCCCGGGGCCCTCCGCCTCTAACTCGGTCGGGCTCCCGGGCCGCGGCGGGGCGCTCCCTTACCCAGGTCGGTGGCGTTCCGGGCAGAGTCCCCGACGCCGCACCACAGCGTCCCGGGCATGGTCCAGCCCCTCTTGGCGCGCCGTCGGGGCGCCCCCCCGCCTCGGCCCGGGGGGCCCCCCTCGGGGCGGACGCAGGCGCCCCGCCGCTCCCGGAGGGCTGCCAGGGCTCGGCGCAGCGCAGGGCTCGGGGCGCGGGCGAAGGCGCCCGCCCTGTCCCGCGCGCAGGCGGCCCGGTAGGCGCGGACGGCGGCGGCCTCCTCCCAGAAGGCGCACCCCAGCAGGTGCCCGCGCGCATCCCAGCGGGCGTGGAAGAGCGCCGGGCCGGGGGGGCGCCGGCTCAGGAAGCTCAGCGAGCGCGGGGGGGCGCCGGGCCCCGCGCCGGGCACTGCCCGGTGGCAGGAGGTGGCGCTGCGGCGGAGCCCCGGCGCGGCCCCCCGGCCCGCCAGCGCGGCCCCCCAGGCCGCCAGCGCCCAGAGCAGCCAGCCCGCGCGCCCCATCCCGCCCTCAGCCGCCGGCCGGCCCGCGAGGCGCCCGAGCGGAAGTGCCGCGGAGCGGGCGGCGGTGAATGGAGGGGCCGGCGGGCTTCCAGGGGCAGGACGGAGCCAGTGGGGTGACGGCCGCTCCGTAACCGAATGCGCCAGCCCGGCCGGGCCCGGGGAGGCCTCTGATTGGCTCCGGCGCTTTAAAGCCACCTGGCCCCACGCCCCGCCCTGGGAGGGTCTCTCCGCCCGGCCCCCGAGCGCCGGCCACCGCGGGCTGTCGGGCCTCAGCCGCCCCCTCCCCGGCGGCGCGGGGAGGCCTCCGGGCTTGCTCTGCCCGGGAGCGGCGGGGCCGGGGTCCCGGGAAGCCGGGGCGCCCCGCGGGAGGGAAGAGGCAGCCGCGTGTGCAGGGCGGTGGGCGCGGCCCCAGGGCCAGGGACAGGGCTGGCACGGCTGGCACGGCTCGCCTGGCCCCCGGCCTGGGCCCGGGCCAGCGGGAAGCTGGGAACGCGGCGCGGGGCCGCAAACGGGGGGGGGGGGGGGGCGGTCCCGGCCGCGGCCCGAGTCCCCAGAAGCCGCCGGGCCAGTTCTGGGAAAGCTCAGGGGGCCAGCGCCCGGGGACACGTGCGGCCGCTCTCCCGCCCCACCCTCCTGCCTGTGCCTTGGACCTGGAACTCTGGGATGGAGCCAAAGGCGCTGCCGGCCGCCCCCCGCCCCCTCCCGCGGGCTCCTGCGGCCCGTCCCGCAGTTCCTGGCTTAGGCCACCCCCGGGGGCGGGCCCTTCTCCCAGACTGCTCGCTGAGGGCAGCCCCCCAGCCGCCCCCGGATCCTGGGCCCCAGAACCCCCGGGGGACGGAGCTCCTCCCTCGGGAAATGAGGGAGTCTGAGCTTCCAGCCCTGGACCAAAGGTGCCCTGGGTGTGGGTGGGTGTGGGTGGGTGTGATATGATGTGAAACCCTGAAACCGTCCGGGTTTGGGAACAGACTCCAAAAGCTTTAGGGTTCCTGGGACTTTGGGGGCCCTTCTCAACCTCAACACACGTGTGTCCGTGCGTGTGCATGTGTGTGAGTGGGGGGGCTGGGTGTGTCTGTGTGTGTATGTGGGTTGTGTGTCCGTGTGTGTGATTCAACCTACTCATTTTACAGATGAGATAAAGCCCCAGACATTTCACAGACATACGAACAGAGAGGGAAACGGAGGCCCAGATAGGGCGGGCGACTGACCTCCAGGCTCAGGACCCTTTCCTCTGGGCCACAATTCTGATTCTGATATTGCTGACTCACCCGGAACCTCATTTTCTGTCTGGAAAGGGGGGAGCAAAAACTACCGGCGGCCCTTTCTTGGGAGGAAAATGATGGCAGGGTTTTTGAAGAGGTCATGGGAATTGCAGCTTCCTGGAGCTGGCAGCTGTTCTCCCCTCCCCCGGCCCAAGGTCACCCCGGCAGCTGGGGTGGGGGTGGGAGATGGGGCTGCTCCCTGAAGCTCCTGAGCCTCCCTGGGGGAGGGGAAGTCAGACTGGTGGGCAGAACAGAAGGAGGAACTTGGGGGGGGGACAGGAAGGCCCTCTGTCTTCCTCACCAGAGTCCTCAAAAGGGGTCTTGGGGGGACCCGGCAGGCCCTCAGCTGGAGGCTCTGGGAGGAGCCTGGATCGGGACCAGAAAGCCTGAGTGCTGGTTCTGATTGTGCCCTCGGCTGGCTCAGGGACCCTGGACAGGGCAGACCTCGGGAATACTCCCCGGGAAGCAGTGGGGGAGCGCTCCCTGAACCTCAACCTTCTACATCATGAGGCAACGGTTTCCAGAACCCCGGGATAAGACCTTTAAAAGCTCTTCATGTCTCTGACTCAGTTTCTTCCTCTGCAAATAAGGGGGTTGGGCTTCCCGATTTCCATCATCCTTTCTCGCTCCAATTCTCTGATCCTTTGATCTGGTCTGGAATATTGACTGTACTCCCTGTGAGCTTGTGATCCGTGACTCAGTTTCCTCCTCTGTAAAAAGAGGAGATTGGCCTGAAATGAACTCAGGGGTTTCACTTTAGAGCCATCATTCTATGAACACTGCAAGTAATTAATAATTAATAATAACATCTGGGCTCCTGCCACTTTCTAGCTCAGAAGTCCTCCCCCTCCCTCCCCTCCTCCTTCTCCCCCTGGGCAGAACCTCACTCTTATTACTTCTTATCAAAAGACAAGACAGATTAAATGGGGAAGAGGGCATGATGGAGGATGGGCCGGAGACCTGCTCTCTTTGATGGCTGGGAGGACGGGAGAGACGGCCAGAGAGCATTGTACCCCCCCACCCCTGATGGACGAGGCTGCGGCTGGACCCCTCCCTCCCCATCAGCCTCCCTCTGGAAAGCAAGTAGAGGCCGGCCTCTCTTCCCACTTTGCTCTGAAACACCAGGTCAAGCCTGAGACAATGACGAAAGATGTCAAAAGGGCTGGAAGAGCATTTGGCCCCAGTGCCGGGCCCGAGGGCAGCCTGGGATGAGCCTGATCCAGGAGAGGAGGAGCTTTGCATTATGGAGGGAGGAAGGGGATGTGAGGGCCAGACCCGGGCAGGGCAGGGTGAGGGTTAGGACTCAGCCCAAAGGACTCCCTGGCTCTGCGCCTCAGGAATCAGGAGCAGGGCCCTGAGCGAGAGGTTTTGAAAGGGGGAAATGCTGAATTCCCCAGGGAGACCAATCAGTGACTGTTCCTCAGCCATTATCGGCTCCAACGTCTCTGCTCTCGGCTGAGATTTAATTCACAGTCACCAAAGCAAATGAGCTCTCAAGAAGCCTTGGGACATGGCCAAAGGAGGGGAGAAACAGGGCCGAGATCTGTTCAGAGGAGACGAGATTAGGCGGGAAAGTCAAGGGGGACTTTCTGGAGGAGGCGGTGAAAGGCCCAGGCAGGGGGCCCAAAATGAAATCCTTTTTTGGGGGGGTTCCGTTCTGCCCACGAGAGTGAGCCCTCACTTGGGAAGGAGTCGGGATCAGGGAGGAGAGACACAGGGAGGGAAGGAAGGATGGCCAGCGGCACAGCATGATGAAAAGGGCACACGAACGGGAATCGGGAGACCCGGGTTCCAGTCAAATGAGCGTACTCCATGTGACATGAAGCAAAGGCCCGCTGGTCCTCAGTTGAACTGTCTGTAAAAATGAGCTGGTTGTATTATGTGGTCCTTCCAATGGGAGTCAGTCTCAAAGTCCAAAGACCTGACTCCTGACTCTGGGACTTGCTGCCAGCCTATTTCCTATTCTGCAAAATGGGGAGATTTAATTTATGGCTTCTGAGGCCCTTTTCAGCTCCAGAACCAGGAGCATGACCGGAGAAGGTAAAGACTGAGACCTGTGTGGACCCAGAGGGAGGGCTGGGACCAGTTAATTGTCAGGGCTTTCTGTAGACTACAGCAGGGGAAGTCGTGTGAGATCAATGTGGAAAGTCAGGTGGGAACCCAATGGCAAAGGGCTTTCAATGCCAAACAGAAAAGGGCAATTGGCAGCTGTTGAAGGTTTTTCAGCAGAGGAAGGATGTGGTCAGACTTGTACTTTAGAAATATCCTTGAATAGACAATGTTCAGAAGAAGAAATGGAAACTATTTGTAGTCACATGAAAAGGTGCTTCAAATCACTATTGATCAGAGAAATACAAATTAGACAACTCTGAGATACCCCACACACCTGTCAGATTGTCTAAGGCGACAGAAAGAGATAATGATGAATGTTGGAGGGGATGTGGGAAAACAGGGACACTGATACATTGTTGGTGGAGTTGTGAATGCATCCAGCTATTCTGGAGAGCAATTTGGAACTCTGCTCAAAAAGTTATCAAACTGTGCATCCCCTTTGACCCAGCAGTGTTTCTACTGGGCTTATATCCCAAAGGGATCTTAAAGGAGGGAAAGGGACCCACATGTGCAAAAACGTTTGTGGCAGCCCTTTGTGTAGTGGCAGGAAACTGGAAACTGAGTGGGTGCCCATCAATTGGAGAATGGACGATGGTACATGAATGTTATGGAATATTACGGTCCTGTAAGAAATGACCAGCAGGACGATTTCAGAGACCCCTGGAGAGACTGATAGGAACTGATGCTGAGTGAAATGAGCAGGACCAGGAGATCATTGTACACGGCAACAACAAGAAAATATGATAATTCCGATGGCCGTGGCTCTCATCAACAACGAGATGATTCAAACCAGTTCCAATGGTCTTGTGATGGAGAGAGCCGTCTGCACCCAGAGAGAGGACTGTGGGAACTGAGTATAGAACACAATGCAGCATTTTCACTCTTTTCATTGTTGTTCGCTTGCATTTTATTTTGCTTCTCTTTTTTTCTTGTGTGGCACAATAATTGTATAAATATGTCTGCATGTATTGGGTTTAACATATATTCCTACCATGTTTAACATATATTGGACTACTTGCCATCTAGGGGAGGACATGGGGGAAGGGGGGAAACTGGAACACAGGGTTTTGCTTGGCCTAATGTCGAAAAATTGTCTACTGTTTTGAAAAATAAAAAGCTTTAATTAAAAAACAGAAATATCCTTTTGGGGGCAGCTAGGTGGCACAGTGGATAGAACAGCAGCCCTAAAATTAGGAGGACCTGAGTTCATATCTAGTTTCAGACACTTTACACTTCCTAGCTTTGTGACTCTGGGCAAGTCACTTAACCCCAATTGCATCAGCAAAAAAAGAAAGAAAGAAGAAATAAAGGAAGGAAGGAAGAGAGGGAGGGAGGGAGGGAAGAAAAGAAAAGAAAAGAAAAAAAGAAAGAAAGAAATATCATTTTGGTGACTGAGGGGAGGGGAGAGCCATGATGGAAGTTATTGCAGAGGGGAAAGGCAAAAGAAGATGACTGTGGTCATGTGAGGATAGGACCATGGACAGCAAACATCTGTCATATCAGGTAGAACCAACAAGACTTGGCAGCTGATAACATATCAAGGGAAGAGCAGGGAAGAGTCCAAAGATGACGGCTCCTGAGCAAGAATCGAAAAGTCAGGACTTTAGATATATTGGGTTCGAAAAGTCTGTGGGCATCCAAATGGAGATGTCCAGTGGGCAGTTCAAGAGAGAAGTCAGGGCTACACAAGTAGATCCAGAGAACGTCTGCAGGGAGGAGAGAGCTGAATTCATGGGAGCTGATGGGGGTCACCGGGAGCCCAAGATTAAAGCTTCGGTTAAAACCCAGTGAGGATCATTCGAAATGATTGGGGTTGTTTCTTCTGGAGATGATTTGGACGGACAAGAGCCATCTTCAAGTATCGGAAGGGTGGTCGTAAGGAAGAGGGCTTGGTCCTAGTGGGCAGAGCTGGGATTACGGGGTGAAGTCTGATTGCAGAGATGGAGATTTGGGCCACAGGGAAACACCCACACTTTTGGCCTTCCTGAGATACCGCAGAAGGCCCGTCTCCCTCCCCGCCCATCTGTGGCCGAAGCTTTAGAAGGAACTCTCTATCTGGACCAGCTTTACAGGAATTAGTCACTGAGATCCACTCCGTGATTGGATCTGTGACCTAATAGGGACAGGGTGGAGAGAACGGGCAGGGAGTTTCTAAAACACATGTGTAGACATGTTATTGAAAGATCTGGATCTGGGACCTGCCTCCTCCACTGACTCATTTTATTACCCTTAGAGAGTCTTCCTCCAATCTTTAGAGCTGAGTTTTCTTATCCATAAATGGAGGGAATAAGAATTAATAACTCATTCTATTCCCCCGCGGGCATTAGGGGCTACCATGATGCTCCTAGAATCAGGAAGACTCATCTTTCGGAGTTCAAATTCAATCTCAGGTATGTGTGGCCCTAAGCAAGTCACTTAATCTTGTTTCCTCAGTTTCCTCATCTGTAAAATGAGCAAGCTGGAGAAGAAAATAGCAAACCCCTCCAGTATCTTTGCCAAGAAAACCCCAAATGGAGTCGCCAAAAGTTTGACATTTCTGAAAAACCTAGACCTCATATTTTGCAGATGAGTTAACAAGCATTTATTAAGTGCTTGCTGTGTGCCAGCCCTTGTGTCGGACAGTGGACATTTAAAGCCAAAGCCAAATAAAAGGATAAGAAACAGTTCCTGCCCTCAAAAGGCTTTGTCTCCAGGAGGAGACAGTGTGTTTCATAAAAATATGGAGAACACACGTAAGCAAATACATAGTAATTGGGGGAGGGGCCAAAGGGAAGAGGGAGGCCTGGCGGGGGAGGAGGGGGGAGGGCCTGAGGAAGCCCCTGCGGGACATGGGCTTGAGCTGAATCTGGAAGGAAACAGGGACTCCAAGGGGTGAACAGGAAAGGGGGACAATGAACAGGTGGGGCCGGGAGCTGAAAGGTCATCGGGGACGGAGGGCCTGGGACTGTGGACGGGAGGGAGGGGAGAAATGAGCAATGAGGGGGGCAGATAAATGGAGGCCGGCTTCTGAAGGGCTTTGAGTGACGGGATGTTCTGTTTGGCCCTGAAGGTAATAGGGCACCCCTGGAGGTTATTGAGAAGGGGTTGTGGGAGTGAGAGTCGAATCTTTTGGGACTGACACAATGTGGGTCTGTCTGTATGTGAGTGTGTGTGTGAGTGTGATTGTGTGTGTGTGTGTGTGTGTGTGTGAATGAGTGAGTGTGTGTGTGTAAGTGTGAGTGTGTGAGTGTGTATGAGATTGTGGGGGGTTGTGATTGTGTGTCTGTGTGTGTGAGTGTGTGTGTGAGTGTATGAGTGTGAGTGAATGTGTGAGATTGTGTGGGTGTGTGGATGTGAGTGTGTGTGTGTTGGGGGGAAGGGAAGAAAGATCATATGGGAAGAGGGAGATGCTTGAGGCAGGACACTCAGTTAGGAAAAGCCATGGCTCTGATGGAGAAGTGACTGGTCCAAGACCACTGAGCAGCCAGTGAGGCAGAGCCCCCCAGAGCCTATGGTTTTAGCTCACCGCCTCCCTTTTAGTGACTCACACACAACTGGGAGGCAGTAGGGAGTCACTAGGATGCTTGAAGCTGCCATCAGTCAGTCAGTCAGTGAGCGTTCAGGTTGGGCTTACAGCATCGGGGGTTGGGATGAGGGTTTTAGAAATCCTAATTCATCTGATCCCCACATCTGCCCTGGAGGCAGGAATGGGAGAGACACCTCACAAAGGGCTCTGGACAGTGCAGAGGGAGAGAGAGCCCAGGGAAGGAGTAGCATTAAGGGAGATTGGAAAGGGCTTCCTGGAGGAGGTGAGGGAAGCCAGGGAAGCCCAGAGGGGGAGGAGACTGAGCCAGGGGAAAAACCCCAAGTGGGGAGATGGGGCGTCTTGTGTGAGGAACAGTTAGGAAGCCTCCCTGCTGGGTTATAGGGAACGTGGGGGAGGGAAAGGGAGGGAGACTGGGAAACGGGGAGGCGGCAGCGTACAGACTTGGGTTCGAGCCCTGTCTCTCCCAAGTGCGACTCCCCCAGATTCTCCATCCAGAAAAGGCAGGAGGAGCTTCCTTTCTGGGAATTCCAATTGGTGACAACATCCCTCTAGTATCTTCAAGTTGATGAACCAGTCTCGTCATCTCCCTGGAGTCGGATGATACCTCTCTGAGGGGCAGCCAGCATCTTTAACCCCATTTTATAGTGGAGGAAACTGAGTCTTAGAGTCTTAGAGACCCAGACTCACAAACCAGTGTGCCCTCCCCTGCCCACCAAACCGCCCACGCCAGGCTCTGTGGCCCACACTGGTTGTTCACTCTCCATCACCCATCTGGGGTTTTCTTGGCCATTTCCTTCTCCAGCTCATTTTACACATGAGTAAACTGAGGAAGACAGGATGAAATGACTTGCCCAGGATCATACATCTAGTAAGTATCTGAGGTCAGTTTAGGAAAAAAGAGTCTTCTTGATAATTGGTTGCATATAATAAGTGTTCAACAGGTCCTTAATCTTGGTGTGTGTGTGGGAACCCTCTAGGTTTCTGGCTAAAAGAGAAACAATTGCTCTTAGACTGATTTTTTTTTTTGGACTGTCTCAGTTCTGGTCGCCTCAAACAGAGACTTGAGCTTAAAAAGTCTGGTCTCCCATCGCATCGGGGTCATCTCCAGGATCAATCTAGCTCTGGCCACTGGCTCCAGACGGCTCCGGAGGGGAGAGTGCCACAGGTGACCTTGCCCACTCCCGGTCACTGCATACAACTCCCTTGCATGTCCTGGAATCGCTTCCCGATTCTTCCAGAACAAAGGACGAATAGCAACACGAAGAGGAGCACGGTGTCCATTTGTTTTTTGTTCTTTCCACCCTCCAACCTGTACAAAAAGTTCTTCTTTATCTTCTTATTGCAAATGTCACCTGGAGGAGACATAACCTGCCCCAGGTGAGGGCAATCCCGGCCTACCCCTAGTAGGTGGGAGGAGGCTCAGGTGAGCTCTCACTGGGGAGAGTGTTGGAGCCAACTGAAAGGAGAAGGGAGATTAGAAGGATCACCCAAACGGATAAGATTTCCACCTGAAGGAGGGAGCAGGAGGGGGAGGAGGAAGATGATTACAAAAGAGAAAATCCTTGGACAGGAGGGCTGGAGATGAGACTGGGGCAGTCGGTAAAGTCAGCGGGGGACTATCCACTCAATTCTTCAGGCCCCTGCTTTGTACTGGCCGGGGAAGGTAGGGAGACAAACACATACAAGCCTCTGCCCTCGAGGAGCTGACACTCTACCGGGAAGAATACACCGGTAAGTAAATATTTTAAAATTTTGTTTTGATTTATTTCATTAAATATTTCCCAATCACATGAAAGAAAATTTCTTTAACATTCATTTTCTAAAATATCGAGGTCCCCTATGGCCAAAGGGCTATCAAACCGCCGGGGTTAGGATCCCCGCGATTTCCCATCAGGGAACCAAAATGATGAGGTTCGTGGCAGGCAGAGAGCTCTTAAAATCCCCTTATGGTCAGAGTGCAGGTTTTCCATGAAAGAATTCATGAAACCCCAAATGATTAATGGCAAAAATGGAAGTTTATTGTCAGCCAGGAAGCCAGTTCTGCCAAGAGACTGACTTCTCTAGTGGCAAAGTCCTATTTGGGAAATGGAGGCTGGCACTGAGAGGAGAAGGTCTTAACGGGCAGGGGGTGAGAGAGGATCCTGGGCCTGGCACGTTCCTGCTTTGGGGTCTCTGCAAGGAGTGAGCTTAAGGAAACCTGTTATATGGGTAACTCTTGGTGGGCGGATGGGACAGACTGAGTGGATCAGACCAGGATTTCTCAATTGAAGGAGAATTTAGAATTTCCAAAAGGTCAAAGGGAGCTGATCTGCCCTTGAACAGTGTTGCTTCTCTCATCCTGGGAGGACGAGCCCTTTCTCTAGAGTCCTCGGAGCCTAGAAGATCCTGATCTCTCAGATCCAAAAGGCAACACAATCTAGTTTTTTAATTAATTTTTAATTTTAATTAAATTTTAAAGGAAACAATTTCCCTCCGCCTTCAAAACTTTGCACACGCTTGGGTGTCCCTACCGCACCCGTATCCCAAAGAGATTGTAAAAGAGGGAAAAGGACCCACATGCACAAAAATGTCTGTGGCGGCCCTTTTTGTAGTGGCAAGGAACGGGAAACTTGAGTGGCTGCCCAGCAGTGGGGCAATGGCTGAATAAGTTACAGTATATGGATGTTATGGAATATTATTGTTCTGTAAGAAATGATCAGCTGGAGGATTTCTGAGAGATCTGAGAGACTGACAGGAACTGATACTGAGGGAAATGAGTAGAACCAAAGAAACATGGCACATGGTAACAAGGTTATGTGATGATCATCTGTGACGGACTCTGCTCTTTCCAACAATGAGGTGGTTACGCCCCTATGGACTCTCCTTTGAGCTATTCTCAATGCCGGTCCATCGAGGGCACGGCTAGGCCACACTTACCCGTCTGAGGGCACCAACCCGGATCCCATAGAGACAGACCACCAGGAGGCGGGGGTGAAGCGAAAGAGAACTTTATTCTCTGATAGCACATACTTATACCCCGCTGAGGATCTGGGGGAAGAGGAGGTCCTCTAGGAACCTGGTGTAATGGGATTGGCCCGAGAAGAGGGAGGGAGGCAAGCTAGGCTTTGAGAGCACTAAGGAGGGAGCCTCGGTAGCTGCGTCAGACTCCGCCTCCTGAGGCTGTGCCCACCCCCACTAGGACTCACCTGTGCCTTGGTACCTCTCATCCCTCACCTCCTCCCACATGCCTTGAACTGCACTCCTTCCTTCTAGAGGTGATTTAAGGCAATTCTAATAGACTTGAGACAGAAAATGCCATCCACATCCAGAGAGAGCACGATGAAAACTGAATATGGACCAAAGCATATATGGTGTGGGGCAGGATCGGCCCCCAAACAATCAGAGACTCAGAATAAGAAAACCCCAAAAGGGGGTTATTCCGATATCTAGAGAAAGGGCATCTCCCACCCGACAAGGCGTCTGTCAGCAAAAGGAGTGCAAAGCATAAACTGCAAAGCACAAGATTAACACCTCAAAGGCCCCCACCCTTCCCCTGGCCTTTCCTCCGTTGTTTGAGGGATTACACTGAATGGAAGACATATAACCCAGAAACAAAAGACACCAGGCAATAATAATAAACTTAATTTAAAGTTTCCTAGAGAACTGCTATACAAGCAGATATCCCCCGATGTGAGAATGGGAAGCCATCATCGCCTTTAAAGGAAGCATTTCAATGCTAACTAAGAGGTGGTGGGAAACAGAAGGGGACAAACACCTGCAACTTTAGCTATAGCTCTATTTGTTATTCTAAATCCCAAGTCACATTTAAAGTATAGGTTATACTTTATATTCCCATGAGAGTGTCTTTACTCAGTTAATTCCATACAGTATTTTCCAGTTTTTTGTTGTCATTGTTTATTTGTTTGTTTGTTTGTTTATGTTTTCCCCCTTTTGATTTGATTTTTCTTGCACAAATGTGGAAATATGATCAGATCTCTTGTTGTCTTGAGGAGGGGGAGGTAAGGGAGGGAGGAAGAAAAATCTGGAACACAAAGTTTTACAAAAAGTCATGTTGAAAATTCCTTTTTTGTTTCCTTGTTTTCTCAGTCCTGCTCGCTTCACTTAGCACCAGTTCACGCAAGTCTTTCCGGGTCTTTCTGAAAACTATGTGTATTTGGAAAAATAAAATACTGCTGAAAGATAAATAATTAAAGGTTGAGTTCCCAGTTCTCTCCCTTCTTCCTGACCCTCTCCCATCCATTGAGAAGGCAAGCAATATGTTATCAATTATCCAGGTGAAGTCACACAAAATGATTTCCTTGTCAGAGAAGTAATTTTTTTTAAAATTTAGACAAATTAGGGAGGAGAAAGCATTCACTAGGCCATGATAATCTCATAGGTCTGGAGCTAGAAGGGTTTATGGTTCAAACCTCCAATTGACCCAAAAGGAAACTGAGATTCAGAGAGATTTCCCCCAGCTAGTGAGGAGTAGCCCCAGGGGTTATACCAAGAGCCCTGCCAGCTCCAGACCTCTGTTCCCCTGCCTTGATTCTGCCCCTTATTTAGCAATAAAAGGAAACTGAGGCCCAGGAGAGGAAGGAATTTAGGGGATTATAAAAATGGGAGTGGAAGGTAGCCTCAGGGGCCCCACCCAGTCCCCTGGATTTATGGAGGAGGAAGCTAAGGCCAGGATGAAGGGATTGACCCAAGGCCACTTAGGTTGTACTTGTCCACCCTCTGGCTCCAGATCTTTTTGTTTTCTTGGGGTCTTGCTCCTCGGCAGGACATGGGAGCCCACTGTTATTCCCTAGGAGTGAGGAGAAATCTCTGGGCTCAGAGAGCTCATGCTGCAGGCCTGGAGCCACAAAAGCTGGAGCTAAAGGATCTTGGGAGCAGGAGGGAGGTCTCTCTGACTGACCATTATCCCCTCATAAATCTCCAACAACACATAGTTCCCTTGACCTTGAAAGGACAGGGATTGAGGTCAGGATATACAGCTTTGGAGAGCCAGATGAGCAGGATGGGTGGGATGGGAGGGTCCGGACACCTGAGTGAGAGCTTTAGGAGGGGACCGACAAAAGACTTGTCCAAGGTCACACAGATAGTTCATAGCAAAACTGGGACTCCAGGTAGTTGTGGTCACCCCTTCCAACAGCCTCTGAAGGAGAAACTCATTGGTTCTTGTTGCCCACTACTTCTGAATGAGGATAGGCTCCTCACTCTCCTCCTCCCCACCCCCATGTTGGAGCTAGGACTCTCCATCCAAAGGCCCAGCCAGGGATGTCCCCAAAAACATGGCAGCCTTCGTGGGGGAGCCCACAACGGTCTCTTGGGCTCCTGGAGTGACAGTGACAGGAAGCTCTCTGTGGGTCATTCCTCAGACAGGCAGCTGAGATGTTTCCCAGGAAGGATCCCTCGGAAAAGCACAGGTGTTTCCCCTCCCCTCCCTCAGGCAAACAAGAATCAGGAACCAGCCTGGAGATGCCAACTTAGACTTTACTACTTGGAAAATCACTCAGCCTTGCTGCAGAATATAGAAGTTGGCCCAGGGGTCTCTGAGGACCCTTTGCTTTCTGGAGCTAACCCCACGAAACAGAATTTTGTGACTGTGTCTCATTTTGCAAATTGGGGTGGGGGTGGGCCACAGGGCCTCTTAGTTAGGTCACTTCCAGCCGAGGCCTCTGATCTCATGACCCAAGCTACATGACCTTTACAAGACTTCCACATCCTGGGCTATAAATGCTGCTATAAATAGTTTTCTCCACGGGGATCCTTATCTTCTTGCTTTGATCTCTTTGGGTGTATAGGCCCAGTATGGGCATCCCTGGGTACACAAATCAGCACGATTTGGTAATTTGGGGGTCGTAATTCCCGACGATTTTCCAGAATGGCTGGACCAGTTGATAGCTCCACCAACAATGCATCAGTGTGCCTATTTTCCCATAGCCCTCCAGCATCATCATTTTTTCTTTTTATCAACTTTGCCAATCTGAGAGGGAGGCGGTAGAACTTCAGGGCTGCTTGGAGTGTCCACTTCTCTAATTATTAGTGATTAGGAACTTTAAAAAAATCTAGCTATTCAGTGGAAAGAACACCAGTCCTGAAGTCAGGAGGACCTGAGTTCAAATCTGGTCTCAGACACTTAACACTTCCTAGCTGTGTGACCCTGGGAAAGTCACTCAACCCCAATTACCTCAGCAAAAATAATAATAATAATAATAAAGAAAAATATGGCTATTGATGGTTTGAATTTTTTCTATGCAAATTGCCTGTTCTATTTCTTTTTTTTTCATTATTTGCCTCAAGTTCTTTGTTCTTCCAAATTAATTTTCTCTTATATTGTCTGGTTTTATAATGTATCTCCTTAGTAAATCTAGGTGGGATAGCACTAAATGTATGCATTAACTTCAGTAAGATATCAGTTTAATCTTTAATTTTCAAATGTCCTGCTAACAATTTCATATGTGTATAGATATAGACATAGATACACATATTGGCAAGGCAATTGGGGATAAGTGACTTGCCCAGGGTCACACAGCTAGGAAGTGTTAAGTGTCTGGGGCCAGATCTGAACTCAGGTCCTCCTGACTTCAGGGCTGCTGCTCTATCCACCGCACTCCCTAACTGCCCCCTTACCATTATATTTAGAAAGATTTTAGGAAAAGTCTCATCCTTTAAAATGACCTGGCCCACTCTCCTGACTGCCTCTGATAGCTTTTGGATGAGAGCAGTGAAAGTCATTTCAAGGAGAGGGCACTAATGACTGGGGAAGAAAGGCTTCCCAGCCCTGACCTTCCCTGTTTTAAGGCCCCTCTCAGCTCCGCCATTCCCTGTTCTAAGGTCCCTCTCAGTCTTAACATCCCGGACTGTTCTAAGGTTCCTCCCAGCCCTGACATGGAAGAAAAGCTCTGGAACTGGAGTCAGAAGCTCTGAGTTTCTATCTTGACTCTATTTTTTCTTCCCTGTGGAATCACAGATAAGTCACTTAGCTTCCTCAGACTAGTTTGTTGGGCTGGGTGTTTACAACAGAGAGGGAGCAGGGGGAGCTGGTGCCCATTGAGAGCAGAGTCACCCTGTCCAGTGGCCTTAATTTGCAGAAGAGGACTCTATAGAGGACTGAGGTGATCGTGTTAAGTATGAGGCAGAGCCGGGCCCGGTGGCCACATTGCCAACGGCTTCTGTTACATGGCAGAGTCTCAAAAGGCCTTTTCATCTTAAAACAATGAGTTGATGTTTTGCTGCCCTCCGAGTTCCGCCATTATTTGTAATCCTATAAGCAATAGGATGCTTTGCGGTCAGATCTGTGGGTCAGGAAAATGTCCGTGGAAGTGGAAGTGTTAGATGGGTCCTGGTGGAGTCGGGGAGCCAGGGTGAGGACATTCCCAGCTCCAGGGCCTGGCCCGGCTCTTGCACTCTGTGCTCTATGACCCCTCCAAGCTCGGACATTCTCTTTTCAATGATCATCCATTAATGGAGACGAGACTGTGTCTATTCCCTAATTTTTAATGTGACTATGAGTCATTTTGATCATCTAAAATGTCATAGAGATTCAATTCACTCCAACAAGCATTTATTAAGTGCCTACTATATGCCAAGAGTAGCATCAAGCTCTGGAGGTGCAAAGATTAAAAAATTAGTTCCTGACCTTAAGGAATCCATATTCTACACAATATTTATGCCATCTCTCCATAACTTCCTCTCCTCTTCTCTCCCTCCCAAGGCTCTAGACTCCCATGGCCCAGGTCCAGTTGCCCAAAGGGGCCATTTTTCTTTTTGGTTCCACCTGAAGTTTATTCCAGGAAAATCTCCCAACGGGTGAGATGATGGAAACAATAATTAAGATTGTTTTGTAAATGCTTCTCTTTCCTTTTTCCCATCTTTAGCCAACAGTCAGCCATTTGAATCTGACACTGTCCCCTTGTCCCATTGCCATTCTTCTCCTGCCAAACCCCAGCCTTTGACTAAACCCTTTATCTGCCTTCTTGGGAGCTGTTGAACAGAGCTTCAGGCCTACTCGGGAACGCATGAAGTCAGGTCAGGACCTGGTGAGGTGGGCCCTCACCACAGCGAGGCAGCCTTTTTATTCTCCCTTAGCTGATTCTCTATCTCGCTCCCCACAGAAGTTGTTGGAAGCCTCCTTTTCTCTCCTCAAACCTCTTCTTCCCTCTAGTCTCTTATCTGAGGACCTCACTTGTTCCTGTACTGAGAAAATTAATGAGTTTCTCCCTTTTTCTTCATCTCAAAATCTCTTAACATTATCTCCCACTCTCTTCCATTCCCCTAGTCTCTGATAAAGAGGTAGCCCTTCTCCTTACCGATGTTGACCCTTCTAAATAAATATACCCTTGGTCCCATCCCTTTTTATTTTTTCCTGTCATCAAACATCTTTGGCCTCCAATTTGTATCCTCTCCCTAGCTTCTTTTTGCGACTTTCAGTTTTGCCTGAAAGTGTCTTTCTCTGTGCTCTATGACCCCTCCAAGATCAGACATTTTCTTTTCAATGTTCATCCTTTATTGGAGATGAGATTATCTCTATTCCCTAATTTTTGGAGTGACTATGAGACATTGATAATCTTTCAAATGTCATAGAGATTCAATTCATCTTTAAAATCCTTCACTAACCCTACCATCCCTTTGAGATAATATCTTTTCTCTTTCCTCCCTTTCACCTCCCAGCTCCTGGAAAAAAAGCCTTCTCTCTAGCTGCTTCTACTTTTCCTCCCATTTACTCCTCAATCTTTTGGAATATGGCTTCTGACCGTTCACCAATCATCTCTTAATTGCCATATCTGACGGCCTTTCCTCAGAGCGCATTCTTCTCATCTTATGCTTTGCTTCTGATACTGTCAAATCAGACAGTGTCAGTGTGATACTGTGTGACAGGTTATGATCTCTAACCTGTGGGTGACTGGAGCCAAACAGAGCGGGCTAGAGAAGAGAGTCAGGACACAAACAGAAGTTTAATTGATTTCCAAATGGGGGAAGCAATTTGTAAGCAAAGACACATGTGCCAATAGAAACAGGAGAGTCAGGACATAAACAGTTTAATTTCAAAGTGAGGAAAAGAGTTTGCACGTGTGCCAGGACCCTGCCCCTAATGTGAGGATGCTGTGAGCTGTGGCCCTGCCAATGACAAGGAGACAAGCTTGATTCATGGCAGAGCTTAATGCCTGGAACATGGGCCCCGCAGGTGCCTGTCCAAGCTCAGAAACCATCTGATATCGGTGGGAAACAATTCTGGGACTTTGCTGTGGCTGAGATCATCCAAAGGGTGAGCACAAAGGATTGTTGTCACGCCAAGCTCAGGGCACAGCCTGCGGGCTGGGCCTAAACTCTGGAAAATGTCGTTTTCCTGATGGCTACCCTTTCTTCTTGGATACTTTCCCAAATATTCTCTCCTGGAGTGCTGCCTGCCAGACCACTCCCCATTCTCCTTTGCTGAACCTTTACCCAGCTTTTCCTGGAGGTCCAAAGGGCATTTGCTTAGCCAGGTACAATAAGAATAATTGGTACAAAGCACACACACACCCAAATCTGAGGGAGTATTGTCCTTGTATTTACCAAGCAGAGAGAAGGCTTAAATTTAAACTTTGTTAATGAGAGCTTTTCCTCTCTCATCAGCTCCTGTGGGTTTCACTATCTTATGACTCCCAGATTGATACAGCCAACCTTGGTCTCCCGAGCTCCAATTCCAGATCAACATCGGTCTATGCATATGACAAACCCAAGTCCAGAACGGAGTTAATTATCTTTTCCTCTCAATCTCTTCTTCTTCCAAACTCTTTATTCTATGTACACTATGTTTTCATACATAACTAAATATGTATACACACACACACACACACACACATATATATGTACTCTCGATTCTGTGTATGGGTCCATATTGTCTTTCCCATTAGAACACAAACTCCTTGCGAGTAGGAATTGTTTCATTCTTTGTATTCGGATGGGCAGAAGACAAGCTTGTCCATCCCTGATGCTTCCTGGTTAGTGGGACTGAAGGTCTCCCCCCACTCTGACGTTCTCACTTCTCCCTGTCCCTCAACAAGCCTGACTGCGATGATTTCTCTCCTCAGGCTCTCTCCAGCCCTAATTCTCTGTAATTCTAGCATCAGAGATCAGAGATCAGAGCTGGCCGGGATCTCCGAGGCCGTCTGTTCCACTCCCTTCGTTTTACAGATGCTCACGCGGCTCTGGTGAACAAGAGTCAGAATTTGAATCGAAGTGACACGCTCTCCCTCCCTGTAAATTTGGAGCTTTGGATGAAGTGGCTCCGTGGTCTCTTCCAGCTCAAATATAAAAGCTCCTTTGCTCTCCATAGGGATGAGCGAAACGGAGCAAGTTCTATTAACCTCCTTAGACGATGAGCTGCCCTTTTAGAATGTGAGCCCCTTGTGGCGGAGTTAGGTGGTGCAGGGGACAGAACGCTGGCCCTGAATCTGGCCCGGCACACTTACTAGCTGGGTGGCTTTGGGCAAGTCACTTAATCTTGGTGCTTAAAAAAAAACAACCACCATGAGCCCTTTGGTGAGGCGCTTGGCGCTTAATTAATGCTTGTCACCTGTTGGTTGTTTTATACACTATTGCTCACTGGTCAGAAGCGGGACTCCAGATCCAGGCTCTCTGTCCTTGATGTGCCCTGGGGAGCACAATCTCCCCTTCTCTTGAATACCAGACCCTTCCCCTGGGGTCTGGCCCTAAAGAAGTGCGGTCAAAGGTCTTATTCCCTGCAGGAACCAGGATCCTGGGAAAAGGGCTTTGGCCACGGTCCCACGGATGGAGCTTGGCCAAGCTTGGACTGGCCTCTGCTGCCCCCTTGTGGAGAAGTGGCCCGGGTCCTGCCCTCCACAAAATAGTGTTTCATTGAGCTTTATTCTTGATCATTAGAATTAGAAGAATGGAAGGAAATACACATCAAAGTTTCCAGGTCGCTAAGTATTTCCTACATCTTATTTCTTTCTGCCCTCGGATCACTTGGCTAAAATCGTGCTGCTCGTGGACGGGGGCACTTGAATTGCCTCTGTCTCGGAGCAGTCCCCTCCTCTGCGGCTTTAGGGAGTTTGTTTTAGGTGAGAAGCTGTGGCTTCAATCGTGTCACCCCAAGCCCCCAGTCAGGAAAACTCCCGAGATTAGGGCAGAGGTTGGGCTCTCGGCCTAAAATGACATTTCTATTTCTTTCTACTAAAACTCTGGCCTCTTGGTGGCTGAGGCAAAATTCAGGTTCCTGGGAAAGTGTGAATAAGGAGGCAACAGATTTACCCTGTGTTGCCTTTGAATGGACAGGCCCCGGGAGGGGGATTGGGATCCAGCGGACTTGTTCTCCCCACTTCCCTTAGTCCCTGCACTGGTGATAAGCAGACTTCTGCTTCACCCCATGTCACAGCTCAATCCTAACTGCCTTCTTCCTCTCTCTGATCGATTCCAGCTTGGATGACTCTGTAAGTAATCTAATAATATAACTTGGATTAGCTCTGTGAGACCCAGTTTTTGCCTCTCTCCTTCCAGACCCTCAGAAATCACTGTTTTGTCTGTACTCCTTCTTGTACAAGTTACTCAAGCTGGGGCTAAGTCTTCCAAGAGATGGCTTTGAGTGACTCAATAAGGCATATGGGCCCGGTTCATACTCACTTCTGTTTGTTTTTTTTTTAATATAACCAATTTAATTATTTAGAAATTGAATAATAAGTTTCTTTAGAACTTATTTAGAACTCAAATTCTATTGAATAATAAGTTTTCTTCTTTTTTTAAAATAGCCTTTTATTTACAGTTATATGTATGGGTAACTTTACAGCACTGACAATTGCCAAACCTCTTTTTTTTTTTTTTTTTTTATTTAATAGCCTTTAATTTACAGGATATACATGGGTAACTTTACAGCATTAACAATTGCCAAACCTCTTGTTCCAATTTTTCACCTCTTACCCCCCCACCCCCTCCCCTAGATGGCAGGATGACCAGTAGATGTTAAATATATTAAAATATAACTTAGATACACAATAAGTATACATGACCAAACCGTTATTTTGCTGTACAAAAAGAATCAGACTCTGAAATATTGTACAATTAGCTTGTGAAGGAAATCATAAATGCAGGTGGGCATAAATATAGGGATTGGGAATTCAATGTAATGGTTTTTAGTCATCTCCCAGAGTTCTTTTTCTGGGCGTAGCTGGTTCAGCTCATTACTGCTCCATTGGAAATGATTTGGTTGATCTCCTTGCTGAGGATGGCCAGGTCCATCAGAATTGATCATCATATAGTATTGTTGTTGAAGTATATAATGATCTCCTGGTCCTGCTCATTTCACTCAGCATCAGTTCGTGTAAGTCTCTCCAGGCCTTTCTGAAATCATCCTGTTGGTCATTTCTTACAGAACAGTAATATTCCATAATATTCATATACCACAATTTATTCAGCCATTCTCCAACTGATGGGCATCCACAATCAATAAGTTTCTTATCACTTAGTTCAGCTCCCTCCTTTTAGATGAGCACCAGAGGATTTGTTAGCCAATAGTATTAAGGACCTGATGGCGAAGAGGGGATGGAATGGGAGTGGGCACACTGGTAAGGACAAAGGACACCTCATCATGTGAGACTGTAGTGAAGGAGAGGGTAGGGGAGAGGCATCTAGGTGATGTCAGTTGAGGGGGAGGGGAGAAGACAGGAGCTTTCAGCAAATGGCCTCATTTTTTCAGTGAAATATGAAGCTTGGCTCTCATGGAGAAGGGAGAGAAAGGGGAATTAGGGAAGGCTTCAGACGGAGAATGGGGAGAGAAAGGGGAATCAGGGAAGGTTTCAGGAGGGATGAAAAGCTTTAGAGGATTTGTGGGTAAGTGGGATATTGAGCCAGCTGGAAAACTGTCAAAGGCTTGCCTTGCAGCAGTGAGAGCCCAGTTGAGATTAAGGCCTATAAATCTGTAATGGAATTTCATGATTTCTCCAGCACAGATCAGCATGGATCTAGTAGAAGCAAAGGCGGCAAAAGGTCAGAGAAAATCCAGGGCTAAGGCTTGGCAGGACAAAATTAGAGACTGCATAAAGTCAGAAGGCGTTCAAGAGATGAGTATAGAGTTGATTTAAGGGGGCAGGATGGGCAGGAAGAGGGAGTGTAGCTAGTACAGGAGGGATGGCCGGGAACGAAGTGAGGAGTGGAGGGACTGGAGGTCCCGGTGGGGATGGGGTTACAAGGCAGATGAGAGGTGGAATGACAGTTGTGATAAGGGAATTCCAGCATTCGTGAATGTGAAGTGGAGCATTTGTGAGTGAGCACAGTCCAGAGTATGACCACCTCTCGTGTGGCACTGAGAGGAGGTCGAGGAGTAAGTCATGGGAGTTCAGGGTGCTTGATGAGTATTGGTATGTTCCTCCCTAGTATGAGGGCATAAATTGGGAAGAAAGAAAGGCTGTGGGCTAAACCCTGGACTCATTGAGGGGAAAAAGGGAAGAAACCTGGAAGTTACTGGACAATAGTGAGCAGAACATTGAGTAGTTGGTTTGGTCTGAGTGAACCCTAAAAGAAAAGAGGTTACTGAGCAATGGAGAAAGAAGCAATCGGGAACAAGGAGAACCCGGGTGGTTTCCCTGCTTCGAGTCTCTCCCCTCTCCAACCCAACCTCCACTCAGCCATCAAACTGATCTTCCTAAAGTTAAGTCTGACCCTCATCCTCAATACGTTCCAATAGCTCCCATTAGCTCCAGGATGGAATATAGCAAATTAATAAACAAACCAATAAAGAAATAAGAAAATAAATAAATACATCCCCTTTGGGGCTTTCAAACACGGTCCTCTCCTACCTTCCCAGTCTTCTTACACCTTCTTCCCCTTCATGGAACATACTCTTTAGTGCAGGGACTGGCCTCTTTTGCTATTCATTAAACATGACATTCCCTTTCCCAACTCCAGACATTTTCTCCAGCTCTCTCCCACGCCTAGAACTCTCCCTCTCCTCCCTCATGTCTGTCTCCTGCCCTCCCTGTGCTCCCATTGCATCCTGGGTCATCTCCAGTTGTCCCGATCTCTTGCAGGCTACTGGACCCAGATATCTCTGGAGAAAAAAAGTGAGGCAGGAGGTTTTGCTCCTCCCTCCATTCCTTAAATCCAATTCTCTGATGTCACGGCAGCACCTCCCTGACGTCATGCTTCTTTTCAGGGACAAACAACAGTAGCAGACTCGGGAGACCTTCTGCGAGAATCCTCCTTCCTTTTCGTGTCAACGAGACTACCCCCATTTAACCTTGGCTGTATCTTCTTTGTAGATAGTTGTTTGCACCGTGTGTCCCCCATCAGATGGCCGGCTCCCCAAAGAAAGAAACCTCATGTCTTTTGCCTTTCTTTGTATCCCCAGCACTTAATATAGTGCCTGGCACACAGAAGGTGCTGACTAAATGCTTATTAACCGACTGACTGTTCCGTCTCAATTAGTGACTCAGGGAATTAGTGCGAGCAGCGGTGGGAAGGATGGCCGGGGGGTTGTCGCTGGGAGAGAGTCACATCTCAGGGAGAGCCCCAAGATGAGGAAGGGAAAGGAGAGGATGGGAGATGAAAATGGGTTTTCAGAGAGCCCAGTGCAGGGGGTGGGGAGGCTGGATTAGGGTGGGGTGGAAGGGAATAAAGGAGGGGATAGAGAAGGGGGTTTGTGTAATGACAGCAGGATCACTGGGGTGGGCAGGGCTAAGGCTGAATGGGCATTTGTTAACCAGGCTTGTCAGGTTTAGGATGGTTGGGATCCATAAGCATCTTCTTGGGGTGTTCAGTAGCTCAGGCTGGGGACCAGTGGGAGTGAAGCTCACGGAGCAACTTCTCTCCTATCCTTACAGACAGGTCAGCTCAGGAGGCAGAAAGATGCATGAAGAAATGGTACAGGGGCAGCTAGGGGGCGCAGTGGAGAGAGCACCAGCCCTGAGATCAGGAGGACCTGAGTTCAAATTTGATCTCAGACACTTAACACTTTCTGGCTGTGTGACCCTGGGCAAGTCACTTAACCCCAATTGCCTCAGCAAAAAAAAAAAAAAAAAAAAAAGAAAAGAAAAAGAAAAAAAGAAAGAAAGAAATGGTACAGGTAGGAAGAGGCCAGTCTGGGACACCAGCATGTCACCAGCCCAAGGTCATATGGCTAGGAAATGACTAAGCCAGGACCCATCTTCTTAGCTCTATGCCCATTACTGCGCCTTCTCTATTTATCAGATTTTATTTCTCTCCATAAATGTGAATTTAAAGGGATATGTAATTTACTTGTTTAAAGAGGAAATAAATCATAGATGGTCAGGAACCCACTAAAGTGCTGTTGCTTCTTAATTTAAAAAAAAAAAAATAAGGGCAAAATGAACAGAATCAGGAGAACATCATATACAGCAACAGCAGCACCATAGGATGATCAGCCGTGAATGACTTTGCTGCTGTCGCCAGTGCGATGATCCAAGACAATCCCAAAGGACCCATGATGGAGCAGACTAGCTGCCTCCAGAGAAAGAACTGATATTGCCTGAATGCAGATTGCTCGCTTCCTTTCTTTCTTCTTTCTTTCCTTCCTTTCTTTTTTCTTCCTTCCTTCCTTTCATTACCTTTTCTTTAGCGTCTTCTTGTCCAAAATGAGTACCATGGAAATGTTTCACACGATTGCACACGTATCACGTATTAGATTGTTTAACGGCTCAGGGAAGAGGAAGGGGAAGGAAGAATAGAATCTGGAACTCAAATTTGGGGGGGAACCCAAATGTTAAAAATTGTTTTAACACGTGATTGGGGGAAAAATAAACTATTATTTAAAAAAATAACCCGAGGAGGATAGACTTTAAGGTCGTAAGAAACTTACTTTTCTGGATGCGTCAGAAATCTCCCAGAATCCTTCAAAAAGATTCCTAATTACGTGGGCTATTCCACCTTCCTCCATCTACTCCCAGCAACCAGCACCTTATCTAGCATGTAGGAGATGCCGGAATTTTTTGTTGAATGAATGAGCACCTCTGGAGGGTGGGGATGGGGTCGAAGACTACATAAGATAATTTTATTAAAATGTGAATAACTATGAGAAGAAGAAATAAATATCAATCAAAGGGAATTGGGAGGAAGTGTTCTTGCAGTTGAGGGGATCAGGAAAAGGTTTTGGGTAGAAGATATAACTAAAGGAAGTAAAGGGAATTGTATAAAGCAGAGGTGACAGAGGTCACATGGGATGACCAGTACAGAGACAGAAAGATGGGAAATGACTGGAGTGATATGAGTGAGAAAAAGAGGCACCAGTTCAATTGGGTTTCCTGGTGCAGGAGGGGCAGGTCTGTCCAATGAGATTGGACAAGTTGAGACCAAGTTGTAAACAGATTGATTGCAATTTGGTCCTATGGGCAAAAGGGGGTCCTTGGAACTGATGGAGCCGGGCAGTTAAGAGGTCAGATCTGGGCTTCGAGAGAATCACTGGGACAGCTATTTGGAACAGCCTCTTGAGGCTGGGAAACCTCGCAATCACAAGGAGGCTCTTGCAATAATCTCGGTGATGACACTTTCCTTCTGCCTCCAGGGAGCAGGGGCACCATCTTGGTCTTCCTTGTTTTAATTGGTGAACAGATTTCATCATTGTGGGCACACCCTCCACCCACAGATCCCAGGGGGCAGATCCCAGCCCCACCCCCCCAGCCCTAAGACCTGTGAGTTTGTGAGTCCAAATCACAGGATCACAGATCCTCCAAGTTGGAAGGGCCCTCCTAGGTCAACCTCCTCAAGGTCAACCTTGAGAAGTCTGCTTAAAGACTTCTGGGAAGGAAAGCTCATTACCTTTCAGGGCAGCCTTTTCTACTCTCGGATGGTTCTCAGTTTAAGAAGTTTGTCCGTTCATCGAACCTTATTTTGGCGATTCCTAACTTTGCCTCGTTGCCTCTGATTCTGACTTTAGGGACCAAGCAGACCAAAACTAAGGAGAGCCCTTTATAGCTAAGCTGTTCCCCCTCTGTCTTTGCTTCTAGCTAACCATCCCCAGGGCCCCACTGATCCTCATATGGGTGACCTTCAGGCCCTTCCCCATTGCCACCCTCCTCTGGATGCTCATTCAAACAGCAAACATTTAGGAAGCACCTACTATGTGTCAGGCACTGTGCTAGACACCGGGGCTAAACAAAGACAAACAGAAGGATTCACATTTGAGTCTGGAGACAAGAGGAAACTATTGGAGTCATTTCATTAGGGAAATGAGAAGATCAGATGTGTGCTTTAGGAAAATCAGATTGTCAGCTGTGTCAAGAATGAATGGGGAAAGGGGTTACCCTGAAGGCAGGGAGGCCAATTACAGAGCTATTGCAATAGGTGAGAGTGAGGCAAGACCAAGAAAGCTTAAACTGCTGTAGAACTTTCCATAATGTCGGATCGCCATACTTTTATATTGCGTTTTATATGATAAAATAAGTCCTCGCTCTCCCTAGTGCTGGGGCTCCCACAGCCTTGGCTCATGAGGAACCTTACTCCAAAATGAAGGGATCAGACTCTTCTGGAGTTCTCTGATTCACTACCCCCATCCCTACTTAGCCCCAAGCAAAGTCTCTCTAAATATATTATTTTATTTTATTTTCCGTTCTGAATTCTCTCTTCCTCCCATTGGGAAGGAAAAAAAAAAACAAAAGCCATTACAAGTCATGCAAAACCAATTCCCACTTTAGCCACGTCTAAAAATGGAAGAAAAGAAAGAGAAGGAAATGTTTCAATCTATACCCTGAATCTCTCAGCAATCTTTCCAGAGACGGTATATTTCATCGCGAGTCCTTTGAAATTGTTCTTGGTCATTGCGTTGATCAGAGTAATGGAAGCTTTTTACGATATCATTGTTATTGTACAAATTGTTCATTTGGTTCCGCTTACTTTGGTTTGCGTCCATTCATACAAGTTTTCCTAAGATTTCCGGAAACCATTCCCTTTTTTGTTTCTTGCAGCACAAGGCTATCTCCTCAGATTTCCATATCATGACAGGTTCAGCCATTCCACAATCTCTGAGCACCCTTTCGGTTTCCCATCCTTTGCTATTACAAAAGCGAGGCAATCTCTTAAAGCTCAAGCTTGGTTTCTACCTAGAGTTGCCACATAAGATATCAACAAGCTTCCTCCTGGAAAAGTGATCTATTTACAAAACTGATCAGGTATAGAGTGGGTATTTCTTCTACCGTAAAAGAAATGTTTAAAATACAGAAGATGGATTAGTGTTGCTCCATAGTTAAAATATAAATGAAAATCTATCACAAGATTCACAGAAACACGAACAGAACATGGGTTCGTAGAAGCCCATCACTTCTTTTCTGATTTATGATGTCTACACGGCTGGCAAGTCAAGGCTTGGTTTGGGCTTTCTCAGTCCCTTTATTCTCCTGTGAGAAGCACTGAACAATGTAGCTCCCTACTGACCCAGGATCTTCCAACCTTCTGATCTCACAGAGTTGTCATCAAAACTAGTAACCTCCATCTCGCTATCGCTGTTCAGTCACCTGTGTTTAAACAAGACTTAGTGACTGCTTGGATTGGTGGGGAAAGTTGAGGATGACCCTAAGGTTGCAAATCTAGGTTATTAGCAGGAAGCTTCTGCTCTCAAGAGAAATTTTAAAAGTTCCGAATGGAGCTGACTTTAGGGGTCCAGATGAGTTTGTTAGATATGTTAGACATGTTAAGTTCAAGATGTCTTGGAATATCTCCTCTGAATTGGTGATATGTGACTGGGCGTTTTAGGACTTTTTGTAACTCAGGAGAGGGACTGAGACTGGTGAGATGGTCTGGGAGTCACCTTCACAAAGATGATGGTGCTGAGACTATGGCAAGGGAAGAGGAGAGGATCCACTCCAGTCTCTTGGGATATGGCCACAGTTAGAATTAGGGTTATGAACAAGTAATAGGACAGATAGGAAGAGAAGTAAAAGAGAACAATTTCATGAAAGCCCAGAGAGGAGAGAATATCTGCATGGAGAGGGTGGTTAGTAGTGTCTCATTAGGATATGAGGGGCTCCTACTCTCCGCTATCATTGTGACCAATCTGTTGCTTGGAATCATGGCCCCCAGTTTCAAGGCAGACACTGTGGTCACCTGCATCTGTCTCTGTAACTTTTTAGGAGACTCATGGAGCTTGTTCTTCTACTCTCAGGGCTTTACTCCAGTTTGCACAATAGAGCCAAGCTGCAAAGATGACGAATAAAATGTTAAAACAATCGACTTTTCCACAGACTCCATCCATGGTTATCTTGCCTGGAATAAGTATATCAATGCATGGAATGGAGAGGAGCCCCCAGAGCCTCCGGCCTTGCTCCATCACTGATAATCCCCAACGAAGCCGTACCATCAGGTGGAACACTTTGGGCTCCCATGAGTGGGCTGGGGAGGACGTCTCGGTGACAGTGTGTACGGTATTTATTTTTGATCCAGACAAATCTCCTGCTCAGAAACTTCTGCAGGGAACACTGATCAGATCCTCAGAGGTGTTGAGGGCTCTCAATTGCCAGCATATAAGATGGCGGCCACCCTTGAGGACTGGAAAATTGGAGATAGTCTCAGCATGTTTCAACTATCCCCAAGATGAATAATCTTCACCCAAGAGCTTCCTTCAGGCAAGAAGCGGCTATGTTATATTCCTGCCGTATGTAGGTCACTTTATCCAGGGTTTGCTGGAAGCTGGCTCCCTTCGGGATCTTGAACAGAAGGGATGCCAGCCTGCCAACAATGTCTTCTGACAGCAACTGACATAAACGTCCCGGTGGGATTAAAGTCAGACATCCATACTAATGACTGTTTTAATAGGGTTGTTTTTTGGTTTTGGTCTTTTTCAGTCAAATCCAACTCTTCGTTACCTTATTCAGGGTTTTCTTGCCAAATAATCGTTCGCCATTTCCTCCTCCAGTTCATTTTACAGATGAGAAAACTAAGGTCAAAAGGGTTAAGTGACTCGCCCAAGTTGACACAGCTAGAAAATGTTTGAGGCTGGATTTAAACTCAGCTTACTAATGACTTGTTAAATAAAAACGGCTCCATGAGGTCACCTGTGACTCCTTCCGATGTGCCTTTAGCAGCATTCTAGCTGAATCACTGAATTTTAGCTCGACACTCTGCTGGCTGTCTTCGAAATGTGCTCTTTTTGGGACTGAAATCCGTGCTCCATCTGTTGCATTCTCTGTCATCAGCCAGCCAGTCTTGTTGGCATTTAGGAGCCCTGCAAGTGTGACTTCTTTAACTGTGCTAAACAAATCAGCTCTTTTTCTAATTATCCATTTGAGGGAGCAGACGGTTTGACGTGTCAAGTTTTGAGCTTCACCTCCCTTCTGGGAATTTCCAAATTTGGGACCAACCCTTTATAATCACTTAGATATTCGGATGGTCATTTGTTGGTGTTTTTTTCTCTCTCAATATTGAGTGTTTCAAACATAATTACGAAAAACTTGGAAGCTTTATCCTTCCAGGAGATAACAGAGAAGTAAAAGACAGTCTTAAAATACTGTTCCACCAGGGAAGGAGCTTTCTAATAATGCTGCAGTACATGGTTGAGACTACAGAGTAGCCTTGCAGTGAACTGCCAGGAAAGGATAGAATTTGTCACTGAGTCATTTCAGTCACGTCTGCCTCTTGGTGATCCCATTTCGGATTTTCCCGGCAGAGAAACTGGAAAGGTTTGCCATTTTCCTCTCTGCTTCATTTTGCAGATGAGGAAACTGAGGCAAAGAGGATTAAATGATATTCCCAAGATCACGCAGCTAGTGTCTGAGACTGAATTTTAATTCAGATCTTCCTAATTCTGGGACCAGGGCTTTATTCACTCTGCCACCTAGACATCCAGAAGGATAGAATGGTAGAAGAATATAATTATGGGTATCTTGGGTTTTTAAAAATGTGTGTTTTATCTATACATGGAAACCTGCCATTAAATGTTGAAAATAAGATGAAAGCATAAACACTCTACAGAAATGCTGTCTCAGCAGTGGGCGATTTTCGTTTTTCTGATATTTTGCTTTTGGGGGAGTCACAGATAAAAGCCTTTTGAAATTTGTGTGTGTGTGTGCATACAAGTAGTAGAAGGGGTTAAGACTTGGTCCCTAACCATATCCCAGGTCCTTCTCTATTCCCCCTCCCTTATCCCCTCCAGTTTAGTTGATAAAATCACAGATTTTACTGGTAACAACAACGTGGGGTGTTCATGTGTCTGGACCCTGTAATTCCTGAACCATGGAGCTGTCCCTAATGAGACTGGAGGAACAGCTTGTCACTGGCTGCTTAAGGATTAGGCACATTCCTAGCAAGCCTTAAAAAAACCCAAACAATAAAACAAGCTTACGGGTTTAGAGATATAGATCAGGGGAAAAACATCTTTGTGGGATCGTGAGCATTAAATTTCTATTAGGGGGCAATGGGAGCAATTTATCTGTTCTGTTTCAGAGAGAGAGACAGAGACAGAGAGAGAGAGACAGAGACAGAGACAGACAGAGAGACAGAGAGAGACAGAGAGACAGACAGAGAGAGACACAGAGAGATAGAGACAGAGACACAGAGACAGAGAGAGACAGAGAGGGGGAGAGAGAAGGAGAAGAGAAGGAGGTGGGGGAGGTGGGAGGGAAAGAGAGAGGAGAATCAGGGAGAAATTTCAAGGAGCCTGATCCCCAGTTGCAAAGAGAGCTAACAACGGGTTTAAGGGATTCTTAACCCAGAATTCTGGGAATTTGGCTGCCGAGAACAGATCCAACTTAGCTGAATGACCTATTAAGAGGAGAAACTGCACCCAGAGGGGAATAGAATGAAACTACTAGGAGAAAAGCTATATTGCACTCCCAGAAGCACGAGTTGCCTTAATCACATAGCTTCCCTCCGTGTGTACCTCATAACTAACTGGCCATGTATATTTGTGGGATAGTGTGCCCCAAGTTTATGGGGAAATGTAGCTCTGGTCTTACTATACCAGCTTAAGGCCTTTGCTGTAAATGAGTTGAATCTATTTCCTGACTCGTGAAGAGACGCTCACCAGTGGGGGCTTGTGCTATTTCAGACATGCAGACCCACAGCCCCCTGAACTTTGGAGCTTCCTTCATTAGGAGGCACTTCCCTAATCCACAATCAGAGAATCTGATTCCAACCAATCCCAAATTGCTTGATTCCTTCTGGGGAGCTGCATGAGGTAAACCTGTCGGTCCTGTTGTTGGAGAGTCCGGCCTGGTGCTTGGGGCGTCCTGTGGTTGCTAGGACTGCTTTCTGATGCCAGATACAGCTACGCCTTGCTCTCTGCCCCTCAAAGATTGCCCACTCTCAGTGATAGAGGGCGGCTCCGTGCCTTTTGTGAGGTGAACCAGCCCATAGCAGGCCCCTCATCCCTCTGTGAAGAATCCCATGTTGGGAATCCATTTGGTGCTAGAAATGTCCTCTGAGAAGCTTTCTTCCCCCCACAATTGAGGTTTGTCAGTTGTTAGTTCTAATTTAATGGTTGCTTTTCTTCTTATAGCTTATGTTAGGGCGGATCTTTCCAAGTGCCAGACGTGTAGGGATCCAGGATAAACTGGCGAACGCCATTTGTTTGTAGAATCTGCCTGGCCTTCTATTTGGAATGATTGCAGTCTCCAGTTCCACCACCTCCCACAAAAGGTGGCTAATGGGGGGATTACCCAAGAACTTTGCTGAATTAACCATTTGCAACTCTTTTTTGGGAGACAATTAAGAACTGGGCCCTATAAGCTCTGCTGAGAGACTCAGAAAGACAACACTTGAGCTTGCCAAAACTCTAACGAACTTCCCAGAACTGGGGATGTGGCCAAATGGAGCTCAGTAAATTTGCTGAGAAGAGCAAAAGTTTAAGTAGGGGTGGATATAACTAGGGGAAGGCTGCCCATGGAACGTGCAGGGACCAGAGATAAGCTCCCCTTTGTGATCAGTGAGCTCTCAATTTTTGGGATGATTCAGCAATCCCTTAGTCCCAGAAACAGCCACAGGGGAAGGGATTTTGTCCAAAAGTTTAGACTGTTAATCCAGGAAAAGCCTCTGACTCAGTAGCCTTTAAAGGGAGAAAGAACAAAGCACTAGTGCTGAAATCAGGAGGACCTGAGTTCAAATCTGGTCTCAGACACTTAATATTTCCTGACTGTGTGACCCTGGGCAACCCTCAGGAAAAAAAAAATTAAGAAAATTAAAAGGGGAGAAAGAACTTTTGCCCTTGTCCCCTTCCCATCAGCAGATGTCACAGAGTTTTGGTGCTTGCAATGATAGTTTGCTCAGCTGATGCAATCTCTTCTGCAGAGTAGAATGGTGGCTAACAATGGTGAAAGAGAGCCTCTGATTAGATTCGGAGCATTTCCTCCTGGCCTGGAATGCAGGAAATCTTCTGCTCCTGGCATCTGGTGAGAGCCGCAGGGAAAGGGAAAGGACCTTTTGGCCTCCAAGATCTGGTCCTAGTTCTTGACCTTTTTGTTCATGTTTGTCTCTTCTTGATGGAGGGAATGGAGTCTCTGACCTTGGTTGAAAGAGTGAATCTGGGAGCCAGAATCCAGACAGGTTTTGCAACCAGTGGAATATCATGACTCAAGCGAGTGACGAAAGAGGCCTTTGAGATCCCAGCCTGGAAGGATTAAAAAAAATCCTGCATGGCTGCCTCATTGGGATGAGAACTTTGGGGGGAACTAATATTAGTAGGAACTAAATTGAATTATGGGCCTGATGAAGAGATTTAGCCTCCACGGTGTTGGGGAAATGTTTATATATTTGTTCTTGCTCTACCTTGGATATAAATGTCCCTTTGGAAGAGGGTAACTGGTTAAGTAGAACTGGGGGGGTTATGGGGGGAACGTAGCCAGTAAGGTCTCAAGCTAACAGCAGTCCAGAAGAGACACATCCAACCCCCAGGTGCTGTCCCAGGGTACATACATGTTACACTAAATAAGGGACTGCTTGGTGGAAGAAGTCTTGGACTAGCTATGGGGGCGTGGGGGGTGTCTCTGCTACATACACCCAGCGGCAGGAAGATGACTACCTCTACAAGCACGGCCCCTGGTTGCTTGTATTTCTTTCCCTGAGTGTAGATGACCAGGAGATCCCAAGATGGACATTTTTGACCTTTGAAATGAGTTCATGAGTTTGGGAGGTCAGAAGTCCATGACTTAGCAGGAGGACTTTTCTACAATTAAACCCTTCTGAGAGAAGATGACCACTGTCGGGCTGCCTGAGCCCTGATCTGGCTTGCCAGAGGGCATTGACCTGGAGGGCCTCGTTAGGGTGATGAGGCACAATCTTTGAAAATGTCTCATGGGTTGATGTTCTCGATAGCATCCTGACTGTCAGCTATTAACCTGTCAGTTCTGGGGACAAGGGTCAGACCCACATAGCCTTGGAGGGGACAGTGAGGCAGGTGACCTTGCACAGCCCTCCTTCCCTTAAATTCATTACTTGCAAGTCATAGCATCACTTTCCTGATGTCATGGTAGTCTTCCAGAGTGAAGGACAAACAACAACGGATGGGAAGTTATTATAGGACAGGAGTTACTTTATGGTCTTTGTCAATGAAAACTAATGAGTCTCTTAAGTATTTTTAGTATGGAGGAAGTGAAGAAAGAACCTGTGTATGGAACCCAGATCTGGATTAAATGATCTCTTATTATTGTGAACCCCAGTGAGGAGAGGGCACTGAGCGATGCGACAGAGTGAAAGCACAGAACAAAATTGGTTTATAGGAAATCAACAGCCAAGATAAATAAGGAGATGGGAAGAGAACATTTGCCCTTGTTGAGTTCAAGGCACCAGACCAAAGTTACATCTCTGGGGACTGAATGAATGGAACCAGAAGCAGCAATCGGAGATTTCTGTTCTACTTCAGAATTGGAAAGGTCTGCAGGGCTGGAAAGGGGCAAATGTTATAAGAGAAAAGAACCAGGTTTGCAACCTTAAGGCTGGAGAGATTGGCATAAAGCACAATTCTGACTCAGGGACAATGCGTCGCCTAGCACGAAGGAGCATGGCCAGAGCAGATGGCGGGTGCCATGTTTAGCCAAGTCACTGGGAGGTAATATGAGGGCAAGCTATCAGTTGATTCATTCTGAGTATGCACCAATTCTCTGGTCCTCCCCATCCTGAGCCAGCAGGGTCCACACTTCCCTAGGTGCCCTCCTGGGAAGTATCTACCAATTCCAAACGAACTGGCTAGTGTCCTGTCATCCCTTTCCTTCCCCAGTGTGACGACTCAGAATTTACTCAATAGGCACCTAAGTTAAATGCATTTACTGAATCTAAATCAAAAGTAAAAATTAAAATGGCACAACTTTTACTACTTGGCCACCCTCTTAAGAGATCCAAATGTTCAACTTCCTCTGCTCTATCTTTTGTACCTTGTTAGAGATCTGAGAGAGGTTGAAGGGACATATGAAGTCCAGCAGGCATGGTTCAGTCCTATGGAAAGGCAGGAGTATAATGTGGAGTGAAACTCCCTCTGTAAGATCCTGCTGCCTCAGTGGCCCTTTCCTCCCATTGCTGAAAACCTCCATTTTGGAGAAGTGCCCAGGCCAGCTGTGTTCACTATTTCACTCCTCACCCAGCTCCACTCCCAACTTTCACAATTTTGACATCATCTATTCCACTCCCATTCTCAGCTCCCTTTGATTTGCTGTTTTCTCTCAAAATTAGAATGGAAGCTCTTTGAATGCAGGGAATAATTATCCCTTCCACTGCCACAGCACCCCAGGCTCTGGAAAACCCACATAAAATGGTTAGGGCTCTCCCTTTGTACCAGATTAGTTTAAATTATGAGTAAAGGATTATGCAATGCCGTGCATATATTTTATACTTTAAATTTCGACATTTTTTTGTCATCTGCTGGCCTTCACGTATCATCTGTGGCTTCTACAAAACTCCAAAAAAATTCCATTTCACTTCTTATGCCACTTGCAATATGTCGAAATGGTGATTGGGAAAGTCGCAAGGTAGGAAAACTGACTGTACCTTTCTTTTGGTGGCATTTTTAGTTTTAGTCCTTAGCACAGAGCCTGGCACATTGCTTCAATTAATTGCTTAATACATGTTTGTTGAGGTTACTTTCCTCATGCTTCTAGGCAGTTTTGTTCTTTTCATCAGAAATATTGGAGAATCCTCTATTCTAGAGGCGGCAATCCCGCAAAACTCCCAAATGATGCCTGAACTGGATAACATTTTATTAGAAAACATTTAACAAAATAATAATACAGCGCAGATAATGTTGATTTGTGCAACTTGGTAGGGATGCCTTTCTATTTGAATTTGACAGTACCATCTATCCCATTAACGATTCACTTTCCCTTTTTAAAATATTATTTACTTATTTTTAATCACATTGCTCTATAAATCTCGTGTGGAGAGAAAAATCAGAGCAAAAGGGAAAACCATGGGAGAGGAAAAAAACAGGAAAAAAAGAAAAAAGAAGCGAAGACAGCATGTGTCGATTCCATTGTCTCCCTAGTTCTTTTTCCGGGTGCCGATGGCATTTTCTCTCCAAGGTCCAGTGGGATGGCTTCGCATCACCGAGCCCCCAGACTCTCCCGAGGCTTCTACTCGGCGACAAGGAATGGAAACTGAGAGAACCGCATCAGTTGGGGAATGGTTGAATAGTTGTGCTATATGAAGGTAACGGAAGATTATTGTTCTATAAGAAAGGACCGGCCGGCGACTTCCGGAAAGCCCTGACTCGGACGAATCGCCGCTGAGGGAAGCGAGTAGATCCAAGAGAACACACGGGATGACGGGTGCTGACGGACGGGGCTCCTTTCCCGGGGAGGCGATTCGGGCCAGAGAGGCGACGGCTGAGTGCGGGGCGTCACTCAGAATGTTCACTTCTTGTTTTTTTCCTTCTTGTGGGTTTTTCCTTTGGGTCTGATTTTTCTTGCACAACATGACACGTATGGAAGCTTTTTTTTTTTTTTTTTAATTGCGCATATTTACCCACATCCGGTTGCTCGCTGTCTCCGGGAGGGAGGGAGAAACATCTAGAACGGGAGAACGAGACCTCTCTATCTGGACAAATAAAATACTGCTGGCAAAAGCGTGACGCTCGGCGGCGCAGCTGTTCTAAGCCCATCCCTTTATCTTTAGCAGAAGCTGCCGGGGCTTCTTCCCTGGACGCTCGCGGCAGTTTCTTTCGGGGTCACTCTGGGGTTCCCTGCTGCCATTGGGATGAAACGCACATTCTCCAGGCTGGTGTGTAAGGCTTCAATCCGGGTCCGAAGCGTCGCCGGCTTTCAGCTCCCTCTCAGCTGAGATCCCCGTTCTCAGGCCCCTCCCCACTCACTCCGTCCTCGGTCCTTCCCCTTCCGGATCCCACGTGTCTCGCCCGCAGGCGGAACCTCGGGAGTCCGGCCAGAGGTGTCCCCGCCCACGGTGCCCGCCGTTCCCTTCCGGGAGCGGGCCGGAAGTGCCTTCGCGTAGGCCCCATCCCCTGCGTCAGGTGACGGGATCCCGCGGAGGAGGCTCCGGACCCGCCACAGCCGGAGCCGGGCTGACGTGACGGGAGGCAGACGGGGCGAGCGAGCGCGCGCTGAGGTACCTCGGCGGTCCGTGGCGCTCCGGGGCCGCCTGCGCTCACTGAGGGGGCGGGCTTGGCCTGGGATTGGGGCGCGGGAGGGAGCGGGCCGGGACCTCCTCTCCGGGGCTTGGTACGGCTGCGCAGGCGCTCTGGCAGGGAAGGGAGGGTGGGGGTCTGACTCGGGACGTACGCGCCTTCAGCCTTGTACTGGGCATGCGTCGTGGAGGGCTGGGGGCGGGAGGGAGGAGGCCCCTCGTTCGGCGACTGTCTGGGGCCGTGACACGCCCCCCATGATTGGCCGGTGCGCGTGCGCGCGGAGGAGTGGCGGAAGCTGGGGTGGTTTTTAACACGACACCGCGCGTGCGCTCGGGAATCTGGGTGCACTTGCTTGTTGAGTGCCCACGTCCGCGGCTGTCTGCGCATGCGCTCTGCAAGCACCGAGTAGTTGGCCCCCAGTTTGTTTGCTTACGTAGGCGCCCTGACAGGTGGAGCGGACGGACCCCCTTGCGGCTGCGCAGTCGCCGTGGGTGCCGCGTTGGGCCCCGGGGCAATCTCTGGGCCCCCTCCCCTCCCCTCCCCTCCCTTTGTGGCTTCACAGGGGGTGTCTGGCCCCCTTCCCCGGGACTGTGCAGACGCCTGGGGGCCGCCTGGGACGGGGCTGGGGGGTCCCTCCCGGGCTGGTCCGGCCGAGGGAGGCGGCAGTGGCTTCTCCGGAGGTCTTGTTCCCGCGCCCGCCGCGGTCAGTGCGAGCGTGACCCTGAGCCCGAGCAGTAAGCAGCGGGGAAGCGAGCCCCTGGGAGCCCGCCGCCCCCACTCTCCGCCGCGGGGCCCGGGAGAGGCGGAAGGGGCGGGGCCGGGGGCGTCCCCGCGGCTCCGCCGGGCCCTTTGTCGGGCGGCCCCGGGCCCCTTTGGATGGGCCCGCTTGGCTTGGGAGGGACCGGAGACTCCTCACAGGGAGAGGTCAGGCTGAGGCGGCCTTTTCCTGATGAGAAAACGAGGCTCCCCGACGGGCAGCGGGGCTTAAACCCGGGGCCGGGGCAGGAGGCGGGGAGGCCCGGATGCAATAAGCGCGGGGGTCATGACCTTTTTTTTTTTTTTTTTTTTTTTAATTTAATAGCCTTTTATTTACAGGATATATACATGGGTAACTTTACAGCATTAACAATTGCCAAATCTCTTGTTCCAATTTTTCACCTCTTACCCCCCCACCCCCTCCCCTAAATGGCAGGATGACCAGTAGATGTTAAATATATTAAAATATAACTTAGATACATAATAAGTATACATGACCAAAACATTATTTTGCTGTACAAAAAGAATCAGACTCTGAATTATTGTACAATTAGCTTGTGAAGGAAATCAAAAATGCAGGTGGGCATAAATATAGGGATTGGGAATTCAATGTAATGGTTTTTAGTCATCCCCCAGAGTTCGGGGGTCATGACCTTAAGGGGTCCATAGTCCCCGCGGGGGGCAGGTGTGTTCCAGGCGTTTCCCAGAGGGAGGGCCGGAGGCCTTTGGGGTCACTGGGGGGGGGGGGTTCTCTAGGGAGGCGGCCTCTAGGCTAGACCTCTAAGCGAGGAAGCTCGCTCCCAGGCGCGGGCCCACCGGGCTGCAGGGTCGGAGAAGGGGCTCCGGGAAGAGCCGGCTGCTCGTCTGGTTCCACCAGAACCCAGAATGGGGCCAGAAGGGTCGGGCAGAGTGGGAAGGCGCAGCTTTGTCGTTCTTGCCGCTCTCCCCAGCCCCAGGTGTCCAGCACTGGGGTGTCTGGCCCCGTCCAGGCTGCTTCCGAACCTGCCATTTCTGGCTGTGGCCACCTCCTTTTCATGTTGCCCCCGTTGCCCCCTTGCATCACCCCGGGCTGTTCCAGGTGCCTTTCCCCATCAGATGCCCGGTGCCTCTTGTGGGGGGCCTCCTACCACCCCAATTTTTTATTTATTTTTACCCCCTTTTGGGTACGTGTCATTTTCTTTGATTGACCATATGCTCTTAAGAGCAAGGGCAGTTCTGTTGTTTGTCTTTAAATTAAGTTTTTCCTAAAGAAAACAGACAGTGGAGAGGAGTGGTAGAAAGAATACTTTGGTAGCCGGGGGAATGACAGCTTTGAGGAGACCTGATGATCGCAATTGTACAAATAAGGTGGGATAACCTAAGGTGGGATAAAGGAGACAGATCTGACCACTGAGATTTGGTGGGAAAAGACTCATCGGGTACGGCTAAAAGGACGTGCCTTATTCCAAAGGAATAACATCGACTAAAGAGAGTTGGAGGGAATGTCACGATGTAGTAAGAATATATGTAAAAAATAAATCCAAACTCCGGAGGTGGAAAAGCTGGGGGAAGAGAACCAGAGTTAGACATAAAAGCAGCCCAGCCTCACAAGCTTGAAGGATGATGCTTGGAGAAGAACAAAGAGGACAAATAGAAAGGTCTCTGTAACAAACTAGGGAGCCACAGCTAACATTCTCCCCACCCTCCCCATCCCACTAGGGCCAGGTGCTGTGTTACCCATCTCACAATCTATCCTGTTTGATCCCCAGTCATCCTGGAACAGAGGAGTTCTTGTTTTCCCATTTTGTAAACTGAGGCAACCAGGTTAAGTGACTTGCTCAGGATCACTCAGTTAGCTGCCCCTCTTCTCAACTTAGACGCTGAATACCACAGTCCTTGTTTGTTTTTGCTTTTGTTTTTGTTTTTTTATTTTTTTTAATAACTTTTTATTGACAGAACCCATGCCAGGGTAATTTTTTACAACATTATCCCTTGCACTCACTTCTGTTCCGATTTTTCCCCTCCACCCTCTGCCCCAGATGGCAAGCAGTCCTATATGTAATACCACAGTCCTTGATGTGCCACGCAAAGAAGCAGATATGGAACTAAGGGTAACAGACAGGAAGCTGGACCAGGTAGACAAAGAGGAGCAATCTTGTGGACATTGAAGGGTCTTTCTCAACATGTCTGAAAACTGGGAGGATACTGTACACTTGTGGCAAGTCAGATACTATCACTACCCCAAAGAGAAGGATTAAAAAGATTTTCAGTTACTGACCATATGCCTACTAGGCCATGGCCACAGAAATCCTCTTGAGAATAATCTACACATAATACACGTTATTTAATATATATTAAGGGATTCTATGATGTAGTTATAAGAATGGAGCGAGTTGGCATCTTCAAAATATTCTGGAGCAAATCATGGGTTTAAAAATCATCTAGTTGATTAAAAAACCAAGAAAACAGGATTTCTCTATAGTTATTATGTGAGAACTATTTTTTAAAAAATCTCCAAGGAGAGCAACCAATAAATCATATCCTAACATAAACTAAAATCCCCTTTTTTTTTTCTCCTGAGGCAGTTAGGATTAATTGACTTGCCTAGGGTCAGCCAGCTAGGAAGTGTTAAGTGTCTGAGGCCAGATTTGAACTCAGGTCCTCCTGATTTCAGGGCTGGTGCTCTATCCATTACACCACTGAGCTGCCCTAACATAAGCTAAAATCACCAGATTCCCTGAAAAGTCTTAACAGAAGATAGAACTTTGTCCAGCTCTTTGCCCATTGCTGTCCAATGAGGCATAAAACCAGGAAGCATGTTGACCATTGTCAGCACAGAGTCCAGGTGGAAGAAGGCCCTAGAGGAAGAGTCCACGTGCCTTTCTTTGTGAGCCACTGTGATTTTTACAAAAAGCCTCAGTCCATTAGAACCTCTGAAATGTGGTCCCTAATTCATCAAAATCCTTCAACCCACCATCTCCAGTGGAAAAACCAAGCAGAAGGTCTCCTGTCTGGGCCATTGGAATCTCTAGGGCTGACTTGGTAGAATCCTGGATAAACACGCCCATTGACAGTGAAAGGGCTTCTTGATGGAAAAGGACAATGGGAGTAGGTGGGGTTAAGTTTGGGAAATTTCACAGCATTTCCAGAGGCCCACAGGTCTCCCGAAGCGGAGGCCCATTCTTCTGCCCACAGTAGCGACGCTCTCTGGCCGTGACTCACGGCATCCCACGGTCGCCACGGATTCGAGTTGTAATCCCCAAAGTGCCATGGAAGGTCCCGTGGTGGGTGTAAATAGGCTGGGCAGCATATTGCCAGTTAGGATATTCATAAAAAATGGCCTGAAAGGCGAAGGAGGAGGAGGAGGGAGGCTAGCCACTAGCGTGACCAAGGGATAACAGCCTCCCTGCTCCACTGATGCCCTTTACTCTTGAGATATAAAGGACTCCGTCAGGGTCAGACAGTGAACATTGGTTAAGCATCTTCTGTATGCCAGGATACTGTGCTGAGTGTGGGGAATCAAATACAGAAGAGAAAGCCCTCAAGGGGCTTACAGTCGCATGAGGGACGAAAGTCACAAAGGAGGCGTGAGAGGGAAGGTACCTATTGCAGGAGCAGACTGCAGAAGGGGTGGGGAGTGGAGGGCTGGCTGACTTGGGCCCCCTCCTTAAGTGGAGGCTTTGGAAGGGCTCTGCTGGAAGGCAGAGGGTACCGACGAGGAATGAGCCCCCAGCCTGATGAAATTTGGGGTGGTGATGAGGGAGCTGGCTGGGGGGCTGCTGTGTGAAGGGTTTACAAGAGAACATGGGCAAGAGCTGCAAGCATTAAAGGGAAGGGATGGGAGGTGCAAGGATGACATCACAGAGCCATCAGAATGTCACCGGCCCAGCATGCTTAAATGGATCTTGGAAATAGATCTGCCAGGAGAGGGAGTGGTTCAGAGAACCACCCAATTGCAAGCCAGAGGGGGGAGGGGGACGGAGAGAAAGGGAGAGGGAGAGAGACTTGGAACAAGGTCAGCACTCCATTTTAAAATCTCTGAGGAGAGAAAGGAAGGACACCAGCATATGAATATATGAAATACACTCAGAATTGGGAGTAGGGGGGGTATTTCACTACCTCATCTTCCCCTCTGTGCTTCTGCCAAACTAAGTTACTTGCAGCCTGAGCCCCTGAGCCTCCCCATCGGACCTCCAGGCCCCAGGAATTACCATGTGCTCTTTTGCTGCATCCTAAGAACCCCCTGGGTCTTCATATCTGTCCTGTAGCTGACTCCTCGTAGATGTGATGTTTCTCTTTAGGAGAATGTGGACTCTTTCAGAGCAGAGACTGAATTGATTTTTTTTATTTGTACCCATAGTGCTTCGATGCACACAAGTGCTTATTAGAAACTTGACATTTATTTATTCCATGGACCAAAGTTCTGTTAAGGAAGTTATTTTAGGAAAGATGACAATCTCCCAAGCATGAAATTCTGAAGATTTATTAAAAAAAAAAAAAAGGCAAATCTACTGAGATGAAAAAAGTTGTTTAAAGAGAGGGCAGAATGGAAACCCAACTAGACAGAGTCTTGCTGAGCTCAGGTTATTGGCCCAAACAAGCATCATACCAATCAACTGAAAGAAGGGCATTTGAGCACTGAGCTCCGATGTCAATGATGAGACTCCAAAGGGGGGCCAGAACCTCAGGATGGACAGATGTCAAGGGGAGAAAGTAAAAAGCCTGTGAGTTGGACTTCCACTTCTGGCATAATTCTAAACTAAATTATAATAGGGATCATTGGAGAGCAGCCAGAAAAGGCAGGCAGGAATAATCACAAAGGACCTATGGCCGACTGTCCAGAAGAGATCATGGTAAAGTAACCCCATATCCGTTTCTGGCAGGGGGTCTGGTCTACAAGATTAGGAGAATGATGCAGGTAGAACTTAGATTTTAACCAAATCCCCCATGTTCTTGGGGGAAAAGATGTAAGCTGAATGGTAAGCCAGTGAGGTGAATTTTGACCTGGTTAACTGGCCAAACCCAGAGTAGTTGGGAGCATTCCGTTTCGGCCTTCGGTCTCTTTTCTTGGCCAGTATTAAGAATTTTAAATGATCAGGTCCAGAATGACAGTTTGATAACATTGGAGAGGGATTCCTCATGCTGGTTTCAGGTGTAGCCAAGTCCTTTGAAGTCCTCCCCGTATATGAAGACACTTTCCTTTGAGGAGTCTTGGAAGTCTTAATTTTGGCAGAGAGATGAAGGCCTCGAAAGCAAGGCAGAATCATGTCATGTTTTTCTAGTTGCTATTTCAGACCTAACCGTGCTGGTGTCACATTTTGAGATTTCTGTTCATAGGCCTGGCTCAGTTCTCACCTGCTGGGGCATTAGAACCAGGCACTTTTTCCTCTCCAGGCTTAAGTTTAGTTGATAAAGGGCCGAACTCATTCCAAGTGTCCTTCAGCTCTGAAATTCACTGAGGTCTTGAAATGTTTTGTTTCATTCGTTCAGCAAACATTTGTATGTTTTGACCTACGGCGTTCAACGATGCTATAAAAGGTGACTGTCTTCTGTTAAAAGGTGCTTTTAGTATTTAATTTTTTAAACATTTTTAAGTCTTCAAATGGCCATCCTCCTTCATAAATCTGCCCTGCATATAATAATCTCAATCATTTTCATTCACCATTCGGTTAACATTTTTTGGGCACCTACTATGTGCAGGATATTCTGCAAAGTATTGGAGTAGGTACAAAAGCTTAGATGGCTTTCTAAAGGGTAGCATAGACAGTGAAGCAATATCAATGCGAAACATATATGCACCAAGTGGTGTAGCATCAAACTTCCTAAAGGAGAAATTAAGAGAGCTGCAAGAAGAAGTAGACAGCAAAACAATAATAGTGGGAGATCTCAACCTTGTACTCTCAGAATTAGATAAATCAAACCACAAAACAAATAAGAAAGAACTTGGAAAAGAGGTAAATGGAATATTAGAAAAGTTAGGATGATAGATCTTTGGAGAAAACTGAATGGAGACAAAAGCTTAGTTAGGATTTGGCTTCCTTCTTCCTGGAAATCCCAATCTTTGAGGAGCAAAAAGACACAAACACAGATATGTGATACACTCCTTAGAGAAATTACCCGTCGAGTTCAGAGAAACGATGGTTTTGAAAATCGTGCTCATTGCTGCTCTCCCAGCGTTGCGTCCTGCCGAGCACATCACCTGAGAATCTCAAAATAGAAAATGTTATCAAATGTTATCATAGGGTTGCCTGTGCGACTCAGGACATTTTAAAAGATTATCTGTCCTGTGCTGGGTTATCCCCAGTTTAGTGGTGGAAAAATTAACATTTTAAAAATAATCCAGAGACTATCCTTTGAGGAAATGGATCATCAGCATTTCAAGGATCCGTGATTTTCATTAGTATTTTTATTTAATTTCTTTCAGCAACCCAGATTTTGGCGTCTCCATGTCCTAGTGCACCATTTCTCCAACCCCTTTTAATCTCTACTTCCTAGAGTCCCAGATTTGCTCGCTTCCTTCAGAGCACAGGCGCCACCTCCTCCTGGAGACCTTTCCTGTTGTCTTCCAGCTGTGAAGCGTCCAAACTTTCCCACACACTCTGTGCAGTCTCCCCCCTCCCCCATGACTTTATATTTACTCTGTATATCTCCCCCCGGATAACTGAGGCACACACCAGGAACAAATTGTCTTTGTATACCTAGTGCCTTGCTTTGTAACAGATTCATCAGGGTAGGTGTTCCGGGAAAGGAAAAGAGAGGGAAAACTCATGTATGTGGCACCTGCGCCGGGATGGGCACAATGCTAAGTGCTTTACAGATATTTTCTCACAGCTGCCGATAATCCTGCAAAATAGGTACTGATATCCCCATTTTACAGGTGAGGAAACTGAGGCAGACAGGTGAAGCGACTTACTCAGGGTCACCCGAACAGTAAGTGTTAGTAAAAATGCTTATCAAGCCGAAAATTCATCACTAGCAGACTGATCTCAGCTTGTCTGGAAACTTTTCCAGCAATGAAAGCTGTCCAAAAGGGAATTGGGCTGCTTTGGGGGATGGTGGCTTCCATCTCTTTTGAAGAACACAAGCAAGGTTGGGGCAGGCCTTTGCTTTTTTCTGCCCTGTAGAGTGAGAGTGAGAGAGAGAGTGTGAGTGTGTGTGTGAGTGTGTGTGTGTGTGTGTGTGTGTTGGGCTAGGGAGACGAGTGATAGATCTAAGTCTATGCTCAGTCATGTGATGGAAGTAATTGTGTGAGGAAGAGGATGGTAGGAAGAGCCTAACGCTGCTGTGACAGAAGGACCACTTTGAGGGTTAGTTGTAGTCTTTCAGGGACACAGACAGGTGCCCCTGGGGTCATAGCCGGTTTTAAGCTACTGTCGAGGATGTGATGGGCAAGAGTGCCTGGCTCTGGCTCTCCTAGAACCTTCCGGCTGCTTAGCCTAGAGGCTGGACCTGAAGGCCTCGTTTGCTTTCCGGATATGGTGATGCACTGAAGGAAGGGCACACCAGAGCTTTCAAGACACACAATCACACCGGAAGGAAGAACTGAGGTTAGGCTTACTCTTTTCCGGACTGCACTTGACAGACTCTGTGCCTTGGTGGTAAGAGTGTGATAAGAGATGTGCAGGAGGGAAGTGGCTTCCAGAGGTGCCGCCTGTCCATCATTTTGGAGTGCTCTTGATGGTTTCTGCTCTGTGCCTGCCCTCCCCCCTGTTTACCTGCCATTGGGACTTCCTTTATCATGTCATAAAGTCTTAAAAAATCTTGGCAAAAAGACTTTAAACTGAAAAAGAAACGGAGAAAGCTCCCTGTGCCTTTGCCCCAAACTAGTACATCCCATAGACACGAGAAGACTGTGACTCAGGAGGATGAAGAGCAGGAGACTTTTCCTGAAGTTCCCAGGAGAAAAATCAAGAGTGAGTCAGTAATAAAACCTGTGGCCTCGGGCCTCTCATGCCCAACGTGTGGCTGATGAACTAGAGACCCTAGCATTAGGAAGAATCATGGACGTCCAGAGTGTCCTTACTGGTTGTTGGGAGGAGACTGGAATAATTTCTGGAAGAGCTGCCTGATCTGAGACCACGGGACAGGAAGAGGTGCGCTAAGGAGCAATGGGCAGACTGGAAGCGGCTTAGGATCTGTGCCAGTCAGCAGCCAGTCATTTCCTGGTATTCCTTAACGATAGTTTCAATAGACTTAGAATTGAGACGGGATTCTTCCCTGGATCTGATTCTCCCGGGTGAGGAGCTGATGGCTGCAAGGGGGAAATGACAGGAACTTGCCAGGCGCCTTTGTGCACACTGTGTATCCTGTGTCTGAAGCTTTCCCTCCCCCATCTCCCTTCGGGAGTTATTCCCACAATGTGACCTCTGCTGATCCCTGCTTGGCCTGCTCTCCCTTCCCACTCCCAGATTTCTTTTTCACTTATTTATCTGCGTTTGTGTTGTCTTTCTTCCAAAAGGACATGGATTCCTTTTGCGTCCTTGTCTCCCTCCCACCTAGATAGTGCCTGGAGGGACCAGCATACTGCTTTTAAATGCTGGCTGAATTGCTTTAAACGGTGGGAAGTGACCTTTCCTGTCTCAGAATCTGTGACCCACGAAGAAAAGGAAGCCGTTCTCTGGCACGTCCCCGGTTGGGGGGAAAAGTAGATTTTAGAAGGGACAGAGAGAAGAGCAGTAGGAATGGATAGAAAATTGTCCAGATTGAAATCCTAAAGACGCAGAGAAACCATCCCCATAGACCCATGTGGAGGAATTTACCAGCCCGTGTAGGCTTTTGTGTAAGGAAGGGGGCCAGAAGGCCGGGTAACAGCAAAGACAGCTGGGGAGCTGGCCCCGGAAGTAGTCGGGTCAGGAGTGCTGAGAAGCCAGCCGAGCAGGACTGTGGAAACCAGCTTTTGGAAGCTGCCTCGGGAGAGTGGAGACTCAAAGAAAGTGGGGACCAGGACAAGGCCGAGCTTGGCTTCTGTGTTGTTAGTCGGAGACAGTCTTGGTACCTGACGGGGCAGCATCCGGAGGGTTAGAGGGAGACCATGTTGGAGATGGGGAGGAGCCCCAAGGCGGTTACCTGGGCCAGTGAGGTGCGCAGGAGGTCCTGGAGACCATCCTTAGTGAGTTGGGGTAGAGAACTGGGCGGAGGGGAAGGAAAGCCATTGTCTTGACTTCCAGAAAGGGGAATTGAGTGGAGTCTGCCTACTATTGTCCGGTGAGCGTGAAGTCAGTTCCGGGCCCAGACAATTGGGGGAAGTGAATGTCCAGAAAAGGCAGGTGGGATTCCAAAGTGCCCGCTGGCTTCGTCCAGAACGCGGCCTCCCGGGCTCTCCTCGCTTCCTTTGGCGTGGGGTCACTAAACTGGTCCGTCTGGGGAGCGGCAGAGATGGGGTTTGCGTAGATTGGAGCAAAACGCGGCTGTGGCTCCCGGGGTGGGTTCTGGACCCCCGCCTCAGCCCAGCTTGGACGAGCTCCCCAGCCCGGGGCCACAGGGATCTTTGGCCTGGCCGTGGCTTTGCCCAGGACTTGGGTAAAGGTATCGATGCCATGATTCCAAGCAGATAAAAGGGCAGATGGCACGGGCTTAGGCCTTGGAGAAAACCTGGCGGGGGTGGGGGGGAGGATCAGCTGCCCTTCTGGCTGGAGATGGACTCTAAGGAGAGGAAAAGGTGCAAAGCCCTTGAGCTTGCTCATAAATACAAGGTGGAGGAGGCAGAGGAAACGGTCATCTGGAACACGTCTTGGGCTTTCAGTGAACTACAAAGCAAATGAATCAGTCCAGACTTCCTTCCTCCCCGCCCCACCCTTCCTTCCTCCTTCTTCCTTTTTCATTCTTCCTTTCTCTCTTCCTCCCCTCCCTCCCTCTTCCCCTGGTTTATGATGGCCCATGATAAGCTGGAGGGATGTTGGGAGGAGAGCACCCACAGTCAGGGTGCCACGCTCGTGTTGTGAAAGGATTGGCTGAAGGACCTTGGAGTAGTTAACCTGGGAGAGCCATCTTTGGGGGCAAAGGGCAGGGTGTGCCTTCAGTCTTTGAAGGGCTGTCATATGTTCTGTGGGCCCCAGAAGGCAGAACTAGAGCCATGGGGGGAGGGGCAGAGAGGCCCATTTGGGCCTGCAGCCCATTGCAAGGGGGGATGGGTTTTCCTAAGAGGAACATGGTAGGCTTCCTTGGGGCTTCGGCCTCCCACAAAGGCTCAAAGTCACTTGTTTTAGAGAAAATTTTTGTGTGGATTAGACAAGGTGGTGGAAGGGACAGGACTGTAGAGATGAGGGAGGTGAATCTTCATGCCTTACAAAAGGGGAAACTAAGGACCCCAGAGGGAAAACTGCCGATCACTTCTGTGGCAGCTGGGGGCCCGGCCAAGTCAGGAGGGCTGGCGTCTGTCCCTCTGCTGCCGTTTATTGGATGTGACTCGGCACATGTTACATAAGCTTTCTCAGGCTACGTTTTCCAAATTTGTGAAGTGGGGAGTTGGTCTAGAGGAGCACTCTCTGAGAGTGGGAGCCATGACATGACCCCGCTGGCTCAATCCCAACGGGTTTGAGGGTGGAAAGCTGGGTCCTGCCTGCCGTCCTTGAAAGAAAGGATCATGGAGCTTCTCTCCCCCCCTTCCCCCCCTCTGCACCAGGACCACTTTCTTCCCAATGGGCCTTGGGGCAGCTCTGACCTCACCCCCATCCCCCAGATACTTTCCCTCAGATACTTTAGAGGCCGCCCGGGGTCCGTCCCAGCATTCCAGAACTGCCATGTGATAATGGACTTCTCGCCAGCCAGAGAATGTTTCAGAATCAGGGAGCGTCAGCCCTGGAAGGAAACTTGGAAAGCAGCTACTCCATTCCCCACCCTTTACAGGCAGGGAAACTGAGGCCTGCCGGATGAGGTAACTGCCACCAAGACCGAATCTGGTGCCGGCCAGCTGGGAGAGCTTTAAGAGATCCCATGAAAGAGTGACCGGTTGGCCCACTTGGCCCCGTCCTGCCTCAGACACGACCATGTGACCATGGAGGGGAGGACTGGCAGTCCCTCGGGTGAGACCCTGCAGTGCAGTGCCCTGACCGCTCGCAGCCGGGAAATCCCAGGTTGGGACAGAAACAGGATTCCCTGGCAATGCTCTTGCCCGGTCCGGGGCTGTGGTTTCCCTCGGGCTCTCTGTAAAGGCAGCATTGGAAGCAAACTCCAGCGTCGGTGCTGGTTTTGCTTTTTTAGTCATTTCTTGAAGATGCCGGGTAACTCTGGGTGTCTGTTTTCATTTATTGCAACTGCCACGGTTGGTAAAATCCACTCGGGGAGGTGGTGATTTGGGGCCTCGCCAAGGCCATGGGGCCCGTCCTGGGAGTCCCAGCATCTCAGGATAGGGAGAGATGGGGCTTTGAGAACGAGGTTTCCATCTCTGGGGCCGGGCCCTTTCTGCCCTTGGGTTTCCTCGCTCTCTCTCTCTCTCGCTCTTTCCTGGTCACTTTCCAAAGGAGGGACATGGCAGAAAGCGGGAGGGGTGGGGTAAGGGGGGGGGAAATCGCCCATAGTGTGAGAAGCTTGTTTTAGAACAAGGAAGTCATGGATTTGCAGTGAGTTCAAATCCACCCTCAGACACTTAGTAGTAGCTTTATGATTGTGGCCAAATGACTTCATAGATAACACGGAACTTTACTTCTCAGCCCCAGTTTTTGCATCTGGAAAATGGGGGCGATGATGTTTGCACTAAATATGAATATTGTACTAAATGCTTCCCAGGCCTCTGAGAAGAAAGCCCTTGGAGTGTTGGGATCAGTTTGCTCCTGGGACCTCTGGGGGGAAGACACACACTCTCCCACTCCCGGCTAGCACCTTCTCTCCTGTAGATAGACCCTGAGAGGCTCGGTGCCCCCTAGTGTGGAGCAGAGGCTGTGCTTAAGCCCACCCGACGTTGCCAATCCGAGGCCTGCTCTCCCTCGCCGCCTCCTACCACAGCACCTCCCTGGGCCTCGGGAGCACTCATTGTCTCAGTGCGATCACAGCTATGATTCCTTCTTTTGGCTGGGACAGCTTCTGCCCGCTGAGTGTGTGTGTGTGTGTGTGTGTGTGTCCATGTGTCCCAGCGGAGAGAGTCGCACGGAGGCAGCACATGCACTGACTGAGCCCCACTGCAGCTCCCAGGCCTGGCGATGGTTTGCCAGACTGAGCCCAGCACAGATCGTTTGAGGGTGATAGACGTATCGGCCAGGGTCCAAGTGCCCCCCGGCAGGTGGGGCCCATAGTCTGGATTTGCTAGCGCTCTGTAAGAATGCACCCCATGGGGATGGAAGGAGCCCATGCAGTTCCTTTCTCCCTTTGCCCGCTTGGGGCTGGCTGCCCTTCCCTGGCCCGCACCGCCTCCTGGCAAGGCGGGGGCCGAGAGTGTTAGGAGGTGGCGAGGGTGGGGATCATGGAGTGACTTGCCTGGGTCCCATCCTTGCTCAGGGCCCTGGGGCATCCTGCCTCAGACTGCCAGCCCTCAGTGCTGACGGGCCAGGCTGGAGGCTTGGGAGCCAGGAGACTTCGGGTTACCAAGGAAATCAAGACCTGGACTCAGCCCCATTTAGGCACCTGGAAGGCAGGATTGGGCCCCGGGCCCCAGCCTCTCGGGGTCAGCCTTAGAGCCGAGACCATAGGGCAGTTGTGTGAGACGTCTGGCAGGGCCCGTGGCTTGGCAGGAAGACACTGGATGGGCCTGAGAAGTTCAGAGGGTTGTGGGAGAGATCTGCGTCATCGCTCACTTTGCATAAGAGGAAACCGAGAGAGTTTCCTCCTATAACTGAGTTTCCTGGTGAGGAGGGCAGAGCGGATTCTTCCCCGATTGGGCTCCGGACCCCTCAGACTGGCAGTCTGGGGGAGATGCGGGACTCTTCCCAGAATCCCGGGTTTAGTTGCACAGAAGGAAATCGATTGAATGACTGAGGAAACCTGTAGTCACATACAGTTATGAGGAAATAGACTTTTTTAAAGTTCACAGGCCTTAACCAGAGTTAAGAAGCCATGGGAGAAAGAACCAGGAGTTGGGGCAGGCCCGGCAGGGCCACGGCAGGAGGCTCGTAAAGGGCAGTGCCAGGCCCCTGAGGGTTGATTGGTTCCCAGCTAGCCCAGAGCAAAGAGATGCAGAGGGAGATGGGAAATTTCCTAAGACAGGCTGGGTCCATTTAAAAATTCTTCCCTGGCCAAGCCCAATGGGAGGAAATTGGATTCTTGTTCCTGCCCTTTCTCCACTTTCCTCATTGGTTTCCTGGCCCTTTGTCCTTGGGATCCTAAAAGTAGGTTCCTATTTAGGTAGCTGAAGCCGTGGGGCTCTCTGGAGGGAGCCCAGTCTCTGTCTGACACCCCCCTCCCCCACCGGCGCCCTTTTATCAGGAGTGACAGGTCCGGGTCTGTAAGAGCTCCCATGCCAGGAGTTCTTCCCGCTGACTCCTTCAGCCCAAAGTGTTTGGCCATATTGTGGGTCAAATAGACTTTCACAAGATGGACCGGGAGCTTACCCACCATTTTCCGCACCATTCTGTGCCAGGGTCTCCCTGTACCCCGGGGACCCCCCTGATGTAAGTCATGGAGAAGGCAGGAAGGGCCCCGGGCTCAGGCCTCAGTTATGGCCTCTCAGCTGCGTGAGGCGGGGGTGAGTTAATGCTTTTTTCCTCTCCCCTGTTGGCAATGCCATGAGCCTTCCCCTCCAGGACTTCCAGGTGGTCCCAACATGGGTGGTCTGAGCACCTTCAGATCTGTGGTGCTCTCACAGGCTCAGCGTGCCCTGCCTGCGCCCTGCCTGTGCCCCGCCTCCCCGGCCTTGTCTCTAAGGGGCTGCCTGGGCCTTCTTCGCTTCCCGCTTTGGAGAGCTTGTGCGCTGGAAAGGCCTATAACATTTCTGAGCCCGTTTCAGGAGGTCCCTGGGGAAGAGGGGAGGCTGGCTCCTCTGTATCAGACGTTCTCATTAAGGCCTTCGCTTCCTGGGTGCCCGATGAAGCCTCACAGGCACCTTGTTACCTCTCAGCTGACTTGGGACTTCCTTGACCTAGAGGCCCTCTAGTAGGTTCTGCAGGCCTGTGAGAAAGCCTTGTGGCTCCTGGGCACTCGGCTGGGGACGCAGAGACAGGACAGCCCCTGCCCTCAAGGAGCCTGTGCTCCTCTGGGGGTGCAGGAGGGGGTCCCGCAGGCCCCAAGAACAATGTAAGCCAAGAAAACGGTCTGTCTACAGGGAGAGCAAGAGACTGAGCTCTTTTATTACAAGAAATGCTTATTGTCCTTTGTCCTTCCTTCTCAAAGAGGATCTTGGCTGCCATGACAGGAAGGGCTGGACAAGGTCACCAGCCTCACTGTCCCCTCCACAGACACAGATCAGAACAACTGGACATAACCCAGGAGGCATCTGGGAGATCTCGGCCTGATTAAGCTCAGGTCTCCAGCTGGTCTCAGTGTGAGTGAGGCAGCACCCATTCAGTGCTTAAAGCTGGTAGCCATCGGGGCAAAGAATCTCCCCTTTCACTGAGTCCAAAAAAAAGAAAGAAAAATTGTAGATTCTGTATCTGAACTACGAACTCCAGCCTCGATCCACCTCAGCCTCCTCTGTCCTCAGCTTGGGGGGCTGCAGACTCCTCCCAACACCAGCCTTTAAAGAGGGCCCACAGTTCCGATGGCCTTGGGATGGAGCAAGCATCTGCACCCAGAGAGAGATGGCGGGCACCGAGTGGGGACCACAACACAGCATGCTCACTCTTTGTTGTTGGGCGCTTGCTTTTTGTCTTCATTTTTCCCTTTTTGATCTGATTTTTCTTGTGCAGCGAGAGAATTATGCCCGTGTGTCTAGAAGAATTGCACATGTTTATCATAGATTGGATAATTGCTGTGTGGAGGGGACGGGAGGAAGGGGGAAATTTGGAACACAGGGTCTTGCAAGGGTCAGTGTCAAAAAATTATCCATGTGTATGTTTTGAAAATAAAAATCTTTAATGCAATAATTTTTTTTTTAAATAAAGAGAGCCAAAACTGGCCTCTCAGCAGACTCCATTTTGCACCTGCCATCACGCCTGGTCACGCCTGGTTCCGTAAAACTCAATGCCCTCCCCTTCCTGTCTCCTCTTGTGGGCCGTCTCCCCACATTAGATTGTAAGCTCCTTGAGGGCAGGGGCTCGCAGTGCCAGGCACACAGTAGGCATTGAATTAATGTTACTTGGATTGGAGATTCTGCCCCCTCCCCCACATGGGCTTTGGGGTTCACAAGCGTTGTCAGTGAATTACCCTCACGAACCATGTGGGTGGACGTGTGTCTGCCTGTGTATGTGTTTATGGGATTCCATTATTTTTTGGCTGCTCTTTTCTTGGCCTGGAAAAACCCACCGCCCTCGTCTGCCCGGGATTTTTTGGGTTTTTTGCTTTTTCAGTTTCACTCTCTCCACCCCCTTCCCCACTGGCCGAGCCGGCAAGGAACATGATCCCCGTTATACATGTGAAGTCACGCGAAAATATTTCCACCTTAGTGTGTTATGGGGGTTGGAGGTGGGGCAGGAATCTTTAGGGTTACCCTAACCCTAAATGCCTCCCGACTCTAACCCTAACCCTAAATGCCCGACTCTAGGAAAGGCTGCCCTGGGCCCGTCAGGCCTTTCTGGACATGGAGAGCATTGTTCTTCCTGAGTCCTTCCCGAGGGCCGGCCAGCACCGCGGAAACCAGCCAGCTCATCCCCAGCCGACCCACACTTGGGGTTGCTCGCGCTGTGGATGACGACTTCTGGCCCCGCTCCTTTGCCTCTGTGGCAGCTCATGTGAGACTTCCCAGCATGTCCTCGTTTTCCCTCTAGCATTTCTTCCCCAAAGCTTGCCGGTCCCCTGCTGGCCGGGCCCCCTCCTCTCCAGAAGCCCCCTTTGAATCCTGCCTCATTTCACAACGGTCTGTATGCTGTCGTCTCCGGGCTGGGGGACTCACCAGCAGCAGCCTCCGGGGCACCCACGGACTATGGCCGACCCAAGGGCACCTCGAGACTCTTAGGCCGGTCTGAAGCTTGAACAGAGGCTTGGGCTGCAGTAAGACTTAGGGGACAACTTGAACTTGCTGAATGAAAGCAATGCATGGATTTGACTTGATCAACATGAGCCCGTGTGGTGGCGGCCCCCAGGGGCCATGCAGAGGTTGGCCAAGGCTTGGGGTCTGCCGCCATTGGACACGGCAGCAAATGACTTGGAGTTAAAATAATGCCTCAGTGCCAGAGAGGAGCACACAGTGCTGGGGGAGGCTTCGGGAAGCGGGGCCATGGGCAAGGCTTCCCAGGAGAAGAGAATTTGAGTTGGCAGCTGGGAATGCAGTGGGCAGGGCATTCCAGGCCAGGGAGTCACGGCCCAGGACGGGCTCTTTGTGTGGAGGAGAGGGAGCAAGAAAAGGGGCCGACAAACTGGGACCTGACTCAAAGGCTTAATTGGGAGCTTTTGACGGGTGATACACAGATGTGTCCCATTCAGTAAACACTTAGTGAGCACCAGCTGTGTGCAGGACCCAGGCTACTCCCGGGATTCTGACTACAGTTTTGACTATCCTTGTACCTATCAGGAGCTTCCTGTTCTGGGGGCAAGAGCCCCCTGTGAAGCTGCCTGGAAATGGGAAGGCCCAAAAAAACCTGGAGAAAAAATGTTCCCCTGGAGAGCATTTCCCACCCTTCCCTTCACAAGAAAAAACAAGAAGAAAAAGTGGGGGAGGAGGTAGGAGAGAGCCCCTGCCTGCTACCTTTTCCCCCTTCTCCTCCCCCCACCCCCGGGCCTGTCTGCACCCTCAAAGCTGCCTTGTCGGTGTTGGGGACAGGTGACCCTGGGAGGAAATCCCAAGGTCCGGCCCTTGAGAGGAAGAGACTGTGACCGAGAGAGAGATGGAGGGTTCGGGGAACAGCTGAGAGGGCCCCGGGACGGGGATGGCAGAAATGAATCAGTGGCTTGCAGAGAAGGCCTGTGGGGCCCAGCCATGGCCCCGGAGCTGCAACTCTCAGCCCTTCTGGGACCTCCTGGTAAATGATGTAACAAAGTGAAAAGGGCTTGTGCGAGGGGCCGCCTCCCGCCTGGCTCAGTGTGCTGCTGCCTGTGTGGAGGGACTTCTCACTGGGTTCTCGGGCTGAACTAGCCAAGGGAAAAGCGAGGATTGGGGGCGGCTTCTCGTTACGGCAGCTGAAACCCGAGCCGTCCCAGCCTCTGGTGGTGAGTGTCCCCAGTGCGTGTGTGAGGGGCTGCTGTGGGGGCGTAGCCGGGGGCGTCTGCCGTGCTCTCCCTTGGTTCTCTCAGAGAAGGGGAGGGACACTGGGCAGAGCAGCAGAGGGGCTCGGGGTCGGGGGCCAAGGCTGGCTCCAGCTCTGGGGGAGCCCGCCCAGGGCTTTTTGGAACGAAGAAGGAGGCACTTTGCTGTGGGCTTTTATGGCCTGAAATAGCCGGGAGTGGGGCTGGTAGGCGGGAGGCCAGGTTTCACTGCCAGGGTGCTTGCGCTGTGGGTTCTTCTCTCACCTGGCATCAGTCCTGAGATCCTGCTCTGTGTAGGCTGGCGCTCCTGGACACTCACTGGGGCGGGGGTGGGGGGTGGGGGGCCAAGAGTAACGGGATCCAGACCCTGCTCCCTTCTCCACCTCCTCGGAGCCCCTCACTCATGGGGGGGAGGGAAGGAGGAAGGCTCAGGTGAGGTTTGGGGTGCCGCAGCAATGTCAGCTCTCTCTCTCTCGAGTAGATGTGGCGACGCCGGGGCCTTTCCTGATGTTTTCGGCCGCCCTGGGCCTCCTGCTTTTGTGGCTCCAGCATTGGGATGTTTGGGGGGGTGGTGCAGCCGGACAGCCTGGCTCCCAGAGGCGAGACGGGAGGTCACTCCGAGTCCGTTTGCCTTCCAGGAGCTCGGCTGGAAGATTGGTTCGGCCTTGGATCTCCGTGGATGCCGGAAATGGCCAGCAAAGGGCCCACGACCTCGACGTCTCCCGAGAACTCCAGCGCAGGGGGCACAAGCGGCAGCAGCAACGGCCCCGGGGAGAACAGCAGTCAGGATAGCACGTTCGAGTGCAACATCTGCTTGGACACGGCCAAGGACGCCGTCATCAGCCTCTGCGGGCACCTCTTCTGGTCAGTATTGGGGCTGTCCCCCTGAAAGCCGAGAGTGGCCGGGCCGGGGAAACGCCCGCTGGGGCTTGGGGGTTGCCCACGGTGACCCGGCAGCACCTTTTGTGGCCCCAGGGGGGGTTATAGATGTGAGTGGGTGCTGCCCCGGAGCCCTGCTGGGCCCGGTTCCTCTTTTGGGGGGCGGGGGGGGATCGGTGGTTCTGCTTTAGATTCTTCCTGGGAATTCCCAAAGGCCTGGTTAAAGCGGCGTGTCAGCCCCCTTTGTGCGGTAGCAGCCGGGACCCCGGCTTGCAGAGACGAGTCCTCCCTGGCTCTGGGAGCCCAGTCCCTGCAGACTCCGGGGCACGTCGGGGGAGCCTTGGCATGGGCTCCTGGAGGTGGCAGCCCCCATCCTCTCCTCAGGCCCTGCTTAGCCCTGTCAGCGGGCCCTTCTAAGAGCCTGATCACCAGAAGTGACCTGTAGTCAATGGCCGAGGGCCCCATGGGTAACGGGGGGAGCACTACTGGCTAGTGGCCTGCGGGGGGTGGGGGGGCACGCAGCTCTTGTGGCCTTCAGGTCTGCGAACCTAGAGTGACCGGGCGGGGCAGACTCGATGGCCTCTGGGGTCTCTTTCCTGGCTGTCTGTGACTGTGAATACTGTGGGGCCCAGGGGGGAGGCCAGGAGAGGGAGAACTGCCGAGGTCAGAGAAGCTTCTGGGGGCAGAGGGCCCACTTGGGCTGGGCTTGGTTCGGTTTGATTTCCCTTATCGTGGCTGGTGGGCAGCCATTCTGCCCAGGAGAGTCTGAAGCCCCCACTCGGTCCCGTGGCCGGCAGGGGTCAGGAGCCTGGGTCCTGGGAGAGATGGGAAGGGCCTTGAGTGCCCTCTTCACTATGGCTCCCCGGCTCCTCCTGCTCTGGGCTGGGGTGAGAGGAGATGAAAAAGGGCCTTCCAGGGGGGCTGACCTCCTCCTGGCCCACTCGCCCCGACGGAGCCGCCTCCTGTCTGGGCTCCCGGACGCCCCTCCTCTCCCCATCTGTCTTAGCACCCAGATCCAGTTTTGTCTTTGCCCAGAATCTTCCAGTAATTCTCTATTACCTGTTAAACACATTTCAGAATGATTTGGTCTGGCGTCCAAGGCCATCTTAGTTCCGCCCCTCCTGCCTCTCCCATCCCTCCCTGCCAAATGCTCAGCACCCACGGTTTTGCTGTTCTCTGGCAGGAAACTGCTGGTGGCGCCTGCGCTGCCCACTGTCCCTCCCCATATCACGGGGCCACTTGGCCATTGGGCTGTGGCCCAGGCACCTGCTCGAGGGTGTCTTTGTCTCCTGCTGATGCTCTTGCCCGTGGCAGTGCTTTATGTCACAGAGAAACAACCTAAGGGAAGATGGGAGGCCCCAGTGAGCTGTGTGTGCCTGGTCCTTAAGCATTTATTAAATGCCTGCTGTGTTCCAAGCCTGGCTAAGTACCAGTGAAGGGGCGGCGAAGCTAGACCCGAGGGCACCGGGGGGAAGGGGGGGCTCTGAGGGAGCCCTGGGGGAAGTGAGCTTGAGCTTGGATAGGTGGACTGAGCCAGGGCACAGAAGGCCTGAAGGGCCAGCACACGGCCTCTGCGGTGTAGGAAACCGGAGGCCCCTGAAGCTTTGGAGGGGATGGGGGCCTTCTAAAAGTGGTTTTGGAGCGGAAAGAGTTTTAGGGTCCAAAGCTTGGATTAAGATAACTCCACTTTGTTCTGCAAGTTTTATGAGCCCCGGGACAGCAGATCAGTTAACACAGGCACAGCCCGGCAGGGACAGTTAGGAACCTGGCACCCAGTCGGTGCAAGCGCAAGTCCCGGGCTCAGCCGGGCAGCTTTTTGGAGACCGGCCTTGGGCCTCCCCCTCCTTAAACCTCCCGCTTCCCTCCCAGCTTCAAGGAGCGACCCTGAGGGGATGGGGTGGGGGCAGGGATGGTTTGGGGCTGTATTAGTTAAGGCCGATGCTCACGCTCCCGCTGGGTCATCTCTGTCCAGGGGCCCGAGCTCACCTTTACCAACCAGACGCCCGTGTAGCCAGGCCCCGTCCCAACCGTCTCAGTTCTTGGCGTACGTGATCCCTGGCAGGGCCAGGAGCTGGGGCTGCGGACAGGATGGGGGCCTGGTGGGAGCCCGGCGGGAGCCCACCCAGAGAGTTCTGGGGGCTCCCCCTCCTCTGCTAGCGGCCGGCCTCGCTCTGGAGCCACTGCATTCTCTAGTGCTGGGGGCCCTTCCAGGCCCTGTGTCTCCACCAGGCTCGGGCTTGTGTCCACAGATCTTGGGCTGGGCCCAGCCACCAGTCCCTGAGCATTTCTCAGCACTTCCTGTAGGCCAGGCCTGGCCACAAGGCTGCTCTCGCTCTGAGATGGAAAGGGAACGTCACATTCTGGGGGAGAGGAGCCGAGGGTCCCGAGAGAAATTAGTGCAGACCTTGGGCTCCCTGCTGGGAGCAACAGGGTCCAGGGCCAGGCCTTGCCTCCAGGGAGCCGATGGTTTAATGAGAAGGAAAAAAGGTGGAGGGTGATATGAGGAGGAGCAGTGGAAGGGTTATCCCTGCCCCCCACTCCTCATCCCCTGTAATCAGGAACCACTCAAGTCAGCTTGGAAGGAAAGGGGGCAGGAAGCCCCAAATTCAAATCCAGCCTCAGACATGGCCTAGCTGTGTGGCCCTGGGCAAGTCCCTTAATCCTGTTTGCTTCAATTTCCTAATCTGCAGAATGGTTCAGTTTGATTTCCCTTATCGAGGCCGGTGGGCAGCCGTTCTGCCCAGGAGAGTCTGAGGCCCCCTAGGGCCTTTCTCCTAGAGTAAGGATTGAATGAGATGGTGATTAGTAGGCTATATATAAACATTAGGGGGCAGGAAGAGGGTACAGGTCCTGGTCACTCGCTACACTGTGCTGTGGGGCACTCTTCCTAAAGAAAGGCGCCCCAGCTCGGTGCTGAGGAGGCAGGCTGCCTGATGGGGCTCATGACTGCCGGCGGGCTCGGAGGAAAGGGTCTGGGGGGTTCAGCGGGCGGCAGGTCTGTTAGGGGGCAAGAAGAGGACATGGCCCACAGACAAATGTGGTTTTGGGCTCAATGAGGACAGACTCTAAACCCAGAACCCAGGAAAGCCCGAGCTGCCCCCTCTGGGCTGGTCAGACCCCTGCTGGAGAGGAGCTCCTGGAGAAGGCTGTCCCAGGGCCGGGGAGGGAGGGTCACTGTAGGGAGATGGCGCAGAGGAGCCGGGGGAAATGTGGGGACGGGACAGGACGGGGCGCCTGCCCCGAGCTCAAGGATGGCCTCCTTTGGTTTGAGCTGGGGCCAGGCCAGAGGCTTCTGGTGGACATGGCACAGAAAAGCCGCCTCACAGTTGGAGGCGTCTGAGAGCCCCTGGGCTTGCTGTGGCAGATCGGGGATCCTCTGTTGGGGGGGGGGGGGGGGGGGATTGTCTTGTTCAATTAGGTGGGGATGAGTGGCCTCCCCGGTCCCCTCTGCAGTCTGCCTCCTGAGCCATGCGTTCAGCCAGAGGAGAGGTTCCGCCGACTGGGGGGGAGGGGGGGGTACTCTATGCAGCCTCTGTGGCCACTGGCCCCGGCTGACGCTCTCTTTCTCTTTGTCCCCTCTCTTCCCTTGGACTGCCTGCCCCGGGGACGCCCGCAGTTGGCCGTGTTTACATCAGGTGAGATGCATTTCTTTTTACCTTGTCTTTCATCAGCTTCTCTTGCACAATAACTCCCATCGTCCCCGAGGCTGCTGTCAGAAATCGCAATCTCCCCATTGGGTGCCTTCAGCCCAATCTTTGTAAGGAGGCGGCGGGTCCTGGATTCGGGTCCCAGCCAGTGGCCCTTCCCCTCTCGGTGCCTCAGTTACCTACTCTGTCAGATAGGCTCGCTGCCTCATGGGAGTGTCTGTGAGGGTCAGGGACGCCAGGAAAGGGCTGCTCTCCTCCCCCTCCTCGCTTCTAGAGTTTGTGAAGAACTTAGGGAGAAACCACTTGGTCAGAATGAAAGGTTAATTGAATCTACTCTGGAGCTACAGAGCCTTCTCCCCATGGGCTGCGAGATCTGCACAGGGGGCAACCTCCACTGTGCCTTCCCATCGCTTCCTCGAGGGCAGGAGAGAGAGAGAGAGAGGGGGGTGGGGGTGGGGGTGGGACAGACACAGAGAGAGAGAGACAGAGAGAGAGAGGGAGAGGGAGAGGGAGAGGGAGAGGGGGAGAGAGAGAGAGAGAGAGAGAGAGAGAGAGAGAGAGAGAGAGAGAGAGAGAGAGAGAGAGAAAGGGAGGGACAGAGACACAGAGGAGAGAGAGAAACGAGAGATAGACAGGGAGAGACAGAGAAAGAGAGGGAGGGACAGAGAGGGAGAGATGGAAAAAGAGAGAAGGGCAGAGACACAGAACAAATATGAGAATGAGTGTAAATGAATAGGGGCTCCTAACACGCCAGCCTCACCACAGGAAGTGATAAATCCTGTGTCAGATGAGCCTGGCGGGCACTGCTGGTAGAGCTGCAGTCACAGGGTGGTGGGTGCTGGGTGGTGTGGGTGCGGGTGCCCAGCCCTGCCTGGACAGGCCTCTCGGGGATCCGGGAGCTGACCGCTGCCTCACCCTCCCTTCAGCAGCTCCCCAGACTCCGGGGGTACAGCTGCAGGGCCTGACCTCTGCCAGTCTGCCAAGGGCTAGAAGAGCCCCTGAGGTACCTTGTCCACCTTGGACTTGAACAGAAGTTCCTTCCCCCACGTCCCTGCCTGGCCTGCTTAGGGAACCTTTCCCAACCTCCAGCCTCAGTTTGCCCTTCTGTGCACTGCACCTGGTCCCACCCCTTAGAAGTACGGACCTTGCCCCCAACCTTTCAGTCCACACTAAACATCCCTGATTCTTTTAACCCTTAGAGGGGCCTACAAGTCCCTGAGCAAGTCAGTGCTCCCTCTGAAATCACATCTCCTGCTCTCGGAGCTCTGGGGCCTCAGTGCAGCTCCTGGATCCTACGAGAGGACATTGAAGGGCACAGTTTTTAAAGAGACCTTCCCAAGATCCCCCTGGTGCTCGGGGTCTTGGGGAAAAAAGGATCTAGTGGCCTTAGTGCGTCCACAATGAGATTTCTCATCTGTTTTGATTAATAACCAGCCGGAGGCCGAGGGCTCTGGCTGGGCTCGGAGAAGTCAGCAGCCTCGTGTCCCTGGCTCCCTCTGCAACCCTGAGTGGGGGCAGAAGGGGGCCCCGGAGCCGGAGAATGCCCACGTTAGGGCCACCCTCTGGGGCCTTCGTCGGAGTGCGCTTACCTGCTCTGCCTTCTCTTTTCCTTTCTCAGTGGTTGGAGACCAGACCCAACAGACAGGTGTGTCCGGTGTGCAAGGCAGGGATCAGCCGAGATAAAGTGATCCCTCTGTACGGCAGGGGCAGCACTGGGCAGCAGGACCCCAGGTGAGGACGTGGCGTGGCTCCTTGGGCAGCCGCCTCCCAGCTGGCCCCTCCCGGGGAAGACCATGGTGGGGGCTGGGAGGGGCGGTGCTGCCATATGGACCCCCGAGGCTAACGGCTGGTCCTCCCCTGGTTTTTAAAAATCCCTCCAGCGAGGACGCCCTTGCTCACAAACCCTCTGGCCCGAAGCGGCCACGCTCGTGTCTGGGCCCCTTTTTCGAATCTGTCTGAACTTCACGTCATTTTGATTCCTCAGAGAGAAGACTCCTCCCCGACCTCAAGGACAGAGACCGGAGCCTGAGAACAGGGGGGTAAGATAGCCCCCCCAGGGTCATCTCAGTTTTAGAAGGCTTTGTTACCCCGCCCCCTGAAGGTTTGGCTTGGTGTGGTCGTCCCCATTTTACAGATAAGGAAACAGGTAGTGGAGGTTATGCGAGTTGCCCAGGATGGCCTCGGCGAGTGCAGAGTTGGCGCCCAGACCTGGCAGCCCTTCTGGCGCTCCCGGGCCACACTGCCTGGCTCGAGATCCAAGTCTGGGCAGTTCCACCAGAAGTCCTTGTCCGTGGCTCAGCTTTGCCTGCCTGGGGAGCAGCCTGGCCAGTGCCTGCCTTTCCTGGCTGCGGCCCCCCGCTGGCCTTGCCCAAGCCTCAGGGCTTCCCTGGCTCTGTGCCTGAGGCCCTTGGGCCCGGCCTGACCCAGGCTCACGCAGGGGGCGTGGGCAGCTCCAAGCCAAGCTCGCCCGGGAAGCCGGTCCTGATGAAATCGTTGCGCTTGCTAACGTCACGTTGCTTCCATTCCCGCGGGCCCCGACAAGCAGGCGTTGCAGTCTGTGGGGGAGCTGCCGCTGCTCCTTCCCCAGGGAGTTGCACTCTTATTAAATCAGCTGATGGTCCCTGATGGGTGCTGCGGCTCCCCGGGGGAGCTTGGGGCCAGGCCAGGACAGCCAGGTACGAGCCCTCGGGCTGGGGAAGAACTCGGGCACCCAAGTGCAGGCACAACCGGCCCGTGCTGGGGCAACTGTGCCATCTTGTGTGGGGAGCCACAGCCAGTCAGGGAGGACGCCGCTTCTTCACCTCAGATTCCCCTCCGTTCTTGGTTCCTTCCTCCCCCTTCTTGGCCACCAGATTTCTGAAAGGGCCGCTGTGCTCCAGGCCCTGGGCCGGCCCCAAGCAGCCCACGTGCAGTCAGGACAAATTCAGAGAACACGGCTAGGTGTAGACACAGAGTAAATGAGGAATAAGGGGGTAGGAAAGCCCCGTTAGCCAGGGGGCAAGGAAAGTGAGCCGAGCTTGCAGCACCTGACCTTTGCCCAGGCAATCAGCCCACCCCTCCCCCAAGGGTTCGAGGTCTTTTCTGATCCCCACCTCCCTCCAGACCACCAGTCTCCATGTTGTGGGTGCACAGGTCACCCAGTGAGTGATGACCTCGGGGATGCACCCGTTTCCTTATCTGTAAAGTGGGAGCGCTAAGGCTCGACAGAAGGCTGGTCTTGGGGGCAGCACTTGGGCGGGAGGGGAGCCGAGGGCCACTGGCGAGCAGCAGAGCGGGCGGGACGGTGGGAGCGGGACCACGTCTTCTCCGCTTCATTCCTCTTCTCTTACCAGGGGTTTCAAGGCTTCGGTTTCGGCGATGGCGGCTTCCAGATGTCTTTCGGGATCGGAGCCTTTCCTTTTGGGATCTTTGCTACTGCGTTTAACATTAATGATGGGCGGCCCCCTCCAGGTAGGCCCTTCTCTCGGATGGTCTATGGGTTCTGGGCGGGCTGGCCGTGTCCGCCCAGGCGCTGTTTAGGAAGTAGCCTTGGAAGGTACCAAGACCTCCTCTTTTGTTACAACCGTCCCTTTTGTTAAAAGAAACAAAACTCAGTTTCCTCTCACACTCCACATCCTCCCCTCACCTTTTTTTAAATTGAAACAGGAAACCCTCATAACATACACTCAGGATCAAGCAAAACCGTTCCCGCCTTGGTCCCGAGTGCGTCCCCCTGAAACAGCGGCCCTAGGAGCTGCATGATGTGCTCCGGGCCCCCGGGGCCAGATTTGACTCCCAGTCCCTGGTTCCAAATCCAGCACTCTTCCTCCTCTGCCCTTTGGCTGCCTGCTGCGAGCCTCAGGGGTGTGGGTGGAGACCCCGAGCCCAATCTTGGGCCTGAGTGGAGCAGACACACTGTGGGCAGTCACCGGGATCAGTCCAGCCTTTGGGGACCCCTCCCGTGGGCTGACCACAGTGTGGCCTAGAAGCTCTTCCCGAGGAAGCAGTGCCCTGGGGCCTCCCTTCATGCTTAAGACAGCAGGGAACCAGGAGGCCTTCCCAGGTATCCTGTCCTTCCACAGTGCACGGCGTAGCCCCCTTTCCCTCATAGTGCCTTCACCACCGGCTGATGTGGCGCCCAGAGCCAGGCTGGCCCTCAGCTGCCACACTGCCTCATCCCGGGCCCTCGGGCATACCTGGGAGAGCCCTGAGGCTGCCGGGTTCAGGGAAGGAGGGTTATGGTCAGAGCAAGTCGAGCGTCTCAGAAAGTGGCTGGAGGGTCTCGGGGCCTGGCCCTGCATCGGCTGCATTAGCATGATCGCCTTCTGGGGCCATTATTCTGTGGACTCACTTATTCGTGCTGGCATGGGAAATTCTCTTATACAAACTCGAAATGGAGTCTCTCCATTCTTCCGGGGTTGTTGGTATTTCATTATATTTGTATAGAAGCAAATTTGGTCTTAATTTGAGAAAAAATCTTCCTAATAGTTAGAACCCTCACAGAGTTTACTAGGCTACTTTGACAGGTAGTGAGCTCCCCATCACCAGAGATCTTCAAGCCAAGGTCAGCTGACCCTTTGTCAGTTCTGCCTTAGAGGGACTTCTCAGTCCCCCCCGAGAGTTTGGGGTACTCCAGGTCACCACTGGAAATAAGCGAGCCGTTGGCCACAGGAAGGCTTTGTCCTCAGGAGACTCAGTCGGCGTGGCGCCCCAGGCCCCAAGCCCTGGCCCACCAGCTGACCCTTCTCTTTCCTGTTTTCGCAGCTGTTCCCGGGACTCCCCAGTATGTGGATGAGCAGTTCCTGTCTCGGCTTTTCCTGTTTGTGGCCCTGGTGATCATGTTTTGGCTGTTGATCGCGTAACCGTGTGTCCGTGGCCTGGGTAGTCAGCGGCAGCAGGGCCTTTGACCCGCTTACCAGCCCTCACCCATCCCTCCTTGAACCGTCACTGCCCGGCTCCTGAGCTCAGGCCAGGGCATCGGCGGGGTCGGCGGCACGGGGAGGACCCTGGCTTCTGGGAGCAGAGCTTTGGAAGGAAACGAACTAGATTTTGGTCGATGAGTCCCCGTCTTGGAGTCCTCCCCCTCCAGCCTCGGGCCTGGCTTAGAGACCTGTGCCAGCTGGCTTGGAGGGGACTGATCTGAGGCCGGGAGGGGCTGGGGAGAGAGGAGCCCCTGCGCTGTCATCTGCCTCCATCACAAAAGTAAAGGGAAGGACCGAATGGTACCCTCTGAACTGGACTTCCTCTCCTTAGACTCTAAAACACTGTGTCCAGCGGCAGTCTGCTCCTGCCCGCCCGTGTGGACCAGCTGTGCATAGGACATGCCGAGGCCGGGCCTTCTGTTCCCCACCACTCTCCCAGCCCCAGCTTCCTTCCTCTTCTTCCTCACGGTTCCTCAGGTGGGCCCAGAGGCGGGCCACAGGGCTGTCTGAATCAGCAAAGGTAGCTCTGGTGGCCTGGGGACACCAGAGTGACCTGGACACTCTGGCTTCCTCCTGGGCTCGGGCCTTGGAGGGGCCTTGGCTCCCTTCTTCCCTGCTAGAGACAGCTGGCTCTGCTCGTGGGCTTCCCGTCCTGTTCTTCCTGGGAACTGTAGCCATGCTGGCTTCTCTCTACCAGGAGGAATGATGGCGAAGGCTCCTCCAGGCCCCAGAGACAAACCGCAAAGTGGGGGGGACACTTGAGCCACTAATATTCTTTCCAAGGTTAAGTTTAAGCTTCAGTTATTGCATCTCTCCCAGATGAAAACAGGCGCTCCCAGAAGCAGCCCCGTCTGGGGTCCTCGGACCCTCCCCGCAGCCAGCTTTCTGTCAGTAAGAGCAGGGGAGCGCTCCTAGGCCCCAGGCCTGGCCGAGATTCACTCTGCCCGCAGTGAGGCCCTGCCAGGAGAGGTCTCGGACAGGGGGTGCAGGGCGCTGGGGGTTCCCCCAAGCAAGGTCCTCTTTGTATGTTGCCCCGGGAACCTCAGAGCCCTCAGCTCTTGGCCGAGACGCTTCCTGAGACCTGCCAAGCTCAGCGGCCTCCTGCTGCCTCCTGAAGGGAGTGAGAGGCCTGAGCCTCTCACTGCCTGATCTTCCCTTCCTTTCTTGTACCTCTTCATTCAGAATCATGGGAAGAAAGGTACCCCCATCTAATCATTGGTTGGGTTTCTTGTTTTAAAAGTGCTTTTACTTTGAATCTGATCAATAAGAAGGTAGGGCGCTGAACGGCTTGTGACGTACCACCTTGTCTGATTATCTGTCCATCCACCCGTGTCTGTGTCTCCGCCTGCCAAAATGTGAGGAAACTCCACTCTGGGGTGTCCCTTCCCGTGTGTGAAGCCTGCCTTCCCCAGCTCAGCTCCCCATTATTGGGAAATCAGGTCCTGCAAGGAACCCAGTCCCTCCGTGCTTTGGCATGGGGGGCAGCTCAAGCATCAAGTCCAAAGATACCGGGAAAAGGGAATGAATATGCACCCCCACACACACACAGCTCCCCCCTCCAACCTCAGGCTCATCAAAGCCTGAACCCAGTGTTGAAATGTTCCAAACCCAAGTATTCTGTAGGAGTCGCCTTAGCCGAGTCTGGGGTGGATGGGCTCGTGGAGCCAGATGTTTGGCTGGCACCCGCGTGTGTCATCAGGGAACTTGTCCCCATGAGCGCCCCCCCCCCCCCCCCCCCCCCCCCGCCCGCCCCCCGCAATCCCCGGGCCTGGGTGTCCTTGAAGCTTAAAGCCCAGGTTGGGGAGTCCGGCACTGGCCCAGTGGTGGTACGGCGTCGCTCCTGGCTCTGTGAGGGGCAGGAGGAGGCCAGTTTGGTAAAGAAAGCGGAATCCCCTGTATCTACAAAATGATGGAAAGAGATTATCGGAATTGGGCCCAGCTCACATTTCCTTTGAGCTGCCTTTGCCAGGAGTGGGGCCGGATGGCGGCGGCACATTTGGATCGCTGCTCTGGCCCTGGGCAGAGGCACTTTTGCTCCACTGGCGATTCAGTGACCTTACACTTCCTTTCTAATTTAATGCGATTCTTCCTCTACGCCCATTTTCTCCCTTTATTCCATTATATTAGTTAGGACTGTGCTCTGGCCACAGTTAGACCATCAATGACTCTATGTACCTTGAGATACATTTACCGGTTACTAATTTTCACTGTTGTGAAAGTGATTTGATTTAGAAGAAAAATAAAAATGGTTTTACATTGAAAGCTGCTAGGTGTGGATTTGTCCTAGGAGTGGGCGCGGGCCGGCGGATGGGGTTCCTGTTCTCTGTCTCTGGAAAGCTCCTTCGGACCTCTGCGGCGCTGCCCTAAGACACAGGAAAACCGGGAGTTGCCTCCACGGGGACTGACTCTGGGCCTGTGGTTTGATCATCAGCCCCACCCCGGCATATTCTGTTTGAGGAGTACCTGTCCTGGTACCGGGCCAGAGGTCCAGCTCCTAGGTTGTACACCTCGGAGGCAGCGCCAATCAGTGCGGCTGCCCCCTTTCCAGGCCTGCAGGGGATGTCGTGTCCCCTGGGGGGGTTCCTGAGTGTGGGCCCCACACCGTGACCCCTTGTTCTTAGCTAAGAACTCGTTCTGTCCGTCGTGAATCTACCCTGTGTCTCGTGAGGAGAAGTGGGTTCTTCCGGGACCAGGGGACTCCTTGGGCCATGGGACCGGGAGAGGGGCGCACCGCCATGCGGCTTAGAGGCCTGATTAACCAGAGTCAGACAAAGCAGCAGGTCCGTGGGCAACTTCTCATTTGGTTCAGCAAACGTTGACTCAAGCAAGCGGAGTGGTTGGGGGTGGGGGTGGAGGAGCGTTGTTTTTATTTTACGGTCATCTGGGCACTTGGATACACACCCCATCTTGGAACCCAGAAAGCCATTAGAGCCAGAGCAGTCAGCAAGTCTCAGGGTCGCCGCAGCAGGCCTTGGAGCTGGCGGAGGAAGGCACTTCCTCTTCTCTGGCCACTGCAACACTTGACGGTCAGTGTTGCTGCGATCCTCGCTCAGTGAGCATTTATTAAGCACCTGCTGTATCCGAGGCCCTCTTCTCTAGGTCTTCATGAGCAAATGAGTTACGGGGAAGGGGGGAAGCCAGCAGGAAGGAAGGGTGTTGGCTGAGGATCCACCCTTCTCCAAATTAAATTCTGGAAGACTCAGAACAGCGCCCAATGGGGCCGAAGTGCAGCCGGTCAGTTTACAGGGAAGAAAACGGACCCAGAGTCTGCATCCATGACGCCTCGGCCCCAGATCTGAAGTCGAGAACAGGCTTGGCTTTGCTGCTGCCCATTCAGTTTGGGGTGTGTAAGGGCTTGGTGGGTGCCAAACAAAGGCAAAGGGCAGTCCTGGCCCTCACGGAGCTTACAGTCGAACTGCATACAAAGTGAACCGCTACACAGAAAGAGGAAACTGGTAACAAGAGAGGATTCTGGGTACTTATTCCATTGCAAGTTTCGGTAGCAAAATGGAAGGTTCTTTGAGATTTCCTTTTGTGTTTTGTGTGGGAGTTGGGAAGAAAGCCCATCATGCCCAATGGAAAATGCTATCTGCCTCCAGAGGAAGAACTGATGTCTGAATGCTGTTTTTCTCTCTTTCCTTCCTTCCTTTTTTCTTTGTTTTTCTCTTTTCTCTTCGCACAAACTAACATGGAAACATCTGATGTGCTCACACTTGTCTAACCTATATCAGATTGCTTATCCTCTCAGGGAAGGGGGAGGTGAGGGAGGGAGGAAGAGAAGTTGGAATTTAAAACCTTTTTTAAAAGAACTTTAGAGATTGTTTTTACACGTGACGGGGGCAGGGGAGGAAATATTTAAAAAGAAGAAGGGCTGGAGAAAGCTTCCTGTAAAAGGTGGGGTTGTCATTGGGCCTTAACAACAGTCCCAAGGCCCAGTTGAGGTGAAGGAGGCACCAGAGAAAATGCCTGGAGCCAAGAGGCAGGAGGGCAGCCAAGAGGCTGGTACTGCTGGGGAGAAGGAGAAGGGCATGAAGAGACCGGAACGTAGAAAACTTATGTCAGATTGCCATCTTGGGGCAGGGAGGAGGGAGGGAGGGAGGGAAGAAAAAAGGAAAATCAAAGTCTTATAAAAGTAAATGTTAAAAATGAATCTTTTTTTTTTTTAAAGAAACATTAAGATACTTTAAAAAATCTGTTTTTAAATATATATATTTCTTATATAATATTAAATATTATTCATATAATAAGTATTTTTATAAAATGTATTTACAGAGGGATAGTTATTGAAAAGATAGTAGCAAAAAAAAAAAATGCTATTTAGTGAAAAAATAAAAGTAGAAAGCAAAAGGGGAAAAGATGCGCCTGGAAAGGGAAGGGGGGCCTGGGTTTTGAAGGCCTTTGGATGTCAAACAGCATCCTGGAGGCAAGAAGGAGGCACTTTATCAGCCCTCCAGCTTAGGAAAGTCATTTTAATGGCTGAATGGAGGACCTGGTGGGAGATGCTCTGAGCCCTCCTCAAGGTCAGCACGGGTCCCGGGGACAGACAATTAGCTGTTCTGCAGTAAAGAGCACAAATCCTCTTCTGGGCCGGATCTGGGCCAGGGGAGGGGGAAAGGAGGAGCACCCGCATGCCAGACACTTATGGGGTGCTCAGTGTGGAGGGGAAGCCCCCCTCCCCCGGCCACTGAGCCAGCCTGCATAGGGGGGCTAGCTGCCCTCCAGGACTCACTTTGGCCCCCTCTCGGTGCTTCACTCCCCCGGTCCCATCGGATGCCAGGCCCACACTCTCCCTCCAAGCCCTGGTGTCTGTCCCTGCTCAGGGGCCTAGGCTCTCACCTCTCACCTGCAGGGACCAGCATCCTCTCCTTTCAGTCCCTCCGCACCCAGCCGGGGGCTCCTGTGGCCCCTCCAGGATACACTGGGGCAGCCTCTGAGCCCGGTGCGCCCTGCTAGCCACCCCACACCCGAGACGCCCACCTCATCTCCAGGCCTTTGCAGTCATCCCTGTTTGGATGCTGCCCCCCACATACACTATAAAATGTAAGCCCCTTGAGGGGAGGAAGGAGCACTTATAGAGCACCTACTGTGTGCCAGGCACTGTGCTAAGCACCTTTTACTATTGTCATTTGGTCCTCCCAACCCTCCTGGAGGTAGGTGTTGTCATTGGCCCCATTTTACAGCTGAGAAAACAGAGGCAAACACAAGTGACGTGGCCTGCCTGAGCACCCACCACAGCTCCCACCACTAGCAGGTATCTTGGGCAGGATTGGAACCCAGGTCTCCCTGACTCTAGGCCCAGAGCCAGCTCCCAGGGCAGGGACTGGCATCTGCCTTTGTATCCTTTTGAGTTGGTGGGAAAACTTCCTGATTTAGCTGTCCCTGGGGGGCGCAGTCTGCCTGGAAGGGCTGTTGGGGTGCCCCCCCCCAGGTCTTCGGAGAGCTGGCCCGGAGCTGGGGGTGGGGAAAGGAGAGTAAGAGAAAGGGAAGGGAGGAGGAAGAGGGAGGAGGGAAAGGGAAGAGGAAGGGGGAGGGGACAGGGAGAGAGGGAGGAGAGTAAGGGAGGAGGGAGAGGGGGAAAAGAAGGAAAGAGGGAGGAAGGAAAGGGAAGAGGAAGAGAGGAAGAGGAAGGGGAGAGGGAGGAATAAAAGAGGGAGAGGCAAAGAGAGGAAGGGAAAGAGGAGGGGAGGAGATGGAGGGAGGGGAGGAGGAGGGAGATGGAGGAAGAAACAAAGGGGGAGGGGGAGGAAAAGACAGAGTGAGAAAGGGAGAGAAGAGCCACGTAATCCCAACAACCGGAGGGAAGTCGGGCTCACAACGGCAAGAGCCCGAGATTTACAATCCGGCCGACGGCCGCTGGGCCGGGACCCCGGGAGGGTCCCTTGGCCTTCTTCGCTGGGGCCGGTTTCGGTCACTCATCACCTGAACGCGCTGGGCCTGCAGCCCCTCCCCCCAGTGCCAGTGAGAGACGAGCTGGTTTCTCCGGCCCCGCCCAGGCCCCGCCCAGGCCCCGCCCCACGAACTGCGGCCCCACTTTGTATTTGTTTGGTTCCTTCCGGTTTTACAAAACCCGGCCGCTCTTGGGGGGGCGGGATGGGGGCTTTGTTTATCCTCCCAGCCGCCCGGGGGGGAGGGGCTGAGGAAATGCTCCGTGGATCAAAGCAAATCCCTGCAGATCAACAAGGGGTCATCACCCTCTGTGCTGGGGCCACGAGGTCCAGATATTGATGGAGAAGTCTGTGTGTGAGTGTGTGAATGTATGTGGTTGTGTGTGTAAGTGTGAGTGTGTGTGAATGAGTGTGTGATTGTGAGAATGTGATTGTGTGTGAATGAGTGTGATTGTGAGAATGACTGTGTGTGAATGAGTGTGAGCGAATGAGTGTGTGATTGTGTGTATGTCTGAGTGTGTGATTATGTGTGATTGTGTGAGTGAATGTGTGTGTGAGTGAATGAGTGTGTGAATGAATGAGTGCAAGTGTGAGTGAATGTGTGTGTGATTGTGTCAGGTGTGTGAATGTGAATGAGTGTGCAAAAGCGTGTGAGTGAATATGTGATTGTGTATGAGTAAATGTGTGTGTGCAAGAGTATAAGTGAATGTGTGATTGTGTGAGTAAATGTAGTGTGTGTGAATGAGTGTGTGATTGTGTGTGAGTGAATGTGTGATTGTGTGTCTGAGTCTGTGATTGTGTGTGGTTGTGTGAGTGAATGAGTGTTGGATTATGTGTGTGAATAAGTGTGATTGTGTGTGTGAATGAGTGTGTGATTGTGTGTCTGTGAGCGTGTGTGATTGTGTATGAGTGAATGAGTGTGTGTGTGATTGTGTGAGTGAATTTGTATGTGCAAGAGTGAGTGAATGAGTGTGTGAACGACTGCAAGTGTGTGAGTAAATGAGTGTGATTGTGGATAGATGTGTGTGAATGTGAGCGTGCAAGAGCGTGAGTGAATGTGTGTGATTGTGTATGAGTAAATGTGCGAGTGTGCGTGAGTGCAAGAGTGTGAGTGAATGTGTGTGAGTAAATGTAGTGTGTGAATGAGTGTGTTTGAGTGAATGTGTGTGTGAGTAGATTGTGTGAATGTGAATGTGTGCAAGAGCGTGAGTGAATGTGTGATTGTGTATGAGTAAATGTGAGTATGTGTGCAAGAGTGAGTGATTGTGTATGTGAGTAAATGTAGTGTGTGATTGAGTGTGATTGTGTGTAAGTGTGTGAGTGAATGTGAATGAGTGTGTGAGTGTGTAAATGAGTGTGCGATTGTGTGAGTAAATGAGTCAGTGTGCAAGAGTGTGAGTGAATGTATGTGATTGTGTATGTGAGTAAATGTAGTGAGTGTGTGTGAATGAGTGTGTGGTTGTAAGTGAATGTGTGAGTGTGAGAATGAGTGTGAGAGTGTGTAAATGAGTGTGCGATTGCGAGTAAATGTGTGAGTGTGAATGTGCAAGAGGGAGTGAATGTATGTGATTGTGTATGTGAGTAAATGTAGTGAGTGTGTGTGAATGAGTGTGATTGTGTGTAAGTGAATGTGTGAGTGTGTAAATGAGTGTGCGATTGTGAGTAAATGTGTGAGTGTGCAAGAGGGAATGAATGTATGTGATTGTGTATGTGAGTAAATGTAGTGAGTGTGTGTGAATGAGTGTGTGATTGTGTGAGAGTGTGTGTGTGTGTGACAGGTTTGGGGGAGAAGGGAAGGTGGGAGATAAGAGAACCCCAGAGAAGGAGGGCACCAGGTTAGTCTATGCCCGCAGGCCGGCGGAACAATCCAAAGGCATTCTGAGGGGGACGGAGAGTGAATAGCTGGGGGGAGGCTGTGTCCGGCTTGGGGCCTGAGCCCCACTTTTGCTTTGGAAGAAGGGGAGCTTCGTCCCCTCGGAAATGAGGGCTGGGGGGGGGGGTCCCTGCTTCTCTCCATCGGAGGTCCCGGCGTGGGGCGGCCACTCCGCAGCCCGCTGGGTCACGTGTCTGACAGACTCCGGGCCCCTCCGGGAGCAGCGAGCGGCTGCGGGGATTGTTCCTGGGCACTCCGGGCGCTGGGACGGAGGATTGGGTCCGGAAGCAGATGCTGCAGCCGCGCCTGCCTCCTTTCCATCTGGCCCCATGAGGTCAGAGCCGGGAGGAAGCGCCAGTGTCCTTGGCTCGGACGCTCACGTGATTCCAAGAAAGAGAACTAATGACGGGCGGGGCGCGTGCGGGGGGAGGCGGGGCGTGGGGGAGGGGAGGGGACCGCGCTCCCCAGTTTCAGGAAGCGGGGGAGGAAAGGGGGCGCTCCTGGCCGGAGCCCGGATGGGGGCCAGGACAGCTGCGTTTTGGCTGGACCCCCTCTCCGGCCGCCCCGCTTCTATCTGGGCCTCTTGCCCCCCAGCTGCTTTCTCGGCCCTGAGTCTTCCCGCCCGGTGAAGCTGCCTGAGAGATTTCCCTGCCAGGGGGAAGGCCCCGGCCCTGTGTCCCGCCCCGCCCCCCGCTCCGGGACCCGGCCTTCCCCCGCGCTCTGCTCGTGCCCGCCTCCTCGATCCCCGCCCCCCCTTTCTTGGCAAAGATGCCGGAGCCTTGTGTCCCCATTTTAGTTGAGGAACGGAGATAGGTGGGAGTGACTTGCGCAGTCACTCAGTGCTGTGGTGTCCACCTTAAATGTGCTCCAAACAGAAAACCAAACAAGCGAGTGTCTGAGACGGGATTTGAGTCGTCTTCCTGACTGCGGACCCTGCGCTCTGTTCACTGCGCCGCTCCGCATCCCCCCAAGGTCCCCGCTTCCCTCGGAGCAGGACCCTGGGGGCAGCGCGCCCACCGGAGCGATGACTGCTCTTTTGGAGCTGCTCAGCGTCACGGGGCGTTTACGCCCCCTGGGCACCGGTCCGGCGGGCACACGCACGTCGCTGAGCTGGCATCCCTCCCCCCGCGTGCTCATGGCCCTTCGTTAGGGCTGGGGGCCTCGTGACGGGCTTGCTGGGCCGCAGACGGCGGCGGCTCCCCGCCCCCCCGGGTCACCGCAAAGCCCTCGGGAAGCGGCCGCCCTCCCCTCCCTCTCGCACCTCGCGGCGCCGCACGGGGCATGCCGGCACCTCCTCGCACCCGGCCCCGCTCCGCGCGCCCCTCCCGCCCCGGGCTCTGCTTCTCCCGGCCTCCTTCACGCCCCGGCTAAGGCCCGCTCGGGGCTTCCCTCAAGGAGCGTTTCCCGCCCGTCCCCTTTGCGGGGCTGTGAGCCCCCCGGGGCGGAGCGCAGGGCCTGGCGCATAATAAATGCGCGCGGTCTAGCCCGAGCGGAGGCCTCCTTCGGGCGGGGGCTTTCCCCGCTGCGCCCGGACCGCTGGGGGGCCCGAGTCAGGAGGGCGGGGACCCGGCGCTCAGTTCTAACGGGGGCCTGAGTCGGAGCTTGCGGAGCAGCGCCGGCAGGAGCTGGGGGCGGGGCGCGCGGGGGACCCGGATGCTCTCCGAAGCCCTGGTTACGCCGCCATTCGGCCCGTCGCGGGCTCTGGCGGAATTGCCTGCTCTCCCACCAGCACCGACGCCGAGCAAGGAAGGGCGGCGCGCCGGCCGGCCGCAAGGGGGCGCCGCGCACAGCGCCGGCCCCGGCTCGCCCTCAGAGCCGGACTCTCCAAGGTTTCTCGGAGCTTTCATTGGCGTGGAGGGCGGATCCTCGAGGTGGGCGCGCGTGCGCGTCGGCCCGGTGGGCGGGGCGAGTGGCGGGGCGGAGCCTCGGGCCGGCGGAGAGGCGGGGCCGCGGAGAGCCCCGGGCGGCGCCCGGAGCCAGGTGTGATTGGCCCTCCCGGGGCGCCGTAGGCGGGACGGTGGCGCCTTCCCCGCTGTAGTCGCCTGAGGTAACGGCCGGAGAGCTCCCGGAGACGGTCGGAGGCGGGGAGCCATGGACGGGGTGTCCGGTGAGTGCCCGCCCTGCCCGTTGTCTCCGCCGCCCCCAGGGGACGCAGCCCAGCGTCCGGCACCGAGCAGGCGCCTGATAGAGGGGGGGGCGCTGACAGGGCGCAGGGCCCCGTGAGGAGGCTGGGACGGGGAGCCCGGGGGCTTCTCCCAGGGGACCCTGAGGGGGTGAGAAGGGGGAGGGGCAAAGCGCGGGCTGCCGCCCCCTGGCGCCCCGGGCAGCGAGGTTCTAGTCCCCTCAGGGTCTCAGGGGGCGTGGGGGGGGGGCAGGGCTCCATGCTGCCGAGGGGAGGCTGAGGCCGCGGGGAGGGGAGGCTGCGGCCGAGGGGAGGCGCGGGGGGGGAGGCTGCGGCCGGGGGAGGCTGCGGCCGGGGAGGCTGCGGCGGGGAGGCTGCGGCCGGGGGAGGCCGCGGGAGGGGAGGCTGCGGCCGAGGAGGCGTGGCCGGGGGGGGGGGGGCGTAAGCAGCGGGTCAGCCCGGGTGGGGGCCCCGGGGAAGAAGCTTGTGTCGGGGCCGCCCGCTTCCTGCCTCCCCACCGACAGCAGGCTGTGGGGGGGGGGGGTCCGCCGGGGGTCAGCCCGGGGGGCCCCGGAGAGGGACGCCCCCGTTTCCTGGTGACAGGCTGGGAGAGTCACTTCCTCGGCCGGCCGAGGAGCAGCGGCCCAGGCACTTCCTCCCGGGGGCAGCGAGGGGGCCGCGGGTCCTTGGCCTCCGGCTCCGTCCCCTCCCCCCCCAGAGGTGTCCGAGGGCCCCGGCCCCGCAGCCGCCCGACCTGTTCGTCCGGCGCCGGGGAGGCCGGGAGATGCGGGATTGGGGGCCGGGCTGGGAGGGGGAGCAGCCTCTGCCCTCCTTGCCCCCGCCCCGCCTGGGACACCCCCCTGGGAGACCCGCTGGCAGCCCTGCCCGGCCCTGCGGGACTGGCAACCGACATAGCGGCGCTGCTGCCCGCCTAGGATGGCTTGTGGCTCCTCGTGCCCTCGGCCGCAGGCACAGACTGGGCCAGGGCCGGCTCTGGGCACCTGGCACGCAGGGGGGCCTTAGAAGTGCCTTGGGAGGGCAGGGGCAGGCAGCAGGCGGGAATTTCTGTCTGGGGATGAAATGCGCCCGCCTGGAGCCCGGGGCCCCAGGTGTCACAGAACCCCCCAGGAGAGGACCAGGTCAGAAGGAGAGGGGCAGGCCCAGGGCAGCGAGGCTGAGACCCGCAGGCAGGGGCAGTCACAGCACGGGGGCTTTGCTTGTGTCTGTGGAACGGGAATTTTCTTTTGGAGGAGCGCCAGTCGCTGGGTTTGGGGTCACCCTGGTCGGGCTCAGTGGGATAGTTTGGAAGGATCCGGGCTCCCTCAGCTAGGAAGCCCATCTAAGACCCCATTATAGTAACTAGGAGTGGTTCCGTGGATGGAGAACTGAGCCTGAAACCCGAGTTCGAATCCAGCCTCAGACACTTACTAGCCGCGTGATGCTGGGCAGGTCACTTCTCCCTTAAATCTGTCTGAATGCACTGGAGAAGAAAATGGCAAACCAGTCCCGTGCCTTTGCCACAACCCCCGATCTGGGATCACGGCTCAACCACACAGTGGCAGAAGCTAAGGAGGACCGGACGCTGGGGGTGCGGGGCTGGGCACCCGTTGCCCGCTCGGTGCCCATTCTGGATTTGTTTTTCTGCCTCAGTGAGCATGAGGATTCTTCCTGCTTAGCTCCTGTTTGTCTAAGCGGGTGTTGGCTTCCTCCGTGCTTTGTGCTGGGAGGCTTTGCAGGTGTGTAAGGAGGGGGAAGAGAGCGTGCCGTGAAGCGCCCAGCCCAGCTCCGGCCCCACAAAGGTTCATCTTTGCTTGAGGAGCCCCATTCTCAGCCCCTTTCTCCTCCTGTCCAGTGTCAGGCTGCAGAACCATGTCTCTGCCTTCTCCTTTGGCTTTCAGTTGGGGAGGGACGGGGAGAACAACAGCTGGACCCTGTTAGTCTCTCGGGGATATTTTTATATCTCCTGGAAGGATTCTGGCTCGCTAAGTCTCCCCTGCCCGGAAGCATCTTCCAGAGAGGAAAGTTCCCACTGAGACGCTGCGCATTTTGAGCGGGGAGTTCCCTTCTTTGAGATTCTGTGCTGAGAAATGGTTCCTTTGGGGCCATCTCCCACATAAGATAATGGGAACCGGAGCCACAAGTGAGCAATCAGCCAGTCACGATGATACCTGACACTGATAATGCCTCTAAGCTTTGCAAAGCATTTAATGTCCATGACTTCATTTGGGAGTCCCAAGAGCCAGGTCAGAGCTTTAGTATATCCCTGTCACTCATAAGGAAATGGGTTCTAAAAGGTTCATTAATGAATCCAGGGTCACACAGCCAGCAAATGAGAGGAAACTCAGGTCTCTGCAGCCCCTTTCCACCATTCCATGCTGCCTTCCAGGATGGGAAGTCAGCGCCTGGAGTAGCGTGAGAAATCCAGTTTGGCTTTTGTTCCCCTGCAGTATATTTGTTTATAGAACTTAGTCTTTGGGCTTTAGAAAGGCATCGTTAGAGCTTCATTCCGATTCCCTGAATATAAATATAGCTTGTCAGGATGAGAAGGGCCTTGGAACAGGGGATGTCACGGCTGAGAAGGTCATTAGAACAGGGAATGTCAGAATGAGAGGCACCTTAGAACAGGGGATGTCACGGATGAGAAGGATTCTGAAGATCAGTTAGTCCAATCCTCTTCATTTTACAGAGGAGGAAGCAGTCTCATAAAGGAATATTCACTTGCCTAAAGTCTCAGGGCTCATGGTTCCTATTCAGTGCCTGTTCCAGTGCAGGTTTAAGAATATCCATCACTTTTAATCATTGCAGAGTTCTCTTAAATTTGGGATTTGGAAATGATCGAGTTGTAAACACACAGTAGGCATCAACAAAACTTATTATTTTAAAAAATTGAATATGGGGAAAGATGAGAGCAGAAAAGTAGCTGCAATGAAACCTTTCTGTGGCTTCAGTCAGTGAGGGAAATTCCCCTGACTGATTCCTGGCAAGCCTTGGGAAGCAGGACTACAGAGGGAAACAGCTTCAAGACCCAGAAGACGGCCCGAGAACTCCCCCCGAAGTGGGAGCTTTCTCCTCTCCTTCCATTATCTCGATGCCCTGCCCCTTCCATTTCCTGGCTGATCCCAGAGCTGGAGCCACACACCTGACTCCCCAGCTCCCAAGCGGCCCTGGCACTCACTGTGCGTGTTGTTCAGGAACTGAACTGAGTTCAGTGTTTGTCCCCAGCTCTCATTGTCTGATGGAACTTGAGAAGCGTCAACAATCTCTCTCAAACCAGTGAGAAGCAACAGTTCTGGAGCAGGTTCCCCAGTGTTTTGGTCCCTTGGGGCCGAGAAGAGCAAGCTCTCAGTAACCTAGTAAATGAGCCTCACTCTTAGACTGGAAAGGGAAAGATAACCAAATTGGGTCCATTTCATTTGAAACCTCAAAATTATAAAACAAGAATAAGATCGGTCCTCTTCCTTCTTGATCTTCTAGCAGCTTTAGACCCTGTTGGCTCCCCTGCATCCAGGATGCTCCTCTCTTCTGCCTTCATGGCTTGATTCTCATCTGGCTTTCCTCCTCCTCCTCTTTTCAACACAGCTCCTCCACATCTTTTGCTAGATCACCCACTTCCTGCTCCCTTCTTCACAGGGGTGTCCCCCAAGACTCAGTATGAGGTCCTCTTCCTTTCTCTTCCTCTGCCTCCTCGCTTGGTGATCCCATAGACGACCTCATCTGTATTGAGCATCCTAGATCTAGAACTGGAAATGATCTCATTTCATAGGGGAAGAAATGGAGAATTAGAGAGGTCTTAGTCAGGATTTGAACCCAGTCCCACTGTCTCTTTATCCAGGACTCTTTTTCCCCTGCTTGAGGCTGCCTCCTGTCCACAGAAAAACCAAAAAGCTCAAAATGGAGCCCATTGTTCTCCTCCAAACTTCTGTATGTCTGTGAAGGGCACGGCCACGCTTCTAGTTACTCTCGTGCCTTCTAAGCTGTCCTTGGTCTTCCCTCTCTCTTACTGCCTGTATTCAGTCAGGGGGCAAGTCTTCTTCTTGCTGCCGTCACATCTCTTCCATCCATGTCCTCCTCTCCTCATCTGGACCTCATGAGGGCTCAGGCCCTCATCATCACTCCTGGGGTCATGGTGGTAGCTGGGTCTCTCTGCTTCCAGGCTTTTCCCTCTCCAGTCCTAGCTTCATATCACTGCCCACACACCCCTGCACCTTTCTCAACCACAGCTTTTGCTCTTGCTCAAAACTCCCCCCCCCCGTGGTTCCCACTGCCTCAGGATTAAACCCCAAGTCCTCAGCCTGGCTGTGAGAACCCTCCCCAGGGCAGCTGCCTTTCACATTATGGCTTTTCTAACCAACTAGCCTGCCCACGCGCTGCCCCGGAAACTTGACATCATCAGATATCAAATTCCTGTGACATATCAGTTATGATGCAAGACGGTGCTACACAACGACAAGGTGAGCCAGCAGGGCTGGGCAACCGCTTAGGCACGAGGACCAAGGACAATGACTTCAAGCTTGTAAACTTGGCCAACTAGAAGCTGAAGGCATGAACAGGAGAAATGGGATGGAAATAAGAGGATCCCCATTCATTGGGGAATGGCTAACCAAGTTGCAGTGTATGATTGTGATGGATGATGTGAGGAAAGATGAGCTCAGTGATCTTAGAAAAACATCGGAAGACTTGCATGAAATAATGAAGAGTGAAATGAGCAGAACCAAGAGAATGGACTAAACAGTAACAGCAAGATTGTTCTAAGAACAAATGAGTGACTGGTCATTGCGAGTATTACAAAATACTCAAATCAGCTATGAAGGACTTATGAAGGAAGATGCTGCCCACCTCCAGAAAAAGAATGGATTAACAGAAGTATATATAGTTGTGTGTGTGTATGTGTGTGTGAGAGAGAGACAGAGACAGACTGACAGACAGACTTTCTCTAATGCAAGGTGGAGAAGGAGAGAGATTACAAAAGAAAATTCAGAAGGAAGCACAGAAAAGCAAGGTAGTTTTGGAAAATGATGTATAATGTTTGTTACATAGTTTTTCAAAAAATACATTATGAAATGGAAATTCATGGTTTCATACTAAATCCTCTTTTTGGGTTGTGTTATGTACATGGGAATTTTTTTTTCTTCATTTAAGTTCAAAATAAGTAAAAGGGGAAAAAAGAAATGGGGGGAACTTGGAAGAAAGGATAGGATTGGGGACCAAAGAGGTATGTAGGCAGAGGTAGACTGTTGGGAAGCCTGAGGAGGATTTCATACTTCAGGGTGATACTTTGGAGGTCTCTTTGGACTCAAATTTGCAAGAATAAAGGGTGGCTGTGGGAACTGGTCAGGCTTGGGAAAGAGGGCTGAAGGGTTAAATCATGTTCTCCTGCTTTAGCATCTCTGATTTAGAAGAAAATTAACATAATTGATCCACTTTTATGGCTTCAACTGCCGTGTCTGGTCCAATGTCTCCCTGTCTCTGCTTGAATCCTCTTTCTCACCCAAGTTCCAGGCTAGAAATTTCAGAAGTCAGATGTTAGAAAAATCCTCCGCAGCCAATAAGACTTCCTTCTAATAAACAACCCAGTATCCAGCCTAGTGCGTTGGGCCTCCATTCAAGTGTCTCCAAGGAGCTGGAAGTCATTACCTCTCTAGGTTGATCAGCTTTTCCTTCATTCCTAATTGATAAGAATTATCTGCTCTAGAACCTGTTGGGTTGTCTACTCTGCTGCTTAATATCGCCTCCAAACTCCTCTCTTTCCCTTTCAAGCCATTTTGATTTCAGAGTTTTCCTCACCACGGCACCATCTCCTCAGAGTTCCTTGGGTCCCACACCTGGCACTCATCTTTAACCAGTGCCTGGTCATCATGCCCAGGAGACAATTTAGATTATTTTCTCTTGTTTACCAAAAGTCTATCAAATACTTCAGAGGCACTGGGGTGTATATACAAAGACAAATAATGGTTCCCAGTTCAAGGCCCAGGCACCCTGGCTTCTCCGGGCTTCCATATCAGGCTGCCTGTCACGCTACCCTTCCTGCCATCTCGGCTCCAACTCTCAATCCGTGAGGATCACCCCTGGCTCCTGACATTGAGAACGAAAACACAGATCAAAGCGAGTACCCTCCAAGTCCGTTTCTCAGAGCCTGTGATGCAAGCGTGGGAAGAGGAACGGATTTTCTTTTTCCTCTTCTTGGGACTCTTGGCTGTGTGTGATCTGGGTTCTTCACCCCCTGCATACAGTCAGTAAGAAAGCAGCAAAGGGCTAGATGGCACAGCACACAGTGCAGAGGCTCTGAAGTCGGGAGGATGAGAGAGCCATGCAGGGAGCCCCTCAAAGGAGGTGGCCCCCACCCCATGGTGCAGGATGCAGAAGAATCCCTGGTGAGAGAACTGGACATGCTCGGAACAGCTCAGTTTAGAAACTCTTTTGTGGTTGGGAATAATGAGACAGGTATTAAAAGCCTGATTTAAAAACTACTCTACTAGAAGAATCTCCTTTCTTTTTCCTTCCTCTCCTGCTTACTTTTAGTCTCTTGCCAAGTATGACTATAAAGTATTGTGACTATTCTGTTGGTTGTGCTAGCAGTATTTTTTGTCTCATTGACTCAAAGACCAATGTCCTAAAGATTAGAGAGTTATGATCTGGGTCGGCTGTGAGGATGCCCACACTGATGGAACCAAATAGAACCAGAGGACTGTGAAGTCCCTTAAGTGTCCTTGGGAGGAGAGGAGCTTGAGTACTTACCAGCTGGAGAAAAGGAGGCTGGATCAGGGGGGCTTCCTGGAGGTGGGCTGGAAGAGGTCATCAGGTAAAGATGGGAGAAGGAAGCCATTCCAGGCCTAGGGAATAACCCAGGGTAAGTTTGTTGCCCAGGTCTCCTGGAACTCAGCATGTGAAAGCTCTCCCCTGTCTTGTGGCCCCCTACACCTTCTCTTTCCCAGGCTGCACATGCCCAGGTCCTTCAAGCAGTGGTCCCCCACATTTCTCCTTCAGCACATTCATAATGTACTAATCTTATGCTTAGACAGCAAATGAACTCTGCCCAAAGGGATATAAAAGTATGCATACCCCTGGAGCCAGCATTCGCTTGTATCCCAAAGAGATCAAACAAAAGGATCTACTTTTACACAGAATGTTATAGCAGCTCTTTTTATGGTGGCTAAGAATTGGAAATCAAAGGGGTGCCCATCGATTGGGAGATGGCTGAATGAGCTGTGGCATACGCTTGTAAGGGATTATTATTGTGCTCTAAGAAATGACTAGCAGTATGCTTTCAGAAAAACTTACAAAGACTTACATGAACTGATCCAAAGTGAAGTAAACAGAACTAGGAGAACACTGTATACAGTAACAGCAATATTTGATGACGAACTGTGAATGATTTAGCTGTTCTCAGCAATGCAATGATCCAAGACAATCCCAAAGGACTAATGAAGCAGCTTACCATCTGTCTCCAGAGAAAGAACTGATATTAACTGAATAGACTGAAGCTTGCTGAGGCAATTGGGGTTAAGTGACTTGCCCAGAGTCACACAGCCAGGAAGTGTAAAGTGTCTGAGGCCACATTTGAACTCAGGTCCTCCTGACTTCAGGGCTGGTGCTCTATCCACTGAGTCACGTAGCTGTCCCTATTTTTCTCTTTCTTTCTTCCATTTTTTTCTTCCATTTTTTAATTTGAGTTTTCTTATGCAAAATAATTGTGATAGAAATGCTTTACATAAATTTTGTAAAAAAAAAAAATTAAGTTTTTTGTTTCAAATTCTATTCCTTCCTCCCTCTTACTCAACTCCCCCACTCCCTTTCCCTCATGGTAAGCAAATAGATATGGGTTAGACATAAAATTTTTAAATGAAGTCATCCACTCCCTTTAAAAAAAAAAAGATGCACTAATCACATGATGCTGTGCATTTTAGTTATCTGAGCTTCTCTCTTAGCATCTTCCTAGTTTGTGACCTCCCAGAGCATAGAAGCCATGTCTAACCTAACCTCCTTCTCCCAGCCCCTAACACTGTACTGTGCTTAGCACTGTGGAGATTTAATCAGTCAAAGTTTATTGACTTGACAAGTGTAGCAGAAGCAGAAGCAGCAATTAGGTTAAGTCTGCATTGGAGGAAGGTTTGTATTTAGAGCTGGGAAATCAGAGAAGGCCTGTTCTTGAAGGCTGGGTTTGGGTTGCACTTGAAAAGATAGGTGGGGATTCTATAGGGACTGTGGGGAAAGGATGAAGGCATAGTGCATGCTGGGGACATGCAGCGGGGTAGCCAAGAAGGGGACTCTGATGTACTTTGTGCTAAATCTCTGTCCTCTGAAGCAGATGGGCTCTTCGGGCACTGCTGAGAGTTATTCCGGGCCAAGGCTGGTGAGCCTGCTTGTTTGGTGATCCACATCGATGAGCTTGATTTAGGTCAGAAGCGAGGCAGAAGCCTCCTCTTTATATGGGGCTCATCAGCCGGCCGAAGGGACAATTCCCTGAGAGCATTCGGAAAGTTTGGCTTCCAGCACTGACGGCACTCAGGTTCCAGAGGCCGGACGGCTCTTGTTTGCTATAGAGATTCTGATCTGTCAGCTGACTGCACACCAGTCAGCTCATTGATGTAGAGCTGAATGGGGAGAGCTGACCTAGCTGAAGCCGACCGGGCATCCAGTCCCTCAGTGTGCCCCTCCTTGGGGTTTGGGTTTTTCCCGTCAGTGTAAACATGTATCCCTTTATGGGGAACCGCAAGAGCTGTCCAGGGAGGCTGTGCTGAGCTCACTGCTGTCCAGGCAGCCGAGCTGGTATTTCAGAGCCCTCCTCCTGCTGCTTTAGTTAGCTCGTCCAGGAGCAACGAGGGATACTGTGAGCAATCCCTTCCCCTCAGCTGCTGCCCCCAGTTGCTCCCAAGCATCCCTGAAATGCCGGGCTGTTCATTGTCTATTCATCCAGCCTGCTAGTCCAACAACAGTCAGGAGCTGTCCCTGCCAATATGGCCCTGGCTTCAGTCTGGACCTCAAACAAAGCTCTGTCTCCCAGACACAGGAAGGCTCTCAGTTGGCAAACAGATGCCCTGTTCTGGTTAAGCAGAGTGCTGCCCACGGGCTCTGACCCTTTGCTCATGCTCTTGGGAGCCGACAGTGTCTCCCAGCAGCCCGGTGAGGAGGGAAAGTCATCTTACCCCAATTTAAGATGAGGAAAACTTAGAGCTTTAGAAAGTTACTGCATGAGGCACAGTCGAAGCCGCCTCCTCGGCCTCCGGTTTGGTGCTCTCCTGGGACCCCCTCCCGCCCCTTCTCTAAAAGAGACGCGCTCTCTATTGCAGGAGAAGACACCTGGAAATGTCGAGGATGTGGTGACTACGTCCCCCCAGCCCAGAGACTGTACAGGACAGTGAGCGAAGTCTGGCACACATCTTGTTTCCGGTAAGTGGCCCTGGCAGCTTCCTGGGGCCAGGGAATATTCTGTTGCTCTCGTTCTAAGGGGCCCACGTTCACATAGACCCTTAAGAGAGTCAAGTCAGAATCCATCTTTGGTGACCAGAGTTTGTCCGAACAGATCTTAGACTCAGGCTTTTTATCTAATAACAATGGAGATCATTGGATGCATTCATATAGCACCTACTGTGTGTCAGGCACTGTGCTCATCACTTTACAAATGGCATCATCTGAGCGTCACAACTGCCCTCTGGAGGTCGTTTTTGTAATTATCCCTAGCCTACAAATGAGGAAGCAGAGGCTAAGTAGCTTGCCCAGCAGTACACAACTAGAGAGTGTCTGAGGCAGCATTTGAATGCAGATCTGCCTCACTCCAGGTCCCTCAGGCTCTCTGTCCAGTCTGGTGCCCCCTTGGCTACCTGGAGAGATCTCTGAGAAACTTGCAGAGATGACAGATTCTCTTGTCTTCCCAAAGTGCTCCTGAGTGGGACTCTGCCCTGGAGCTGGAGGCTCTAAAGGGCTGCTTGTGGATCAGGATGGAGGTCTCCCCTAAAGGGCTGCTCATGGATCAGAATGGAGGCTCCCCTTAAAGGGTTGCTCATGAATCAGGACAGGGACCCCCCCAAAGGGCTGCTTGTGGATCAGAACAGAGACCTCCCCCTAAAGGGCTGTTCATGGATCAGGATGGAGGCCCCTCATAAAAAGGCTGCTTGTGGATCAGGACAGAAGCCTCCTAAAAGGCTGCTTGTGGAGCAGGATGGAAGCCCCCCCTAAAGAGCTGCCCGTGGATCAGGATGGAGGCCCTCCAAAAGGGCTGCTCATAGATCAGGACAGACCCCCCCCCCAAAGGACTGCTTGTGGATCAGGACAGAGACCCCTCACTAAAGAGCTCATGAATCAGGACAGAGGCCTCCAGGGAAAGTTGCTTCAGTTCAGCCAAAGGAGCGAGCCCCATCTCACCAGCCAGTCATCTCTGCCAGCCCAGCGCCCCTCAGGTGCCATGGACAGAGTCCCAGAAGCTGCATGGAGAAGGGCCCATCTTTGCTCATCGATAAAAGCCACTTTGCCTACTACTAACAGGGTTTAACAAGGGGGAGGTTGGGCCTAATGGCCTTTAGCTGTGCATTCTCTGGCAGGTGCCAGGCCATTTTCCTGTGTCAGCCAGTTTAGGCAGGGCAGAGTGGAAGCTCTGAGGAGTGGGAAAGCAGCAGCAGCAGCAAAAAACAAAACAAAACAAAACAAAAAACCAACTCAGGTGGCACTAATGTGGTCAAATAGCCAGAATGCCAGGAAATGGAGCAAAAGGAGAGCACTGACCTGGTAGCAGTGAGGGTTGGGCTGGGAGGGGGAGGAAGCCTGGCTCATCTCCCATGCGCCTCCTTTCAGAGGCCCTGGGAGGCCAGCCCTCACAAAGGCATGAAGCAGGGCCACTGTGGGCTTTCTGGCCTTCAGCCTCCCTGGCAGGCTCCTTCCTGCTCTCAGAAATTTGTGCTTGCTGGGAAAGGGGCCTCCCAAGCAGCTCTGGAAGGACCATCTTCTAGGCTTCCAACAGGTTAGTTTAAAATCCCCAGTGGTGGCTTGGGAAAAAAAAGTCCCAAGCTTAAATACAAGTCACTCAGCCCCACCCCCCACCCCGGCAAAACTGAGGAGTGAGGGATGGGGGGGGCACCTCTCTCTTCTCTATTGAGATTTCAAGAGTGCTCTTTGGGGACTTTTTATCTCTCAGAGTGGACCTTGATGATCATTAACCTGACCTCACCTTGATGATCACTAACCTGATCTCATTTAAAAGCCAGATGTGTGTGTGGACAGTCACTTAACCTCTGTCTTCCTCAGGTTCTTCATCTGTAAAATGGGAATAATAGGTGTTATTTCTTTCAGGTCTATTGTGAGGAGCAAATGATATAATATCTTACGAGGTCTTAGCCCATAGTAGGCACTTCCCTTTCTCCGCACCCCACCTCTCAGCTTCAATCCCTAATCACCCATTCCTCTTAGGCCTTTCAAATTAACTCTCAAATGAGATGTTCCTGAGACATTTTAAACTCCACATATCCAAAGCTGCCCTCATTTGCTGTCCTTCCAAACCCTCTCCTTTTCTAGACTTGCCTATCTCTGCCCCCCTATCCCCAGCTGTAATCGTCCTCCTCGACTCTTCTCTCGACTTCATCCCACAGAGCTGGTTAGCTGCCAAAACTCACTGTGTCTGCCTCCACCACATCTTTCTGTCTGACCTTCTCACAGGGCCATCCTTTAGTCCAACTCCTCCTGACCTCTTGCAGCAAACTCCTAGGTGGTCTCCCTGGGCTGAAGGATATGTTCGAGGAAGGTTAGTGCCTCTGGTGTGAGGCTTCCAAGTCTCCTTCTCCTCCCTCCTCCTCCCTCCTCCTCCCTCCTTCTTCTTTTTAAATATAATTATAACTTTTTATTGACAGAACCCATGCCTGGGTAATTTTTTACAACATTATCCCTTGCACTCACTTCTGTTCCAACTTTTCCCCTCCCTCCCTCCACCCCCTCCCCCAGATGGCAACAAGTCCTATACATGTTAAATATGGCACAGTATATCCTATATACAATCTATGTGTACAGAACCGAACAGTTCTCTTGTTGCCCAGGAAGAATTGGATTCAGAAGGTGAAAATAACCCAGGAAGAAAAACAAAATTGCAAACAGTACATTCATTTCCCAGTGTTCTTTCTTTGGGTGTAGCTGCTTCTGTCCATCCTTGATCAATTGGAACTGAGTTAGATCTTCTCTTTGTCAAAGAAATCCACTTCCATCAGAATACATCCTCATACAGTATCGTTGTTGAGGTATATAATGATCTCCTGGTTCTGCTCATTTCACTCAGCATCAGTTCATGTAAGTCTCTCCAGGCCTCTGAATTGAGAGGCCTCTCAATTCAATCCTGCTGGTCATTTCTTACAGAAAAATAATATTCCATAACATTCATATACCATAATTTATTCAGCCATTCTCCAATTGATGAGCATCCTTTCAATTTCCAGTTTCTAACCACTACAAACAGGGCTGCCACAAACATTTTTTCAAGCCCTTTTCAAGGTTGGACCTATCATCTTCTCACCTCTGACTCCAAGAGGCTGGAGCATCCACAGCATCCATATCCCTAGAAGCCCATTTGGCAGACAGGTTAAACTGGGTTGAGGATAACTGGATGCCGTCAGGCCCCAAACATGTGAAAACTTCCCTTGGCGGAAAGGGCAGATGAGAACATTTGGTGAAAAAAGAAACACACATACACACACACACACACACACACACAAACAGTATTTTATCTGCATTCAGATTTGATAGCTCTTTCTCTGGATGTGGACGGTATTTTCCACCATGAATCTTTTGGAATTGTCTTGAATAGTTGTGTTACTGACAAGAGCTAAGTCTCTCAAAGTTGATCATCACACAATGTTGCAGTTATTATGTACGACATTCCCTCAGCATCAGTTCATGGAAGTCTTTCCGAGTTTTCCTGAAATCCTCCTGTTCATCATTTATTACAGAATAATAATATTCCATTACATTCATATACCAAAACCTGTTCATCCATTGATGGGCATCCCACTTTGATTTCCAATTTTTTGCCACCACAAAAAGAGCTGCTTTAAATATCTTTGTATATATAGGTCCTTTTCCCTTTTCTATGATCTCTTTGGGATACAGACTCTGTTCACATCTTTGATAGTTTGCCAGATGGAGAATGGCTTGTATCCTCACAAATTTGACTTATTTCTATATAGATATGAGAAATGAGGTCTTTATCAGAGGCACTTGTAGTAGCAGTTCTTTCCCAGCTTTCTACTTCACTCTAATCTTGGTTGCATTGGTTTTGTTTGTGCAAAGTCTTTTTAATTTAACATAATCAGACTTGCCCATCATGTAGTGTTCTTGTTTTCTTCTCTAAAGATCTGACAAGTAAACCATTCCTTGCTCTCCTAATTTACTGGCATCTTTTATGTCTAAATCACATACACATTTTGACCTTATCTTGGTATATGATGTGAGATAGTGATTTATATCTGATTTCCACCATACTATTTTCTAGTTTCCCCAACAGTTTTATCAAAAAGTGAGGTCTCATCCCAGAAGCTGAAGTCTTTGGGTTTATCAAAGAGTAGATTACTATGAGCATTCACTACTGTGCCTTGTATATGTAATCTAGTCCACTGATCCATCACTCTGTAGTTCCAGTGATTGCCACTTTGTTATGATGACCACGCTAGTACCCAGGATACCCCAGAATCAGCCAAAGTCAGAATAAGCAAAAGTCCTTAGTCTTTATTCTTGATCTTTAGGCACAGGATTGAACAGGATGGAAGTAGAATCTCCGCAACTGCCTTCTCCCTGGTCTACCACCAAAAAGTGACTCTGGCTAGTCTTACTCCACCCCCTAGTCCCTCTTACAATCCTCTATACACCAATCATTGAGCCAACACAGGATAGTGGGAAGGGCTATTTTCCGAACATATGCCCATAGAGTATTGTCCATTTGGTAGTTAGCCTCAAGTGCTCCGCAGTCGTGACCTTAGTGCATCGACTCAATAGTTTCAGCCCTCTACATCTCCTGCTTTCTTTTGTTTTAGAACACAGGTGGTCACGCCATCCCTGACTTCTCAGGATGGTGAGAGCCCCCAAAAGGAGGTGATCACACCCTCCCTGACATCTCAGGAAGGGAGATGAAAAGCACCAAAGGGAAGTGGGGATTGCTAGCAGGTTTCTGGGCTGAGGGCTCTTATTTGAAACAGTATGCACAAACCCATCAGCATGGGAGGTATTACACAAGCACATAGCAATAACGCACAGGCTATCAGTGGTGACTCTCCCCACAATCAGTGCAGGCTCAATGTGGTGCAACAAACATGAATTGTATAAGCAAGAAGTGATATAACAAACAATATAAATCAATATGGTATTATAAGAGATTTCCAGAAGTCCTAGAAGGAGGGTATGTAAACAACAGTCACACATACGCCTTCTTCAGCAGCCAAGAAATAGTCCAAAACCAGTCTATTGTCCATTGTTTCATATGTCAGGGAATTCAGTGATCCCCACAAGTTTTTGAAGTCCTGCAACAGTCTTTATCATTTCTCAGAAAATCCAATAATTTCTGAGGGTTTTCAAGTCCTATAACAGTCTTATATCTCAGAGAATCCAATAATTCCTGAGGGTTTTCAAGTCCTACAACAGTCTTATCATATCTCAGAGAATCCAATGATTCCTGAGAGTTTTCAAGTCCTACAAAGTCTTATCATATCTCAGAGAATCCAATGATTCCTGAGGGTTTTGAAGTCCAACAATTTTTGATGTCCATGATTCAAACGCCATAACTGCCAGGCTCTCTCAGTGCTGGGCACAATCAGCAACGGAACCACCCGATGTTTCTTGGGTCTTCCCCTTTGTTTCAAGGGTCTGCTCCATCTCTCTCCAATGGACAAGGTGAATATGGCCATCTGATTCCTTCTCCACCTGTAGAGATACAAGCAAACCCTCTCCCCCAAGTCGTTAGCCTATCTGGTCCTTTCCATTCACCACTTTCTGGGTCTCTCCACATCACCACATCACTCAATAGTTTCAGCCCTCTACACTTTGTAAGATAGTTTTAAATCTAGTATGGTTAGGCCACCTTACTTTGCATTTTTTGCCCATTAATTCTATTGATATTCTTGACCTTTTGTTCTTCCAGATAAGTTTGTTTTCCTGTTTTATTTATTTTCATAACAATAGCTTTTCATTTTTCAAAATATGTGCAAAAATAGTTTTCAACATTCACCCTTGCAAAACTTACATTTTTCCCCCTCTTCCCTCCCTCTTCCCCTAAACAGCAAGTAATCCAATATAAGTTAAATATGTGCAATTCTTTTAAACATGTTTCCACATTTTCCAGATAAGTTTTGATAATTTTTCTATCTTTATAAAATAATTTCTTGGTAGTTTGATTGGTATGGCACTGAATAAGTAAATTAATTTAAGTAGAATTGTCATTTTTATTGCTGAGCAGCCTTTTTGAAGGACTGCATTGCTCACCTCTCTGGCATGAGGAAGGACTACAAAAGGCTCCTTAAAAGTGGTCTGCTCTTATTCTTTTGTACTGGATTGGTACATTAAACTTGATGCATACACGTTCCTGTCTTACAAAAAAAAAAAAAATGGTCTGCTTCTTTTTGTTATTGTTGTTTGCTTGCATTTTGTTTTCTTTCTCATCTTTTTTCCTTTTTTGATCTGGTTTTTCTTGTACAACATAATTGTGGAAATATGTTTAGAAGAATTGTACATGTTTAACATATATTGGATTACTTGCTGTCTGGGGGAGCGGGGAAGGGAGGGAGAAAAAAATCTGAATCACAAGATTTCGCAAGGGTGAAGGTTGGAAATTATGCATATGTTTTGAAAATAAAAAGCTTAAAAAAAAACTGCTCTGCTTTACCCAATCCTGATCTGCTTACCATGACAGGTGGGGAATCCCATCCTGTGGTCATCGCGCACACACACACACACACACAGTCTGCAAGACCCTGGCAAGGGACTGCCCAGGATGACCTTCCCACGAGAGAAGGCACTGTGCTCTATGAGCATAGCCACCCCAAATGTGAACATAGGAGCTTGTGCCCAACCTGGAGTAGTGCCTATCAGCCACAGCACACACTGTACCCTTACTTCAGTGCAGTGGGGTCTTTTTGAACTTCTTTGGGAATGGAGCACAATAACCAAGTTTGCTCTTCCTGCCTCCCCTTTCTCTGCTCCAGTCTACTAGCGCAGTATTCCCAAACTAGTTTTCTCAGGGTAGATCCAACTGTGACTCTCCTCGTGCATCCACATGGGGGGCCTCCCATTGCTCATAGGAACCAGGTAAACTCCTCTGTTTAGTTTCTACAGCCCTTCACAACATGGACGCCATCTCTCTTTCCAACCTCATTGGCTACTACTCCCCCTCCACTAGCCACAACACCTTTTCCTATAGCACTTCATCTCCAGTCTGCCCCATGCCTGCATTTCCTCCCTCCTATCTCCACCTGGTGGAGTCCCAGCTCAAACACCATCTACCTTTAGCTTTTTTCTGATTCTCTCAACTGCTCTGGCTCTCCCTGCCAAACTGCTTTGCATTTAACTTCTCTTCCCCTCTCTGTCTCTATCTTTCATCTTCTCTTTTTCCTCCTTCCTTCCCCCTTCCCCTCCTTCTTTCTCTCTCTCTTTCCCCCTTCCTCTTGTTCTTTCTCCTTCCTTTTGTTCCATCCCTCTTCCCCTTTTCTCTCCCTCCCTTCCCTCTCTCTGTGTCCTCTACTCTCTTTCTCTGTCTCATTTAATCACTTTTCCTACTGTATTTTCTTAGCTATGTCCTCATCTCCTCCATTAGAATCTAAGTTCTCTGGGTCGTTTCATTCTTTGTATCTGTGTCCCCTGACCCAGTGGCTGGCACATAATAGGCTTGTGATTGGTGATTCCACACACACGTCCACTGCTATAATGTAAATCAGTCCATCAGAGGTGCCATTTATCTACTGTTCTTGGATAGAATAGGTCAAGGTGGAAAGGATTGTTATTGCCTTTGGAGGGGATGTAGGTGAAAAGGATCTGGGCAGAATGCCCATAGATAAGTGCTCGGTTGAGTAACATACAGTCCTTTTTGTCACTTAGTAACTCGGACACACAAATACAGTCACTAGGTTATTTGTTCAAATCTAATAATTTTGGTAGATAAATGAAAACTGACTTCCAGAAACTCAGATAGAACTGACCTTATTTTAAAACAGCTCCTAGCATTTCTTGTTCTTACCAGCACCAGTAGAGAAGGGAGGTATTCAGCGCACTGGGAGTGTTAGCTCATAACCACGAGCTCTCCTGCACTTCCCACCTAAGAGCCCACCCGAGATTTTCAAAATGCGGGACGGGTCAGAATGACATCTGCCGGCGTGTTCTCAGTGTCTTCACCATGCTGGGTGCTCTCCTCGCTCTGTGCCTTTGCTCATGATGTTTCTTGGACCCTCTTAATGCTACACTTCATGAAAGCTCTCACGATTACTTCTCTTCTCCCACCATGGCCCTGATGCGGACCAATAGGACTTTGTTTCAGCTTGGTATCGGGGAAAGAGTACTTGCCCAGCAGCAGGAAAGGCAGTGAGCAACATCCTCGGCCACCCGCTGGCTCTAGGCACAGTCCCCCTGGGCCCCTTCATCATAGTACTGTCCGTGAGGTCAGGGGCAGCGCCTCCCCCGGTGATCTGCCCTCAGGGTCCAGCCCACCACCCAGCGCTTCATCAGCATTTGAGGAAATGAGGAAGTGCCGAACTCTCCCCTGGTACCCATGGACGGGCACAGGATGCGTTGCTAAGACTCAGAAGGCTGGAGATTCTCCCTTCCTAGGACTGCAGAGACAAAGGGGGAAGGGAGTTGGCAATCTCCTGGTCACTCTTAGTCCACTGATAGTGCTGCCTCTCTCCCATGAAGAAATTAAGGTCCCGAGATAGGAAAGGACAGGGTCTCTCACGGGGCTTCAGGGTCCTGGCTGGGACACAGACCAAAGCCTCGCTCCCAAGAACTCCTTTGCTGTCTCCATCAATCCCCTTCAGCTGTGTCCAGAGTGCTTGGACTTCCTGAGCAGGTTTGCTTCCTCCCCCATTTGTGCTGGGGGAGATGCAAAATGTTTAAAAAGGCATCATCCCTTCCCTTGCTTGGGAGAGTAAGACACCAGAGCCTTATAATATAAACATAAGCACATTAGGCAGGTGTAGAACGGCCTTCTGGGGAGGTGGGGGGAAAGTTGGGTAGAATGAGGCCTGTTTTCCAAGGCCATGACCCGATCCTTCCGAGCCAGTGTATGGGGCCTCAGAGGAGCCTGGTGTTTGCCCAGCTGGACGCTGGCTGGAGGCAGGCGCCTCTCTGCTTTTCAGACTGTGGCCTTCAGACTCTGGTTCAGTCACAGGTTCAGATAGAAACTGGTCCTTTGCCCATGTGACGACCTTCCCCTTTCTCTCCAACCCCCAGACTCTAGTCATCCATAAGGTGTTGGACACATCAGAGGGAGAATGGTAATTGTCTGAGACTGAGACAGCCTGGAACAGGGGTGTGTGTGTGTCTGTGTATGTGTGTCTGTGTGTCTGTGTGTGTATGGGGTAGGGGGGTGATCTAGGACCTGCCCATTGCAGAGACTGAGCTGACTCTGGGGAGGCCTCAGCCCCCTGCAGGGAGCCCCTGCCCTGTGGCCCCATGGGGCAGCCAGCACTCAGCAGTGTGGGCCCACAGCTACCCCACCTCACCCCCACGTGGGGCCCCTTTGTTGTTCTGGTTATAGGGTGGGGCTGGAAATTGCTGAGTTTTTAATCCGATAAAACTCCTCCCTGCCGCTCTGTCTACAATCCTGCAGCTTGCTGACGATATGCTCCCCAGTTTCAGCCGTTGGTGCGGATGCTAGGGAACGGCCCCCTCAGAAGGGAGTTAGCAGCGTCCCCCTGGAGTGGGCGCTGACCTTCCAGGCCTTCCCATCACTGCCCAAGGCAAGGCGCCTGCTCCAGATCTCAGGGCCCGCTCCCCGGGCCCTCTGTTGGCCTGATTGGCCATCCTCCCTTTCCTTTGAAGCATCCCCAAACAGGGCTCGTCCTTATCCTTGGAGGAGTCGGGGCCCTTCCTGGGTCTGCCCAGCATCGGGGTCTGCTGGGGGCCCATCCATGGCTGTGTAGTTCCAGGCTGCCACAGCATCCTAACCCCCAGTTTCTTTGGCTCCGTCCTGGCCATCTTGCATCACATTAGCCTTTTGTACCTAGCAGGGGAGGAGGGGAACTTCTGCTTCTCAGCACCTTCTTTTGTTCAGAGTTTTCAGCAGGAAAACCCACCCCTTTCAAGATCTTAGCAACCGCCACTTCCCTGGGCCTCATTTCTCTGGAGAGCAGCCCCAGATCCCCTGTGAGAAGGGATCACTGTGAGGCACTTGATCAGGGACAAATTATCCCTCCTCATGCTGTGACCTAGAGAGACAAGTGACCCGCAAGAGGCCTGTGGATTACCGTGTGTCGGGCTGTGATGGGAATCTCTCGTATCCCCATTGGGTGGCTGTGGAAGCGGCCGAGAGCGGGCCCAGGTGATCTGCCACGTTCCTTTGCTGTGGTTTAGGGGAGGGAGAGGATGCTTCTACACCTGAACATGCCATCCCTGGCTTTGGGAAAGCCCTAGGGTCCTGGCTGCGAACCCCAAGTCACTGCCTCCCCAGTCCCTGGTCTCTCCCTCTAAAGAGAAGGGAGAGGAGACCCCCCCCCCCTTCTCACTTGCAGTAGTTTGCTCGTGTCCTGGCCCTCCCTGGCTCTGGCAGGCTGAGGAAGGAAGGCGAGGTCCTCAGCGCAAAATTTTGGTTTTTAATCGTTCAGCCAGGGCTTGGGGAAACAAAGGCATCCATTTTTCAGCCAGACCACCCTGCTGAGATCTGCCTCTGGATCTTGGGGGAAGATCCCTCCGGGATCTAGTCTGAATCCCTCTTAGAGGCCCCCCCCCCCATGGCTGCCTGGCTTCTTTGAGAAGATTCCCAGCTCTAAGGACTTCGTGCTTTCCAAGGCTCTTGGGGTTCGGGCCAGGCAGAGCCCTCCAGAGAGCTTCCTTCCTGGGCCACCCCCTTCTTGGCTAACGAGCTAAAAGGAGTTTCTGGAAACTCCATGAAGCAGCCCTGCCCCCTGCTGTTACAAAGCAGCTCTCAGCCTTCCTGGAAGCCATGGCTCCGTGTCTTGGCTGTCCATCTCCCCGCAGTGGTCTCCAGAGCAGAAGGACCCAAAGGACCCAGCCTTTTCATTGCCCACCAATTGCTGTAAACACAGCCCCCTCACCCCACGTAGCTGATTACTCAAGAGGCATTCCCCCCCCTCCCAATATCCTTCAAAAGCAGTTGTTAACACTGTTGCTATTGACAGCAGAGAAAAGGAACGAATAAAACTAGCACCTACCGTGTGCCAGGCATTGTGCTAATCCCAGGTGTCGTTTGATTTGAATCTCACTGCAACTCTGGGAGTGGTGCTATTCTTATCCCCGGTTGAGGAAGCTGAGAAGTGACTTGCCCAGGGCCACACAGCTAGGAATTGTCTGAGGCAGCATCAGGACTCGGCTCTCCGTGAGCCCTGGCCTGATCATTTACCTGCTGAGACCTGGCTACCTTCTTGGCGCTTCCGTGTTGGCCAGCTCAGCCCAGGCCTGTAGGCTACAAGTCTGTCCTTAAAGCTCTCTGCCTAGACGGGTGGGAGGTGAGCATAGTGGTGAGCGTCTTCATGAAGGAGCAATAAAGGGGCCGGTATAGGAATTGGGATCTGAAGGGTGGAGTCAGCAAGTGTGTATTAAGACTTGGGGCTGAGCACTGGGGGTAGGTGGGGGAAAGGACAAAAATGAGCCTGACCTCAAGGAGTTCACGCCTGATGGGAATCTGCAAGCTGCACACAGGATGAAAGGGGGGTGGGGTCAGTTATGGACTTAAAGAGAAGCCAGGAGGGGACAAAGAAGCCGGGGCAGCCAGGTACAAGGCCGAGGCAGGTGACACGCTCAGATCACCCACCAGGTCTGAGGAGGGCTTGGAGCCGGGAGCTGCCCAAGGCCAAGTTCTGGACGCTCATGTCACCCACCGTGGGAGGATGCACAGCAGCCATTTGTGTCTTTCTGCCTTTTTTGGGGGAGACTCAAAGGTGCCCCCTTCCTGATTGCCATCCCTTATCTAAGGTCACTGTGCATACTGTGGCATCTTCTGCCAAAAACCTGGGCCATGTGGATCACCTTAGATCTAAGATTTCTTTGTAGCCAAAATGACCAAAATGGCCTGAAAGCCCCTTTTTTTCCGAGCTCATCTTAAAGCCCGATTTCCGTTCCCCCACTTTTCCTTTTCCTTCATTGGCTCTTGAGGTGCCCTGCCTTGTAACAGAATGCTTGTAACCAGTGGCTTCCTCGGGGTGGCCACCCTCTCCCTTTCCCTGATGCAGCCCTTCCTCTTCCACATCTTCCACAGTTGGTAAGACCAAAGAAAATCCTTCGCCCGCCAGCCAGCCTTTGGCGACCTCTCCCCCTTTCCCAAGTGTCTCGTCAAATGTCAGACACCCAGCTGGGTATTGGGTCAGGGCCAGAGCCTTTCTAGCTTGGCAGGACCCGTCCTGTGTTCCGCTGGCATCGCCTCCACAGAGCCGCGAGGTGACTGGCCCAGGTTCCGAACCTTCATCAGACATGAAGCAGAGGTGGCCGTGTGCACTTTGAGAAATTAGAAACGAGAAAAAAGTTTTGGCTGAAATGGCCTCCTTTTTGCTTGCCTAAGGCCTGAGATCTAAGAGGGCCGGAGACGGTGAACAGCAGACGTTGTCCTCCTCGGCGTGAAGAGTCAGTGAAGGTCGGGAGCCAGCGTGAGTGGGGACGGCAGAGCTGGGCCAGACCAGGGAGAGGCTGAGCCGGCCCACGATATGTAGGGCCCGTGGCGTGGCCCTTTTCGCTGTCATTTCCTATTTGTCTATTTGCTTCCCCTCCTTACCCTGTTCACCTCATGGCTGTACATCCCAGTGAATGCTAAGACCAAAGAGCAGGTGCTTAATACATGTTTGTAGCGTTGTCCTTATTCCCCTGTGGTCAATCATTCCATGGGCCTAGAGCTGCTGCTTCTCCTTGTTGAGTACAGTTGGTGGGAGCCCTTGGAGCAAAGGCACATTAGGTGAAAATGAGGAGAGACATAGAATGGAAAAGCGTGTGATGTATGAGCCTCTCTTTCAATTCCAGCTTCCGGACTTTCTCGCTGCCTGATTCTGGTCAGGTCCCTTCTCTGATTCTCTTTCTTTCTTTTTTTTTTTTAAATGGATTTACTTTAAAATCACAAAGTTTTTAATCTAAGTAGTCCCAAGAAGTAAACAATACAATAATCGTGTTCTGGAAAGTTACTACATATTGAATTATATTTGAAACGAACCGAGGATATATTGTTGTTGGGCAGATCATTCAGAGTTTCCATTGCTGAAAAGCAATGATTCTCCCAGTGCAATAATGAACAAGTATCTATCGAACACGTACTTAACACATTCAGTCTTTCTGCTTGAAGATCACCAGTGATGGGGAGTTCATTGTCTGTCCTCTTGGGGGCAGCCTGTAGGAAAGTCTGTCCCCGTTCAGAGCCAACATATACTTCTTTGCCACGTCTGTCCATTCTTCCTAGTTCTGCCTTCTGAAAAACAGACCTGATGCTTTTATTTTTTGCTGAGGCAGTTGGGGTGAAGTGACCTGCCCAGGGTCACAGCTAGTAAGTGTTTGAGGTCAGATTCAGGGCTGGTGTTCTCTCCACTGCGCCACCTAGCTGCCCCCTGATACTTCCTCCCACATGAGGATCCTTTAAGCACTTGGGGCCTGCCTAAATGTTGTCTTTCTTTCTCAGGCTAATGATCCCACCTTCTGCTAGTAATCCTTTCTGATTCTGAGATTCTGTGAGTTAACATTTTAGCATTTTTATTTTGGGCTCCCATCATCAAATAACCTTTTTCTATGGGATTCCCCAGACTTGAGGAATCCTGTCAAAAAACGAGCCTTCATTTTCTCATCTACAAAATGAGAGGAACTGCTCACAAAGTTATTGAGGGGGAAAATGCTTGGTAAAGTACCACAGAAATGTCTACTTACTAAATAATCCTTCCCACCTCCCTCTTTCTTGTATCCCTAGAAGAACTGAGTTATACATCACTTTCCTTATAATGGGTCCATTAGGGAAATAGTCTATGTACAGCCTCCATTTTACAGAAAAGGAAACTAAGATTAAATTTCCTTAAGGGTTCACCTAGGATCTCAGCTAGTAAACATCAAAGCTGTACCTTCCAAACCTGAGCCTGCTTATTTTAATAATAGAGTCACCTCTCCTCTACTGAATTAAAAAAAAAAAAAAAAAAAACTTTCTCAAAGCCTTAGTAGGTGCCTGTTCCATTTCAAAATAGAGATGGGCATTTAAGAAAGTTTTTATTAAAGACACAGGCCAGTAATGCTTTGATTCCCAGGGAGAGTCTAGAACAGAGAGTTCAAAAGATGGTTAGCGAACATCTAGAAAGAAGAGTAGTGATTACAGAATCAGTGGAACTTCATCAAAAACAGATTATTAATTTTTTGACAAGATCACTAAACTAGCAGATGAGAGTAATGTTGCAGATATAGTGTGCATAGATTTGAAAAAAGCATTTGGCCGAGGAGTTCGTGCTGTTCATGTGGAGAAGATGGTGGATTGTGGAGAAGATGGGTTCAGGACTGGTTGGGTGAGAACAGTTGGTTACAACGGGGAGATCACTCGGCCAGAAGTTGGTCTCCAGTGGAGGTCTTCAGGGATCTGTGCTTGGTCCTCTGTTGTTTAACCGTTTTATCATGGACTTGGATTAAAGTGTAAATGGTATGTTTATCAGATTTACAGAAGGCACAAAGCTGGGAGGAATAGCTAACACAGAGATCAACAGACTCCCAAAAAAAAAAAAAGGGTTAGCATTGGATTGAATCTCATAAGATTCTGGAAGAAATAAATGTAAAATCTTACACTTGGGTTCAGAAAATCAATTTCACAAGTCCAAGATGGGATGGTATAATTAAAATGGCACTGGGGCTTTATTGTAGGCTATAAATTCAGTAGGAGTCAGAAGTATTAGCCAAATAAAGCTGATGTGATCTTGGTTTTCAGTAAGAGAGAGCTTCTGGGAGCAGAGAAATGAGATTCCATTCATGCAGCCCTTGAATGTGTTCAATTCTGGGAACCAGAAGTTAAGAAGAACATTGATTATCTGGAACGTGTCCAGAGCAGGGCAATTGAAGTGATGAAAGGCCTTGAGCTCCATGTCCTAGGAAGAAAGAAGGGGCCTTGTTATCCTGGAGAAGAGCGGATGGGGATGGGGGAGTAAGATAGCTATCTGGTCTTTAGAGAATTACCATGGAAGAAGAACCAGACTGAAGAGCCAAGGAACAGAAGGGCTAGAAGGGTATATAGTTTCTGTGAGAGAGAAGACTTGCCCCAAATGAGCAAACTTGAATTAGCTTGTCCCTCATTGGAGTTCTTCAGGCAGTAAGCAGAACATCCCTGAGAAGGGTGGGTGGGTTCCAGCAGGGATCCCTTCAGGGATGCATCATATCCCTATATCCCTTTAAGCAATAGCCCTTTATTACAGCTTGTTTTAACTCACACAAAGGAAGATTTTTATTTTTTATTTTTTTTTTAATTTAATAGCCTTTTATTTACAGGATATATACATGGGTAACTTTACAGCATTAACAATTGCCAAACCTCTTGTTCCAATTTTTCACCTCTTACCCCCCCACCCCCTCCCCTAAATGGCAGGATGACCAGTAGATGTTAAATATATTAAAATATAACTTAGATACATAATAAGTATACATGACCAAAACATTATTTTGCTGTACAAAAAGAATCAGACTCTGAATTATTGTACAATTAGCTTGTGAAGGAAATCAAAAATGCAGGTGGGCATAAATATAGGGATTGGGAATTCAATGTAATGGTTTTTAGTCATCTCCCAGAGTTCTTTCTCTGGGCATAGCTGGTTCAGTTCATTACTGCTCCATTAGAAATGATTTGGATGATCTTGTTGCTGAGGATGGCCTGATCCATCAGAACTGGTCATCATCTAGTATTGTTGTTGAAGTATATAATGATCTCCTGGTCCTGCTCATTTCACTCAGCATCAGTTCGTGTAAGTCTCTCCAGGCCTTTCTGAAATCATCCTGTTGGTCATTTCTTACAGAACAGTAATATTCCATAATTTTCATATACCACAATTTATTCAGCCATTCTCCAACTGATGGACATCCATTCAGTTTCCAGTTTCTAGCCACTACAAAAAGGGCTGCCACAAACATTCGTGCACATACAGGTCCCTTTCCCTTCTTTATAATCTCTTTGGGATATAATCCCAGTAGTAACACTGCTGGATCAAAGGGTATGCACAGTTTGATAACTTTTTGAGCATAGTTCCAAACTACTCTCCAAAATGGTTGGATTCGTTCACAACTCCACCAACAATGAATCAATGTCCCAGTTTTCCCACATCCCCTCCAACAATCATCATTATTTTTTCCTGTCATCTTAGCCAATCTGACAGGTGTGTAGTGGTATCTTAGAATTGTCTTAATTTGCATTTCTCTGATTAATAATGACTTGGAGCATCTTTTCATATGACTAGAAATAGTTTCAATTTCTTCATCTGAGAATTGTCTGTTCATATCCTTTGACCATTTTTCAATTGGAACAAAGGAAGATTTTTAAAAGCGGGGGAGAAAGCGAAGATTCCAGCTAGTCATGTTGTCATTCAGGCCACACCAGGAATAGGAGGGGTCACCTCCTGTGAGAGTCCTGGGTCCCCAGCATATCTGCTTTTCATCAGGCAACTGATAAGCATAATTAGTTCATTCTCTGCCTGTCTGCCAGATTCTGTGCTGCCTACAAACTTTCCCAAATCTTCTCTGGCTTTTGTTTTGTTTTGTTTCATCTATCTTTAAAAAACTCTTATTTGCCCCTGCCATCCCCTCCACGATTATTCTCTTGTCTTTTCTTATTCCTCAGCCCAACCTTGAAAAAGCTACTCTCATTTTGATACTTCTCTCTTTCACGCTATCAGGAGTATGACTTCTGACCTCATCACTCCACGGAATTGTGAAATCAAATGGCTTTTTCTCAGTCATTATCTCCTTGACATTTGCAGCATCTGACATTTTCACCATTCTCTCCTCCTCTTCTTTGTTGTACCATCATCTACATCCTTCCCACTGACCATGGATGCCCCCTCGGAGCTCTACTCTGGCCCCTTTCTCCTTCTATCTTCTTGCCTGATGATCTCATCAGCTCCAATCTCTAGGTAGTTAATGCCCAGCCCAGTACCAGGCCCACACCATCAGCTGCCATCCTGCCTTTATCTCAAGCTCAGCAGTCACAAAGCAGAACTCATTATACTTTCCACTAGACTTCCCCTCTGCCAAACTTCTCTATTTCTGTCAGGGACCGAACTCGGGGTTGCAGCCTGGGCGTCTCCTGACCTTCTCACCCTCGCTTGTCAGATTTCATATTTCCCATCTCTCCAGCATCCTCCAAATCCATCCCCTCCTCACCTCTCACACGGCCGACAACTCTTGTCCAGGCCCTTGTCCCATTGGCCTCTGGCCGTAGCCTACTGGCCTTTTTGCCTCCTTCCGCTTCATCCTCCCCCTAGCTCAGCCCTTACTATGCCGGCCCTCCTGCTCAGTCGGCTCCTGGGGTCACTGTCCCTTTATGATCAAAGGTAAAGAGCCTCACAGCCTAGGCCTGTCCAACCACCGGCTGGCCTGCCCTCTCTCTCACATGACCTTTCATCACCAGTTTCCATATGGGCCTTTTTATCAGTTGTTTTGGGGTGCATAGAACACTCTTCTCACCTCCTCTTCTTTGAGCAAATGAAAAGACACTTATTGAGCACCTACTTTGTATTGGGCACTCTGCTAAGTGCTGAAGATACAGATTAAAAAATCCAGCCTTTACTCTCCAAGAATTCTCAGTCTTATGGGAAAGACATAATGCAAACATGTGTGTAAACAAGACTTCTGTGGGATGAGCTGAAGATAGTGATCTTGGCGATGAAGCACAAAGATGAAGGAGGAGGGGATGGGACTTTAGCTGAGACCTAAATCCAGGAGGCAAGATAACAGGGGAGAGACTTGGGGGTGGGGGCGCCCAGGGTTAAGAGATGGGAGTCTGGTATGAGGAAAAGCCAGGAGGCTGGATGGCTTGTGGAACATGTGGAGAGGGAGGCAGAGGACTAGAAAGGTGGGAAGGGGCCAAGTTAGAAAGGGCTTTAAAAGCCAAACAAAGAGTCTTGATATTCGATCCCGGAGGTAATAGGAGACACCAGAGTTGACTGACTAGAAGTGACATAGTCAGACCTGGATTTTTAGGAGGACGGATAAATGGAGGTTAGACTTGAGACCAGAAGGCCCTCCAGAAAGCGCTTATCATATACAATGCACTGTACTGTGTGTTGGATACAAAAAAAGAAAATCAATGAACAACTTTTAAAAATCGCCCCATTAGTGCTCTGTTCCAGGCTCTGCCCCGTGGCCTTGGAATGGAAATAATAGGGGCCTGCCTTCAAGGAACTTCCATTCTGATGGGGGAGACAACCCATATATAGAAGTCCTGTGAGTGAGACCACAAGAAAATAAACGTAGGTCCCCTTTCCAGCAGCAACACTGATCCAATTGTAATTTTAGAACTGAAAAGGGAATCTGGGGATGTAGTCTGATGAGAATTCAGGGCAGAAAGAAAGCCTAGACCTAGAGAGCGGACTATCTACCTCCCTCCAAGGCTTCTTCATTAATGGCCTGGAAACTGGAGAGAAAGGTAACAGTGGGAATGCAAAGGGTGCCTGGAGGAGATCTTCTTGGAGAAAAAACTTTCCTTGAAAACTCAGTTTATGCCCCCACACACACAGGCTCTATCTTTATGCCTTTCCCTCATTGAATCATAAACTCCTTGAGGTCAGGGCTGCTTCTCCCAGAATGTGGAAGTCGGAAGGGACTTTGTGGCCTTCTGGTTCTGTTGTCACTAAAATGCTTCCCCGACGATCCTCCAACATTTACTTTTTCTCCTCTAAGGAGAGGGAGCTCCATACCCCTCTTTGGGAATGCTAATTGGGAGGAAATTTTTCCTGCACCAGACCTCTCCAGCTGCCTCTCCGCAGCTTCCCTTCGTTGCTCCTGGGCCTGCACTTTGAAACCAAACAAAGTAAGTCTAATCTCTCCTCCATGAGAGCCTTCCAATATTTGGCAACGCTACCTTTTCTTCTTCAGGCACACTAGCCCCAGCAGTTTAATGCTCTTCCTGTGTTTTGAATCCAAGGCCCTTCTTCATCCTGGCTGCCTTCCTTTCACTTTGGTTCCTGTGTCCTTCTCCCTTAGCTTGGTGGCTGGTATGTTGGGAGCACTTAATAAATGTTTGTTGAATGGCTGGACAAATGAATTGAGGTGAGATGAGGAGATGGGATCTCCTTTGTCTGAAATGCTAAGTAGCAGGAGCAGAATGGGACACCAGATCTTCCAGCTCCACATTTCAAGCACTTTCCATTATACCACAGTGCTTCTTAGCAGACTGTGTGCTCCAATGAAATATCTCCACCTCTAAGTTGGACCGAATGTTCATCACCCAAACCCTAGGACAGTCTCATCTTTGCCAAGCCATTCAGGCAACGTGAAAGGCAGAGGCATGGTCTCTGCCTTTAGGAAGCTTCTAGTCTAGATGAGGAGACAGAAAATGGGCAGCTGTTTAATAAGCTTGATGATCCTGACCTTTGTTTCTTTATCTATAAAATGGGAATAAAGCTTGTATTGTTCACCTTTCAGGTTGTTGTGAGGCGAGCACTTTGTAAATCCAAAAGTATCACCTGAGTATGTTGCCATCATTAATGAACAATTAGTTCATTACTTTATTGCTAAAATATATGGTATTACCTCTTATTATTATTATTATTTTGCTGAGGCAATTGACGTTAAATGACTTGTCCAGGGTCACACAGCTAAGAAGGGTTAAATGGCTGAGTCAGATTTGAACTCTGGTCCTCCTGACTTCAGGGCTGGTGCTCTATCCACTGCACCACCTAGCAGGCCCAGTATTATCTCTTAAAAATCCTTAGAAATTAAGAGAAGTCAGTTATCCCATCGAGCCAATCAAAGCTTCTCTCTGGACTCATTTCTCATCTCTAGAGTGAGAGAGCTGACTAGACAGCTCTGGCTCTAGAAACTAGAACTTTGAACTCTGATTGTAAAGAAGGGTAAATAAATGGAGCTAGCAATGTATAGGAGCGGATGTCTGCACCCTGTAGACTGATAAGGGCAGATTTGTTGTGACTTAAAGGAAAAATCAAAGACATTTAGAAAGCTCTGATTCACTTTGTTACACCCTTCTGCCCATTGGTCAATGGCATCGTGCTTAAGAGTGACAACAACGTCTTCCGTCCTTGGATCAGAGTTCCCATGACATAGGCACATATGCCCCCAAGGATGTTCAAGACAAAGAAATGTTCCACGTACACTGAAATAGTAATTGTAGCAATTTTGTTGTTGTTGTTATAGCAAAGAACCAGAAACAAAGGAGAAGCCCATGACCTAGGGAAATGGCTAAAACAAATTATGGGATGCCAGAGTAAGAAATAGTAAAGAGGAGGATTTCAGGACGGCGATGTGGCATCCCAAAGAGCCAGGATGACCTTGAGCTACCCTGAAAGAGCTCTCCTTCCTTTCCTCAGATCTTAGGCCCACTCTACATGGTCTCGGAGAGCACAGATGGAGTATTGGGTTCCATTTGGCGAGCTGTAATTGAAGAAGAGTTTTGATAAGTCAGAGAATATCTATTTAGGGGAGGGGGTGGGGGGGTAAGAGGTGAAAAATTGGAACAAGAGGTTTGGCAATTGTTAATGCTGTAAAGTTACCCATGTATATATCCTGTAAATAAAAGGCTATTAAATTAAAAAAAAAAAAAAAAAGAAAACTTAACAATTAGGGTGTCCAGAAGTGGACCTGACTGCATTGGGAGGTAGTACATTAGTCCTCACTTAATGACCATTTCTTAGGTACACTCTAAAAGAGATTATTTTTCAGATGGATTGAACTAGATGGCCATTAGGTCTCTTAAAAACTCTAAAATTCTGTAGCCAAATTAAGGAAGCCTTTTAGAATCTGGTGCCTAAGATAAATGGCACAAGGTAATACTCAAACAGTAAGAGCTATAGAATTTCAGCATCTATCTTATGTTTGACCTCTGCATAAGATATTTTATTTGGTAGTATCAAATCTGTGGTATCAGAGATAAAAGTGTGGGCCTGGAATTGGGAAGACCTAGCTTCAAATCCAGCCTCAGACAATTATTAGCTGTGTGACTCTGGATAAGTGATTTATCCTGTTTTCCTCAAACCTATGCTAGTACTGATATTTTTTCTTTTTTTTGCCTACCATGCCATATTATTTAGCTCATGAACTGAGGTTTACCTATATATCCTCCAAACTGTATTTGTCTAAAATTAAAAAAAAACATTTAAAAAACAAAAAAAGAGAATATCTAGAGTAAGAAAACCAGGATGGAGAAGGGCCTTGAATCCCTGCCAAGAGAGGCTGGAGGAAGTAGGGAAGTTTAATTTAAAGAAGAGAGAGAATTAAGGCATCTTCAATGACGAGCTGTCTTATGGAAGACCGATCAGAGTCCTTCTCTTTGGTCACCACGGGAGCTATCTGGGTGGAAACTGCCATTAGGCAAATCTAGACTTGATGTAAGGGAAAACTTCTGGAGAGTTGGGGCTGGTGGGAAGCAGAGTAGCCACCTGCAAGATTCTGGGCTCCTCCTCACCTCGAGGTCTTTAAGCAGAGGCAGGATGACTAGATAACCAAGTCGTGTCATTCCTTTTTGGCATGGACTAAGAGCTCTCGGGTCCCCTTTACCTCTGAAGTTTCTGGGAGTCTGCAATTATCCTAGAGCCCTTCTTGCGTACCAGAGCCGCTAGCCCTAGCATTTCACTTCCTCACCACGATGAGGGCTCTGCTGGGACTTCAGGGGAGGAGACACCATGTAAATAGGTGACAAGCTGCCTGCTAATGTTGGGAAGGCTAGAGCACTGTCCATCCCTGCTCTGTAGAATAACAGAATAACACCCTTTTTTGCGTGGCTGTGTTATCAGGAAAGTGTTTTATAAGGTGCTCCAGAAATTTGAGGATTTTTTTTTCCTTTTAAAAAGGAAATAAGTTTAGCAGGAGATACAGGTGTCCAAGGAGGTGATGGGATTCCTGATAGGAGGTAGAAGGCGGTCACATTATAAAAGCCCAGAATACCGGCATAAGGAGCTGGGAAAAAATTGGGGGGGGGGGGGAGGAATTTGTATAAAGTATAAAACCATCGGATGTCTTGATTTGCAGACACAGTGAGCTTACTATTATACCCTCTCCTTCATGCTTCCCCTTCTCTCCACTCACAAAGTCTCCATCTTGGCTCAGGCCCTCTTCATCTCTCATCTGGATTGGTACCGGAACCTTCTGATGGTCTCCCAGCTTCCAGTCTCCTCCTTTTCCAATCTGTCATCTACCCCGGTGCCAGATAAATATTCCCCACACTGGTCTGACCTGCCACTCCCCTCCTCACAAGTCTTGAATGGATCTCACTGCCAGCATCAAATAAATGAAGAATCATAAGAACGCCACTGTGGCTCCCACTGGGAAAAGATTCCTTTCTTCTCCCAACCCAAATCCCTCTGAATTAGCTACCAAAGTTCTAATCAGTATCCTTTATTGAATGGATTATGCACTGAGGCACCTGGAAGGTTACAGAAGAAATTGGACACTCTACTGAAGGATCTCAAGCTCAGCTGAGCAGCTTCCAGAGAGCTGAGCAGAAGCCATGGTAAGCTTGGCTAAGGAGGAGACCGAGAGAGAAGGATGTATCACTGCTTTCCAGAAGACCATCTGTATTCACAGAATTATAATACTAATAAGATTATGAAAGAACCAAGAAGGAGACTTTAAAGACACAGGGAAAGTTTTGTGAGCCTCAAAGAGGAAGAAATCCACCTGGGATGGTAGGGGAGAAGGAGGCATGAGAGACTTTCTGGAGGAGGCAGCCATAAGCTGAGGCTTGCAGGATGGGCTAGTAGGTGGACATTGGACAGATGAAGATGGAGTAGGCATTGCTCTGGTGAAATGGCACCTCCCTCTCAGGCCGGCGGGGAGGATTGCAGGAGAGGGGCTTTGAAGTTGTAACAGGCCATATCCGAGTAGCTTCTTGGCTGCCATGATGCACAGAGTGCTCTTGGCATTCGGTGGCACTTCATTGGTTGGATTCCCCGGTGCTGGGGAGCCTGCAGAGGGGGTTCCTTCAGAAGTCATTGCCCTTGCAGCCTTAGATTGATTTTCCACATGTCCGAGTCTTCTCCTCAGTAGATCACAGGCCTCCCCCCGGGACAGCGCCTTGTCATGTTTTTGTATGTTGGTAAATGTTGTTTAGTCGAGTGCGAGTCCTTGAGCAACGGTTTGGGACCGCTGAGTCTAGGGCTTGGCCTAAGCACAAGTCATTCGAGCTAGAGCCATAAAGGCTGGCAAACCTCCGTCCCCTGCTCTTTCCATTGCTCCCCCTTCCTGCCCCTGCCTCCTCACACCCTCATCTAGTATCCATCCTCTGTCAAAAAAGCCTCACCCCATGCTTTCCACAATTTAGGCCATTCATTGGGAACCTCTCAATTCTCAATCAGCAATCGAGTATCAAGCATTTATTAAGCACCAACTGCATGCCAGGTACTGGGAACATAAGTACGAAGTATGAAACAAACTCTATTTGCTCCCAAGGAGTTTGCCTTCTGACGGGAGAGACGGTAGAACCCATATTAGATACAAGGTAGTTTGGGAGGGAGGGTATTAGCAGTTGGCAGGGGGTATACAAGCTTCACGGAGAATCTGGGGTACTTGAGCCACTTCTCAAAGGAAGAGAGACTGAAGCCTGGGAGGAGCAGCCAGTCAGGGTAAAAGCCAGGGCTTGTGTCCTTTGGGGCTTCTGTCCCCAGCACCTGGCATACGGGGAGTGCTTTATACATTCTTAGGGATTGATTCATAATGGTGGCTGGACCACTCTTGCCAGCCTCCTATAGACGATTGATTTAGGAGCAAGTTTCAGTTGACTTGACTCTCTGCCAGGTTTCAGACTTGTGAAACGCATAATAGATTAACATCTCTCAGGCCTTTAAAAAATAACAATAAATCAGAGCTAGAATTGCCTCTGGATCCCCACAGCTGTCGGCAGCTTGTCTCACCTTGAGCTGAGAGGGAATAAAGCCCTGTCTCCCTGCCCCACCGCCTGCCCAGGACCGCCTTCTCAGAGAAAGGGAAGGTTTGGCCCTTGCACAGCTTTCTTGCCAGTCAGTCCAGGGATTTGGCCCATGAACCTTTTCCTTCCTGGGTGCCAGTGTCCTGGCAGAATGGCTCACTTCAGCCTGCTTATCACATCAGACTTTCAAAGGTTTCTCCAGAAGTCTGGATTTCCTGGGGTCACAGCGATTCCCCCCAGCCCAGGAGGGGCTTCATAGGAGGATCCGCCTCTTCCAGGGGAAGGGACTTTCCACAGGAGTTGAGGAGAGGGGTCCTCCTTCCCTCCCTGGGCGACTCTCTCTTGTCTGGGCCAGGCTGTAGGTTGACCCCAGAGCCTGGGGCCCCCTGCAGACCTTCTGCTCGAACCCAGCTGGGATTGGAAAAGAAGGGGGCACATTCCTAGACACCAACTCACTGCCTGGCTGTTGGAGGGAAGGGCTGTGAGATGTGGGGGGGCATTAAACTCACAGGCTCGATGCTCGGCGACCTCCTGAGAGCTTGAGGTCGCCGGGCCTCTGATGGAACCAGGAGAAGGGAATTTGCTAATTCCAGACCGAATTTGGAGGCCCTTCCTCCTCAGATCAAATTACAGGGGGACTTAGTTCTGTAGTGAACAGTCCCTGCCTCTCAGCCAGAAACTAGCTGCTGCCCAGCTGGGGGCTTACCTACCTCCCGTGAGGGGGGTCCCTCACGCTCTTGGCGAGAGCGAATGCTGGAGATCTCTGGGGGCCGAGGAAGTGGGGACTCTGGATTCAGTCTATCTGACTGAACTTTGGGTAGTAGAACCGAATGTTATCCAGCCCCCCACTTCATTTTACCAATGAGGAAACTGAGGTGCAGAGGACGAAGGCTTCCCTCGGGATACACGGACCAGTCAGTGGCAGGTTATCGGGCTGCCAGATGACACTGTGGATAGAGGGCTGTGGGCTGGGGTCATTCCAGACCCAACCTCAAATCCAGCTTAGACCTTTTCTTGATGGCTGATCCTGGGAAGTCCATTCACCCTGGGTGCCTCAGTTTCCTCATCTGTAAAATGAGCTGAGGAAGGAAATGACAAACCAGACCAGTGTCTCTGCCCAGAAACCCCCTCTGGCATCCCGAAGAGGCAGGCCCATCTGTCTGTCAGTCAGGGCAGCCCTCAACATTAGACCAAAGTGGTTGTGCCCTGACCCCTGTGCTCATTACCTGGGGATGTTCAGTGCCCTCCCCTGCTCCCCAGCCCCCACAGTTGTTTAAAAGGTCTCTTCACACACCAGAAGTCCCTTCCCCCCCATCCTCCCTGGTACCAGTGTGGCCCTGGGGCTGTCCATCTCCGGTTACCCTTTGTTTTCCCTGGAGGACTGGCCTTCATTCCCTGCGTAATGTCTTAAACTACTTCCTGTGCTCTTGTCCACCAAACCTCTCTCCGTTGACCTTTGGGTCACCTGACATGTACATTCTTCAGAGATTACGGAGTCCCATAATTCCCAGCCATGTAGCATCTCTGGGAGAATATCGGTGTTAGGAAGATGTCTGGGAGCAGCTCTGTGTTAGGGGATGATGCTAATGGCCGAATGCAGCCAGTAGGGGGATAACAATCGCTTTAGGACAAAATCGATAGAGGCACGAGAGGTCGATTTGCCAGATTTCCTGATTCCCAGACAAGTGTTCTTTCTAACGCCCCATGTTGCAATTAGATTACCGGCAAGGCACCCGTCTATCTGCATGGGAGGTGATGCAAAGAGAAATGGGCACAATCCCTACCCTGAAGGAACCTGCTGTCCTTAGGGGAGAGAGGTGAGCGAGCACAAGCAGTTGGTGAAATGCGGCAGATCTGTGGTGTGAGAGAGACGAGCCCTGTGTGGATGGTTAGCACTGGAAGGGACGCTGGCAGAGGGAGGCCCGGGGATGGCTCACTCCCCAGTGCAGGACCCTCCCCAGGGCCCTGTGATGAGAACATGGGGTGGATAATGCACATTTCTTTAGCACCATAGGGTTCGTTCTTCTTAACAGCCTTTAGATGGATGGGATTTATTATTATTCCCGTTTTACAGAAGACTGAGTAAACAGATTTTGAGAGGCTCATGGTTTTCACATGGTCATTTAGCTAAAAAAGCAAAAACAAAAAGCATCAGAGCTGGGACTTGAGGACAGATCACGTGAGATTCTTTTTGTAACACGCTTTGTAACCTTTAGCCCTATATGAATGCCAGCTGTATCGAGTCTACAGGGACCCGGGATCTTGTTGTTTATGCCATGTGTCAACTCAAAACAAGGGGGTACAGAGGCATTGAAGACTAGAGCCAAAAGGGACTCTGCCCTGGAGGCCTGGGAAGATTTTTTTCACTTTATTAATAGCTTTTGTTTTTATATGCTCAAATTTCCTCCTGAAACCCACCCCCCCCCCCCTCTCTTTCCCAGAAAGGAATCCCTTAAAATGAAGAATTTGGGAAAGATGGTTTCTAATAAGACCAGGAGTGAAAGAAGGGAGGGGAAGGAGCAAGCATTTATTAAGCACTTATAAGCAGGTTGTGTGCACTTTGTAAAGCATTGAGGGAAATTCTGGGAGGGAAACTCCCAAGACTGTGCAGTGGCCTCTGCTAAGCCCAAACTATCCATCTTTACTCCTTCTCCCGGATGACAGCTGGAGATGGGTAAAGGCGGCTCATCCAAACCCCCTCAGCTCTACAAGCCGGGGTTTTGGTATCTGGGCCATTTCCAGTTATCACGTAGCGAGGTTGAGTGACTCAATGAAGCTCGAACTACGGGAAAAACCTGGCGCTTTATGCCGGGTTTCCAGAGGGTTGTGTCCTTAGCGTTAGAGCTTTGGCGTCATTGCCTTCCTGTTTCCTGGCGCTGCCTCCTTCACTTTGCATCCGTTGGTCCATGTAAATCTAGCTCGTGTTTCTCGGTGTTCGTCTTTCTTGAAGCGATCTCTGCAAAACTGAGGGTCTGGCACGGAGGAGGCGCTTAATAAATGCTTGTCCCTTCCCCTAATTCGTCCAGTTCCAGTCGGTTTAATCAACCTCCAGGCGAAGGGAAATGGGGCCGTCTTCTGTCTTGCTTCCTAAATTCGCGCTTCTGACCTGGCCCTTAGGCTGGGGTGGAAGTTGGGAAAGACCGAGTACCCCGAGGCCGACAACTTGGATGGACTTTGATAACTGGAGGACAGAAGCCGGGCGACCCCTTTGCTCCGCTCTCCCTCCCTGAAATCCGATTGATGGGCAAGTGAAGAGGCCCCCCACGAGGTCATTGGGCCTCCCCCAACCGCGTCACAAACACATGTGATCCCGCTCGACCCTCCCCATAATCCCCGAGGGCTGATACTACCTTCCCAGAAAACGAAGGGCCAGATGGGGGAGACGGACGGGAAACGGCTTGCGCCCGCTGGGTCTGAAGCTGGATTTGAACTGGGGGCTTCGGGCGGCTCTGTGAAGAGGGGAGTCTGGAGGAATGGGGGTCGTTGAAGGTCCAAAGGGGGGTCTGGAAGGTTAACAGGAGCTCTAGATAGCAGCCAGTCTAGGGGAGCCATTTTACAGAAGAGGAAACTGAGGCTCAAGGGAAAACAGAATTTGCAGAAGTGAGTGTTGGTAAGAGGGTGGGTCTGTGATCACGTGGCAGCCAGCCCCGCCCCCTCCCCAGGTAAAGACCTCCCTGGGGCGTGGCCACCTCCTTCCATCCCCTTGTAAACAGTGGCGTTGGCTTCCATGTTCTCTGTGTGCCCCCTGCAGCTGCCCCGGGGCCTGGCACACAGTAGGTGCTTTATGGACGCCTGTCCCTCCAGGGGCTCGCAAGGCGCGAGGGATCAGATTGCTGAATTCTCCCGCTCTCTTCCGAGCCCCGAGAATTATTGGGGTGCAAGCTCCCGAGCTTGGGGGAGGGGGCGCGGGGCGGCCGGACTGCAGACACACACACACACACACACACACACTCACTCCCTCTACCCCCAGCCCCCTCCTCCCGCGGCCCAACCCCCCCACACCCCCACACCCCCCCACCTTCCAGCCCAGCCTGGGATCGGCCTCCCGGGCCACGCCTACTGGGAGCAACCCCGCCCCTTCCTCCGCCCGCCCCTCCCTCCTGGATTCTGGGGGCGGGGCCGAGGAGAAGGCTCCCTTGACAGCCAGCCCCTGCCCAGGAGAGAATGCCCTGCAGCTCCCGGGGGCCCGCTGCCTCCGCGTAGGGTCATGAGCCCCGAGCCGGGCGGCCCGGAGCCCTGGTCGTGCCCCAGCCCCGGAGGCGCGGGCCCGGCCATGTAGCCGCCCCGGGCCGGTCGGCCGAGCCTGCGGAGCGAGTGCTCGGCCATGGGAGCCTACTGGTCCGTGCCGGCGTACTTCACTTCCAGAGACCCTTTCCGGTGAGTGGCCGCCGGGCCCCTTCTCCCGGGGGCGGAGGGGGGCCGGCCGGGCTGCACGGGATGACCGGGGGCGGCTTGCCCTCGCGCCCCCCTCTGCCGCCGGGCCCTGTGACCTGCTGCCGAGTTGGGGGGGGGGGGTTCGGGCGTGCGGGGACCAGGCTGGCCCCGGGGCCGGGAAGCCGGAGTCTGGCCCCAAGGGCTCTTGGCCGGTCCGGTCCCGGGCAGTCTTAGGAGACCGGGAAGCTGGCCCCTGCCTTGCCCTAGAGGAGGGCACCAGGTGAGCAGCTGCCCAGTCCAACTCTGAGTGTGGCAGCCCCTCCGCGGCCTGGGGGCATGGCTGGGGGAGACCTGGCCCCCGGGCTGTTTAGAGATTGGGGGCTGCCGGGGGCGGAGGCCAGAGGTCTCCCTAAGGGCCTGAAAGGGCAAGGGACTTTTTTGGGGCCTGTTGGTGGAGAGCCAGCCTAGAGCCTTGGCAAGGCAGGGACTTTCACTTCAGTTGCCATTTTGGAGTCTGGGAGAGGTTTGGGGAGACCCCCCATTGTTCACAGCGGGGTGTCCCACACTTTGTTAGCTGTTCTTTGGAGAAGTGACCCTAAGGATTGGGGGCGGTCTTCCTGCTCTGGAATTCTGGGTAGGGAGGGGCTCAGACCTGTTTGGAAGTGAGTGAGGTATGGCCGGTTTCCTCCACCTCGGCTTTCCACCTTAGCCGCCCCACCCATCCCTGAATTGAGGCTGCTGTTGGGGGTTTCAGGCCCCTAGGGCCTCCCGAACAGAGCCGTTCCTGGCTGGGGTGGGGCTTGTTTTCTTAGACTGGAGAAGATTTGGGGACGCCTCTCCCTTACAGGTGGCCCTAGTCACCTTCTCCCTGCTGGCCGGGTGAAAACCACCCACTCCCAGCCCCAGAGGGAAAAGGAGGGATGGTCCTGGGCTCTGAGAGAGCCCTTGGGAGAAGGGCAAAATGCACTTTGAGCTTGTTAAAGGCCGGGCAAGTACTCTTGGAATTGTGGGGCTTGGGGGGGCCTTCCAGATGTCGTCTTCTTCCCCCCAGCCAGAAGTGGTGGCCAGCAGTCAGCCAGAGTTCTTCAGTTTCTCCAGGCTGCCCCCCCCTCCCATCCACCTCTTGTTTCTTCTCTTGCCTAGACAGCGAGGGAGTGCGAGCTCATGGGCCCAGAGTCTGGAAGGTCTGAGCCCCCATCCAGCATCTGTGTGACCTCTGGGCAAGTCACTTAACCCCTATCTGCCTCAGTTTCCTGCTCTGTAAAGTGGGGGAATAATAGGATCTGAACCTCGCAAGGCTCTCGTGCATCTCCAATGAGATAAAACGTGTGATACATTTGGTACAACTCTTGGCACACAATGGGTGCTTAATAAATGCTTCTTTCTTCCCTTGCCATTTTCTCCCTTGTCCTTTATCCATCAGGGGTAACAGATGGGTGTTTGGCTTTGCTGATAGTCCCTCCCAGTGATTGATAGACTGAATGTGTCTGTTGATCCCGGCCTCCGAGGTGACAGCAGGATACTCTTTAAAGAGGAAATTCCTAAAGGAGTTGTTTACGAGAAGCTTGTGAAGACAGGTTTTGTCCCAGAGAACAAAGAGACTGAAAGGGTCCAGGTGTTAATTAAGATGTTCCCTGCTTCAGTGGAGGGGTCTCTGATTTCAGAATCCCTTCCTTTTCCCCCTTGACACAGCCTGGTGAAAAAGGCTCCTCTTGGAGTCAGAAGGGCTAGAGATTCCTGCTCTGGAGCTCAGCCATCTTCCCCCACACAGGCTTAGGTCAGATGACCTCCCAGGATGCCCCTGAGTGCCCGTTCCCTCGCTCCCCGGCCTAGGCCAGGCATTCCCCATGGCTCCGTGGCCTTTCCCCCGCCTGCCTGGGTTATCGCAGAGACAGGGAGCGTTCGGGAGCACTAAAAGGCTTGCAAAGTGCTTCCCGATATTTCCTTGTGGGATCCTCGGCCTGGGAGCCGGGGGCTATCTCTGTCCAGATTTTACAGATAAGGGGACTTGGCAGCCAGCTATTGCACAGTGTGGATCTGCTGATGCAGCGGCCCCTTTAGCTTGGTCCTGGAGAATGGGCCCAGGGAAGGGCCTTTCATCAGGCACTTTAGTGGCTGCTTCTCAGAGCCCAGGAAAGTCAGATCCCCTTGGGTCCGGGTTGGCCCTTGCTCGGACCCTAGGGGATTTGAGGCAATCTGGCCAGAGAGCTGGGAGCCCAACATTTGGGATCAGTTGGTGACACTCAATGGCATCTGCCCTCTTTGTGTTCCTGGCCTCTGTTTGCCCAGCTGGGAAGCCGGAGATTGTTGGGCCCGACCTATCCCCTCCCCCACCCCAGAGCTAGACCAGAACTTTGTGGAATTCCTCAGCCCCCGGGGGGATGGTGGAGGGGGGCGCCCTCTACTCCCTTGCTGGCTGTCTAAGCTGCAGCACTCCCTCCCCCAGACTCTTCTCTCACCATCAAATCCCAGAGCCCGGCCATCCTGGAGCCCTGGCTCTGGGATAGCTCCAGGAGCCATCCCCGGGAGCCGGCTTGGGATGGGGCGGGGACAGGGGGAATGTAATTACCCTGTGTGGCAACACATAGCTGGGTGTCTCACCCCATCCCCCCATAAAGCCGTTCAGACTGAGCAGGTGTTGGAATTACCAGGTGGGCCTCCGTTTAAGAACAAAACCTAAATGAGACCATGAATCCCAAAGCCAAGGCCCTCCCCCCAGCGCTCCCCTCACAAGGTGAGCCCGGATCTGCCGCCGTTTCCCTTCTGGAGCAGATGGGAGGGAAGATGGCAAAGGAGTCCCAGAGCAGGCTGGGCAGGGCCGCCCGCAAGCCGGTTTTCAGCATCTAAAAATGAGTGGGTTGAGCCCTCGGCCCAGAGCCCTTGGGCCACTAACATGGCTCCCCAGGTTCATCCTCTGTGCTGTCCACAGGAATACTTTTATGCGACTGGCTCCCCTGGTGGAGTCTTCCAAGGAAAGCCCCGGAGCTCCATGGCTGGGCGCGGGTTAGTTTTCGGGAAAGGTTCCCTTCTGCTTCCACCCTCTTGGAACCCACAGGGAGAAGTCCAGAAAAGCTTCCCAGGTTTCTCTAAGCAGAGACCCAGGCCACATTCCTTCTGGACCCGGCCCATCTCCAGAGGGGATTTAGATCGAAACCCCTCCCTGTCTGCTCGGCTCTGGGGAGGGAAGGCCTAGGAATGCCCCCTCCCCCAAGCAGATTTCTACATCCCTGCCCAACTCAGACTTCTCCAGGAAGAGCGAAAGCCTGGTCATAGGCCCTGGAGGTCAGTCCTTGGGATGGTGGCCCCGTCTTGTGCCCATCTCCATCTCTCCTCCCATAGCGCCCAGCCCAGGGTGCTCACGGTAAGACACAGGACCGCCATTGCAAGAGAGAAAGCAGTGGGCTTCGCGGCGGGGGCCTCAGCCGGAGGCCTCCCCAACGTGTTTGACAGACATCTGTAAAAGGGGATGATGGCAATGGTGGTATCCCCCACGCCGGGCGGGAATCCCACGAGAGGATGTATGGCCAGCACCTTGCCGACTTCAAATCCCGTCAAAGCTCTCCCCCTGACTTATTGATGTGGCGTCGACCAGGGCTGAGGCTGAGACCCAAGCCGATCGGCCCTGTCCGGCCGGGACCCCAAGTGGGGCTGCGTCCACAGGGAGGGGGTCCCTTAGAGCCAGGCTTCTTCCCTAAGGGCCTTGAACTTCGCTCTTCGGGGCATAAGTATTTCCGAGTAATTGACTTCCTTGGCCGTCCAGTTCTGTTTACTTTTGTACATTTATAAATAGGCTTCCCAGAAGGGCCCACGGCCTGGAGCCCTTCCTCTGGGGCTCATTTTGGTCAGCGACTTCCAACACCGATCCTCCAGGTGGGGTCGGGTCCTCTCTCTGGGAGAGACTTGCAGAATTTGGGGAGACTCATGCTTCATCTCGAGTCTCTTGTTCCTTTTCCTCTGCTTTCTGGCCTGTGCCTTGCCCTTCTCCCTACCTGTCTTAGTGCATTCTGGGGTCTGTTTCTTGATGTTGGGTTTTCCTTCCTGTGTCATCTATGACCCAGAGCCCTCTGTGGAGGCGCCATTTGAACTCTGATCCACTGCCAGGGTTCGTGTTTCTGGCTTGTTGCGACTTAGCCCTGGGAGCCCAGCCCTTGAGAGCCATAACAGGACTGGAGGGGAAGTCACACTTTTTATTCCAAGGTTAGCTCCTGGCCTCTGGAATTCTCTTCAGGCCGCTGGCTCGGGAGGCCCTCGTCCGGCTCCCTCGTTCTTGCCTCAGGGGGTCCGCGCTTTGGCCCTCTAGCTAAGGACATCCGTGGGGTGCAGCCGCCCGCGGGGACCCCCGGACCCCGGCTCCCCTCTCTTCAGCAGGCATTCTTCTGCACAAGCTGATGCGTCTCCTGCTTGTCTGTACTTGTCTCTCCCTGACACCCCTCCCTGCCTCAGGAGCGCCCAACCTGGGACGTTGAGGGCAAACAAAAGCAGGGTGCTGGCAGAGGAGGCTGGGGCATGTTCTCATTCTCCCCTTGCCTGCGGCTCTCCTGCACACATACCACTGCGAGGGTGGGACAGGTCCCAGGCCTCCCAACTGGGTCACGTGGCCTCCGCTCCTGAAAACGAGAGATCGCCGGGCTTCTGCGGACCGGAAGATTCCAGAGAGGCCATTTTACAGACGAGAAAGTGGGCTTTAGGAATTCGCCCTCAGCAGACGACGTCTCAGCCGGCGACATCTCGGTTCTGGCCCCGTGGCCTCCCACACCGTCCAGCGAGAGTTCCAAGGGTTGGGAAGGAGGTGGAATTTGAGCCTGGAAGGGTGACCAGCATGTTGCAAAAGTGGGGAATGGTATCCAGGGGCGTACGGGAGGCCATCGGGGGACACACGCCTGGCTCACTTGGGGCAGGCCGCCTTCCATCGTCACATCCCTGCTTCAGGGAGGGTGTACCTCCCAGCTGGACCAGGAGATCTCGGAGTCCGGGGCCCACAGCCCTCAGCACTTCGTACCGTGTCGTGTGCACGGCGACGCACTAGGATCCCATCATGCTCTGCCCACAGCTGAGCTCTAACGTTTCCGACCTGCAGCCCTCTGGGCCCTCCTTGGAGGCCGTCCATCCTGCCCAGCAGCTCAGGGCTACTTCCTAAGTGCGTGCTGAATCCAGACTGTTCTGGCGTTCTCTGCGTTATTCCTAAGCATTTCAGGTGGTCTTTAAAGGAGATTCTAAGTGAGAACTCGAAGGCAAGGTGAGGGAAAACTCTCCAGCACGAGGACGGACACTCATGGGGTTTCCCTCACACTGATGTCTGTTTTTGTCTCCATCTGTCTCTCCAGTTTGGATAACTGCTTGGGGGTGGGAAGAGGGGGAGTGTCACAAGTGCTAAAGAGAACAGAACACTGGACTAGAGTCATGAAGATAGGAGTTAAAATCCTACCTCATACACTTGCCTACTGTCTGCCTCAGCTTCCTCATTTGTAAAATGGGGGCTGTAGTAACTCCTTCCTCTCAGGGCTGTTGGGAGGATCAGAGGAGGTCATATTTATGGCGTTTGCAAACCTTAAAGAGTCCTGGAGTTGTCAGCACCAGAGTGAGCAGACGGCCCCTAGCCGGCCCTCTGGTTCTGAGATTTCACGACAGCTCAGCCTGAGTGGGCCTCAGGGGGGTGGGGGACCCAGAGAACCTAGCAAGATTCAGCAAGCATTCATTTAGTGCCTGCTGTGTGCTGGGCACCCTATCTGGCTTTGGAGAGACAAAGACAAAAAGGTCATTGTCCTTTCCCTTAAGGAGAACTTGTTCTCCTCGGCTTAAACTGTGTGTACCCACAAAAGCAAGTGCAAGAGCTGACAGATACAGGATATTGGGAGGCGGGAGGGAGGCAGGGGTGGGAGGGGGGGGACAGAAGACCAATCTGGGAGATCAAGAAGTGCCTCTTTTAGGAGATGACCTTTGAACTGATTGTTGAAGTGCTCCAGGAGGACGAGGACTCTGTGTGCACGGTGGGGAAGCTTTTGAAGTGTCCTTGGTGGGGACTGCAGAGGCCTCCCAGGGAGGCCGGGGCTTCGGGTTTAAAGGAGAAGATAATGGGCAGCTTCAGAAAGGGAGGGAGATAACAAAGGAGTCTGGGGACTTAGTCTTTTAGTCTTTCAGTGACTACAGTTTAATATCATTGGTCTCTTTATAATCCTATGTGTTATTTTTTGCATTTAAAATATTGCAGGAGGGGGTGTAGAGGCTTCCTCAGGCCACCAAAGGGGTCTGTGATCCCTGCCCCCACCCCACCTTCAGAGACCAGAGAGCTTTCTTTATCTGTGTGCCTGTCTCTGTCTCTCTATGTCTCTTTCTCTCTGTATTTTTGTCTCTCTTTTTCTCTTTCTCTCTTTGTCTCTCTCTTTCTCTGTCTTTCTGTCTTTCTCTGTTTGTCTCTCTGTCTCTGTCTCTGTCTCTCTTTGTCTCTCTCTGTCGCTCTCTCTCTCTCTCTCTCTGTCTCTCTCTCTCTGTCTCTGTCTCTCTGTCTCTTTCTCAGTATTGAAAGCCCTTCACTTGCGCCTCATCCAGTGCCTCTTGGTTGCCATGGAGTTGACCGGCCCCTTGGAGTCTCTGCCAGGAAACCACATGTCCCTGGCAAGCTGGAAAGGCCTTGAGCATGTGGTCTCACATTTGTGTGGCCCAGGGATCAGCCTAAATTCGAGAGAGGCTCCTCTCTGGGGGCCAAAGTCCTCCCTGCAGAAGAATGGAGCCAGTGCTTGCTTCTGGGAATTACTGACGCGTCCCTGTTGCCTGTTGCTGGGCGACTGGATGCATCGTGGCGGGCCTACTGCGTGCCAGAGCACCAAGTCGGGGGACAAAATGGGTCTGAGAGAGTTGGCCCCGGGGAGAAACAGAGTAGGCGGCAAACTGAATGTGGGCTGATGTAGGTAACGGCGCTGCATAAAGTGACCACATGACAGAGGCTGGCCCCGGCTCTTTGGGGAGGAGCCCTTACCCAGCACCTCTTTCTCTTGGCTCTGAGTTGGAGAGAGTAGGATTAGTCTTTCCACCAGGGATGCTACTCTGGGGACAGAAAACCTGGGTGTAGATGCCCAAGACCTAATTTCAACAAGTCAGTCACCAGTAGGCATTTAGCGGGCACCTGTTTATGCCCGGTGCTGCCAGTCTTGCCCATATAGCCACCACAAAGGTCAGTCTGTACAGGTCTTCTATCAGGTGGGCCTACTGCGCGGGCTGGCCCCTCTCCCGGCTGTGCTGAGAAAGCACGGGCCGCCGTAACCCATCCCCCAATCCAGGGCAGCCCCTCGTGGGCGGCGTCCTCCAAAGAATCCCCTTGCCTTCTCTCGCAGGTGCTCAGAATGCCAGGACCCTCTGACCAACTGGTACTACGAGAAGGACGGGAAGCTTTATTGCCACAAGGATTACTGGGGGAAGTTTGGGGAGTTCTGCCATGGCTGCTCGCTGCTCATGACCGGGCCTGTCATGGTAAGGACTCGGCTCTTCCTCCAGGCCAGGCTGAGGGCACTGGGATATTCAGGCCCTCATTCACAGCAGAGGAGGCCTTGGGCCTTCTGCGGCCCCCGGGCTGGATATTCCCCATCCTGCTTTTGGAGAGCTGAACCTGTATCTGCAGTTGCTTCTGCAATTCCCATTTCCCCCTCCCCATTCTGACATGTGGGGAAGCATCCCAAGGAAGCACAAGCCTTGAAACAGGGGGCCTCCAAAAAGCCTGAGGAAGGAAGGGAACCCCATGAGCCAGAACTTAGAGGCATAAAGGGCCGAACTGTCACAGAGTGGGCATGAAGAGGAGGAGAAAATCAGAGAGAACTGTGCAGAGCCCTAAGTCCCCCGCCTCCTTGACCTGAGACCCTTTTCCTCCCAACTCCACCCCCCACTTCCCAAAGAGACAAGCTGACAATTCCTGACCTCAAGGAGCTTAGAAAGGACAGATAAGGCCTGGACACAGATAAACTATGATCGAGGCAAAAGAGGGAAGAGTGTGAGCTCAGCAGTTTGAGGAAGACGGGATTGCCGTCAGTCGGAAAGATCAGGGAAAGCCGAGCTGGGCTCAAGCTGGCCAAAAGGAGCGCAGAATTCACTGCTGGTCTGGGGGGAGCCTCTCTAGGGGCACCTGCTACAGCAGGCCAGAGCAGGGCTGACAGCCAGCCAGCAGAGCCTCATGGGACCCACAGATGCTGGTGGGCTCTGGGCACAGGAGGCTCCCCAGGGCTAGGAGTCAGGGGCTAGCTTTCCTTCATTTCAAGTGTTGCCTCATGGCCCAGGAATGGCTGCCTGCAAAGCCGGTATTGGAAAGGAGAATTGCTCCTTGGGGGACTCAGGCTAGAGGAGTGGATCTTTCTCTCTGGGCCTGAGACCCTTCAGGGGAGCACTGTCCTGCCTGCTCTGCTGCCAGGCCTGCTCCTGAGAATCAGCCTATGAGGCTTAAAAACATTGGGGTTCCACCACATCCCATCTCCCTCCTCCCTTCCGTCCTCCCCACACAGGTAGCCGGAGAGTACAAGTATCACCCAGAATGCTTTGCCTGCATGAGCTGCAAGGTGATCCTTGAAGATGGAGATGCCTACGCCCTGGTTCAGCATTCCACTCTGTACTGGTAAGGTGACCGGTGCCCCCCATGGACAGCTGGGGGGAGGTAACCCAGCACAAGTTCCCCTCAAAAGTGACCCGACTCCCCCACACAACTGTGTTCAGAATCCCCCGAGGGGGCAGCCAGCGGGCCCAGTATAGTCAGGAGGACCTGAGTTCTAATCGGGCTCAGACACATCACTATCTGGCTTTGGGACCCTGGGCAGGTTCCCAATTGCCTTGCCTCTCACCCACCCCTCCCCTCCCCAAAAAAACAAAGAAATGACATGATTTTGTTGTGATAAGAGCACTGTGGTCAGTCCTGTCTCTGCTGGAAGGCCTGAATGTGGGGTGGAGGGCACTGATGGTCTGGGAGCCCATGGCACCTGCCCCTTTGGGCACCTCTGAGGGTCTGGGAGCCCATGGCACCTACCCCTTCTGACCACTGGGGCTCTGGGAGCCCATGGCACCTGCCCCTTCCAGCACTACCCTCAAGGCGTGGCGGGCATCGGGCTTGGCAGAGGCATAAGCCAACCCTGGTGTCCTCCCTGTGTAGTGGGAAGTGCTACAATGAGGTGGTGCTCACGCCCATGTTTGAGAGGCTGTCCACGGAGTCTGCCCAGGACCAGCTGCCTTACTCCGTCACGCTCATCTCCATGCCCGCCACTACCGAAGGCAAGAGAGGCTTTTCCGTGGCCATTGACAGTGCCCGCTCCGACTACGCCACCACCGTCCAAGTGAAAGAGTGAGTGCCTGGGACTCCCCGAGGCGGCCTGTGGGCATCAGGCCTGGACGGGCACCCCAGGCCTGCTTTCCTGGCTGCTGCCAGCCTGGGGCCTCAGCTTTGGCAAAGGTCCCGAACAAGGGCCCGAGGCCCGTTCTGCTGGGTCACGCCATTCTGTAGGGCAGGCTGTGCTGCCCCGGGAGAGAGAAAGAAACACCCGGGCCCCTCTGCCCAAGGAAGCCCTTTCCAGAAGAGCGCTGCTCGGCCCTGACCCGTTCTCCCATTGCGTTTCAGGGTCAGCCGGCTGCACATCAGCCCCGACATCCGGAATGCCATCCACCCTGGGGACCGGATTCTGGAAATCAATGGCACCCCGGTCCGAACACTGCGGGTAGAGGAGGTACGGAACCTTGCCCTGGGCTGGTTGGTGGCCGGGTCCAGATCCTTGGAGCTTCCCTCCAGCTTCCCGGTCCCTTCTCCCACTGCTCCCATCCTTGGTGGGCTTTGGAGACTGGTGACCTCGGGCCAGCCACTTTCCCGTGGTGGGACTCAGAAGTAAAGTCCTCCCAGCTCTAGAGCCCTGGTGCTCCTCCTGGGACACCGATGGCTTCCCATGTCCCCAGACCAAGGGAGGTGGAGAGGAGGAGAGGCCCGTAGGGAGGCTGTTTAGACAGCACTGGGTCAGCTGCTGCCCCCCGAGAACTGAAGCCATCCCCAAGGAAAGGAGGAGGAGGAGGTCAGCGCCAGAGGGCCAGACCCCTGTCAGCCCCTTGGCCACAGAGGGAGGAGAGAGAGAATGGCCAGAGGGGGACCCTCTCTGGGAGGCTGGGGCTCACTCGGCTCTGATCACCAGGTAGAGGACGTGATCGCCAGGACCAGCCAGACCCTGCAGCTCTTGATTGAGCACGACCCTGTGTCCCAGCGCCTGGATCACCTGCGGCTAGACTCCCGGCTTCCCCCCCACCTGAAGCCTGTTGGGGCCCCTCATGCCCAGAACACTCTGGAGGTGAAGGAGAACCTGGATGGGACCCTGCGGAGGCGCTCTCTCAGGTGCGGCCCTGGGGGACAAAGGGACGAGGGCCTCTCACCCAGCGGCCGCCTCGCTGCCGGATTGCCGTCCAGTCAGACTGGTCGGGACAATCAGGGACGGGTGCTCCTGGTTCTCCTCGGCCCTGCTGGGCCACTCGCCCAGGGCAGGGAACGATCCCCTTCTGGTAGAGGCTGAGGCTGATGGGGAAGACAGCAGGACCCATGAACGTGAAGAAGCCAAAGTTGCAAAGTACGAGCTCATTTAAGAGGAAAGAGAGGAAGGGGCCCGGGTGCAGAGCTAAGCAGTAAGAGGTGAGGGCGGGCACAGCGAGTGGAGGACGGGGAGGCAGCCCCACAGCAGCTTCAGGGGATGCTGGGCCTAGCAAGGCCTTTTTTTCATCATTTATTCTGATAAGAGTTTGATTTCCTTTGACTTTTCTCTTCCCCTTCTCCTCCCTGCCCAGAAGAGCCAGCAGTCTGACATAGGTTATAGTCATGTAAAATGTTTCCTCATTGGTCGTGTTATGAAAGACAAATCAGAACAAAAGGGAAAACCCATGAGAAAGAAAAGCCCTATGGAGGGCTTGACCCTGCAAGAGAGGCTGCCGCCATTTTGTCAGAGAGCCCATGGGGAGTGGGGTCCTGTGGGGTGGAAGTGAAGAGAGGGGAAGAAGAGGCGGGCCCCCATCGGAAAGGAGCCCTTGCTCTGCCATGGCTGACAAGGGCTCCCTCTGCTTCTGCTGGGAGATCTCCAGGGGGCCGTCCTCCCCCTCCCTCCCCTCTGTCTGTCTCCTTCCCCCCCCCCCCCACCTCCACTTTCCTTCTCTCCCCCCACCCTGCCCTGCCCTGCGGCTGATTCCATTTTGCCCCGACTGACATTAGGCAGACTGGCGGTACAGGGCCCCAACCTTGTGACCTTTGGCACGAGGTGACCCCTATGGCCAGCACGGGGACAGCTGTGAGTTTCCATGGAGATGATGTGTCTGGCAGAGCCCAGAAGCTGATGGAAGTGCAGGCTCCGGCTCAGCCCCTCTCAGGAGGCTTTCCCTGCGGGGTCTGGGTGCTAACGTGTTCCCTGCTCCCGCCCCCAGGCGCAGCAACAGCATCTCCAAGTCTCCGGGTCCCTGCTCCCCCAAGGAGCCGCTGCTGCTCAGCCGGGACATCAGCCGCTCCGAATCCCTACGCTGCTCCAGCAGCTGCTCCCAGCAGATCTTCCGGCCCTGCGACCTGACCCATGGGGAGGTCCTGGGGAAGGGCTTCTTCGGACAGGCCATCAAGGTGAGCCCGGGCCCGGCCGCCTTCTCTCGAGCTCGGGGCGTGTTCGGCGGCCGCCGGCGCTGTGCACGGGGGTCGGCTGAGGCTGCTGCCAGAGAGGCAGCTTCCCTGACGGGCTTGAGGGAGAGGGCCGCAGGGGCGGCCTTTGGGGGAAGCTCCAGTGGCAGCCAAGGAAAGGCTGCGGGCAGGTGGCATGTGGCAGGACCGGGCCTTCTATCCCATGATCCTCATCCAAATGTCTGGCCCCAAACGGGCCCCCTGGGGCTCATGGGTGCCCAGAAATGGGGATATCCCCGCCCCCACCTCTCAAAGCCCATTCATGCCCAAGGGTGTCTTTCGAGTCAGGGTCTTGCCAATGCCCCATTTCTGCTGGGGACAAGGGAGGCCAAAAACGGGGTGAGAGGTGGGCCCTGCCCTGGATCAGCTGGAGTCTGGGTGACTAACACTTGTTTCTCTCCTCCTCCCTTCCTGCACGTAGATGGGAGGTGGGGCCAGGTAAGCAGCGCCTTCCCTAAGTGCATCTTGTCCCCAGAGAAGGGAAGGAGAGGGAAGCATGAAAGCCCCCCAGTGCCTGGCACCCCACAGACCCTGCCACCCACCCTTCTGATTCTCCCATGATTCCTTGCCAGGGGGCATCCCTCTGCTTGGCACACCATGGATTTTCCCGCTCCCTCCTGTCTTGCCTCCCACTCCCCTTTTCTGGTTCATGGCGTTGCGTATGTAATTGGCACTTTGGGAAGAAAAGTATCTTCCCTGAGGAGCCCCCAGGCTCCCCTGTGTGTGTGTTTGCACGCTCCGGGGCGCTCGGAACCCGCGAGGCCCCCAGAGGGGTCCACAGACCCTTGGCCACAGAGCATCTGCCCGGCTGCTCATCAGGTCCCGGGATGTCTGTGGTGACCCCCTCGGTCTTCCACCAGGTGACACACAAGGCCACCGGCAAGGTCATGGTTATGAAGGAGTTAATCCGCTGCGATGAGGAGACCCAGAAGACCTTCCTAACAGAGGTATGGGGAGTGGGCCCCAGAAGCCCTGGGAACGGCCCCCCTTCTGTTCTGAGTGCGGGGAGGGGGGCAGGTCATGAACCAGGATGCCCCAAGCCAGCTCTGGTGGCCTGGGGAAGGGAGGAGGGTATAGAACCAGCTATTCAGAAGTAACTCTCTTCAGGGCATCTATTAAGTGTCAACTGTGTGCCAGGCTGAGGGACCAGGGACGCAGCCCTCCCCCTGAGGGTTATGGCGTGAGCAGGCCTCCTTCCCGCCCCAGGTCTGAAAGGCTAGGGCGACACAAGCCTGGGAGGAGGGAGAGCCCCGATCGCTGTGCCGCTGCCGGGCTCGGCCCCCATCTCCTTTCTTGCCAGGTGCCCCATCCTTGCCCTTCCTACTCTGCCATGGCTGCCCCAGGGCCTGGGACCGGCCTCCTCACTTGTGCCTCTCGCCGCCTCACTGCGGGACAGTCTGTGGGAGGCCTTTTCCACCCTGGTGCCCCCTGCCCCGAATGACCGTGGGTATCCTGGTGTTCTCAGCGTCTCCCTGGGCACGTTGTCTTCCCAGATAGACCAGGAGCTCCTCGAGGAGGTGACAGTTGGCATCATGCCTGGCACATAATGGGAGACAATGTGGCCTGGTTGCCAGCCGTTGGGTTGAAGGGAGGACAGGGCCAGCCAGGGGATAATGAGCTAGTTCATCACAACCTGATCTGGACAGTGAAGGATCAGGGGCGGCACAGGTAGGGCAGCTGATGAAATGTGAGAGAAATCAGTCAGCTGGCACTGCCCTCTGCTGGGGGCCAGGCTCGGCAGGAGAAAGAACTGGAGGAGACAGGCTGCCCCCAGACCAAGGCAGGGCCTTAGCTCAGACCCGGCCTGAGGAGGGCGGGGGGCCAAGAGCTGCTCCGTGGTCAGAAGGAGGGAGCAAATGGGCAGGGGCTGGAGGAGGGGGAGCTAGTCCAGTGCACCAGGGCAAGGGCCGTTCTGGGAGACAGAGTGCAGGGAGAAACGGCCAGACCCTGGGGCACTGCCCAGGAGCCCGGGGTAAGGGTGGGGGCCTAGGCTGTGAGAGGAGAAGGTGTGGGTAGGAAGGGTAGATGCTCCCTGCAAATGTCCCGTCGGCGACCACAGACAGGCTGGGGGTCAGGAGAGAGTCTGACCTGGGCAGGGAAGGCAGAGAGGTGGTCACAGAGCCTGGTGAGCGCCACGTGAGTGAGCTTGGAGACAGAAGGGACCTGGATGCGAATCTGGCAAAAGATTCTGAAAAGGGGCACCTAGAGAGGTCGGAGAAGGGAGAGTCTCCCAAGCACATGGAGGAAGGAAGGGGGTCTCAGAGTGGTCCAGACTGCGCATGGAGAGAAGGCCGCCAGGTTTGGCAACCCGGAGCTCACTGGTTCCTGCAGAGGGAGGAGCATTGGTGGAACTGGGAGGGAGGAGGCCATTCTGCAAAGAGCTAAGGGAGAAGTGGGGGGGGTCTCTCCTGCAGCCGGCCCTGTGGGGAGTGTAGGCCCAGGAGGAGGAGGGAGAGGGATGATGGGGGGAGATGGGAGTCCCGAGGCCATGTCGGCAGGCCACAGACCAAGAGTGGGGAAAGGAGATCCCGGCCCTCAGGGATGGCTCCCCAGAAGCGTGCCCATGTTGGGGGGGGGGGCAGGGGCCAAGCGTCCGGCCGTGAGAGAGACCAAAGGCAAAGCCACAAGTGACTCTGCTGTGGCGACCTCAGCAGCTCAGGCCGGGCCTCCTACACAAGCTTCTTGTCCCCAAGCCATCCCTCCCCCCAGCATTCCCTGTCCCCATAGACGGCAGCTCCCCCCAGGCTGGAGACTCCTCTGCTCCCGCCATGTTGGTGCAGAGATGAGAACTGTGGTCTGTCCCCAGGCCGTCGCAGCCAGACAACAGCAGCCCCTTGTCTCAGCCCCCTCAGACAGCGGTGACAGTCACAGCACCTGCCCAGTTCTCAGGGTGATTGTGGGGTCACAGGGCTTAGGGTTTGTAAAGCACTTCGCATAGTGCCCAGCACATAGTAGGGGCTTAATAAGTGCTTCCTCCCTCCTCACCCCCTTCTGTCCATCCTGTGGCTCCCCTGCCACTGTCAGGACCAAGGACAGAGCCACAGCCCCCAATGGCCGGCCCCCTCCTGGCTGCCATCTTGCATGACGTCTCCCCTGGGGATAAGTGTCCTGGGGAGGCACCAGCTTCTGCCTGGCTTTGAAACCCCCGTATTTAGCCCAGTGCCTGGAGCCTAACAGGCCCTTTATTGGCTGACTGCCTGACCTCACGCTCGCCATCTTAGGGGCCCAGGGGCAGGCATGCGGAGGGCGTTCTGCCCGGACACAAAGACCTGGACCCTGTAGAATGGCCCCCGTGATTTCACAAGCGCCAGCTCGGGAGTCCTGTGGGCATAGCTTACTCTGTCGAGGTGCCCCCCTCTGCCCGCCTGTGCCCACAAGGCCTCGCCAGCACTAACGCGCTCTGGCCCTCAGGTGAAAGTTATGAGGAGCCTGGACCATCCCAACGTACTCAAGTTTATCGGGGTCCTCTACAAGGACAGGAAGCTGAACCTGCTGACAGAGTACATCGAGGGGGGCACCCTGAAGGACTTCCTGCGCAGCGTGGTCAGTGCTGGAGGGACGGGGTCCCACGGGAGGAGGCGGGGGGGGGGGGGGCTCCCGATTGGTTCCTTGAGTTAGCTCAGAGCAGCAGCCAGGACCATGATCTGTCTTTGGGGGAGGGTCCTCTGAGCCCCGGTGCCCCCAGGGTCTGTGGCAGACAGAAGACTGGCTTTGGAATCAAAGGACTTGGCCTAGTGGAAGGGTCAGCCTATAAAAGGACCAGCCAGGGCAGGGAGCCCCGCTCCGTCACCGAGGGCCTCGGTGTTCTCCTCTGCCACAGGAGGGGGGGCACGGCGGCCTCCACAGTTCCCGCCTCCTTTCCTGCCCCTGGTCTTCAGCACTCTGCCCTTCAGAGTAGGGGCTTGGGCCGGATCCCCACCGAGGCTTGGGCTACTCTCCGTCCCCCAGCCCTGCAGTGGGAATGGCAGGTGCCCCGGGGGGGCACCAAGGGCTGCTCACAGCGCTGATGGGCCTTCTTGTCCCACAGGACCCATTTCCCTGGCAACAGAAGGTCAGCTTTGCCAAAGGAATTGCTTCTGGGATGGTGAGTATGGCCAGAACCCCCTTCCTTCCTCTTTCCTTTTCCTCCCTCTCTTCCTTCCTTCCTTCCTCCCTCCCTCCTTCCTTTCTTCCTCCTTTCTTTTCCTCCCTTCCTGCCTCCCTTTTTCCCTTTCTTCCTCCCTTTCTTTCCTTTCTCCCTTTTTCCCTCCTTCCTTTCTTCCTCTCTCCCTCCCTCCTCCCTCTCTTTCTCCTTTCCTTCCTCCCTTTCTCTCTCCCTCCTTCCTTCTTCCTTCCCTTCCTTCCTCTTGCCCTCTTTCCTTCCTTCTTTCCCTCTCTCCTCTGAGCATGACTCAGAATCAAGAGGTCTAGGTCCCAGTCCCAGCTGCCACTTAGTAGTTCGAGGTTTATGGGGGAGTGAGGGAAAGAAAGCATGGACCCCCAGACCTCTGATCAGTCAGTATCATAGGAAACTGATGGCTCCGGGGTTCAGACTGAACCGGAAGCGAGGGACAAGCTGATCCGTGAAAGGTGGGGCTTTGACCAGCCCTGGGGGTGGTGATGGAGACTGGGGCTCTCCGTGGAGAAGAACTGACGCAAGCAAAGGAGCGAGGGCAGAACCACCAGCCTCGTCTTGGGGGCGGGGACGGTGCAGTTAGGTGAGAAGAGAGAGGCCATGAAGGAGAAAGGCTGGACGGTGTGAGCGCCGGGCAGAGGAGCCAGGGAAGGCTGTTGAGCAGAGCAGCGACCTGATCTGAGCAGGCACTTTATTTGTGAGGTGAATGTGGATGCCAATGAGCAAGCTAACGCCGATGAGTCTGGTCAGGATGCAGGGACTGGGGCCGGCCTGGAGCCCACCACAGAGAGGGGAGAATGGCAGGGCCTGAGGAGGACCCTGGGTGGGGCCAGACAGCAGGGATCCAGAGCGTCGTGGCGCCCGCAGCAGGGGCGGCTGGGAGGAGCTCGGGGTGACTTTGCGGTACCCATGCGCGCTGTGGAGCAGAACTGGAGCAGGGTCTGCTCAGAGGGAGATTGCCGGAGGGCAGCGTCAGGGAGAAGGGCCAGGCCCGTGAGCTTGCGGGTGCCAAGAGTCCTGGGATGCAGAGCAGCCGGGTCTGCCCCAAGGAGTTCGCAGTCCAGGAAGGCCCAGCCAGGGCAAGAGCAGCCGGCCTCCGAGAACCACCCACAAAGGGACGCCCCTTTGTGCCCCGTGGCAGAGGCTGGAAGGGCTGACCAGCAGAGGGGCAGAAATGGGCTTCTCCGGTCCTAAAGAGGGGGGCGAGGGACAGGCTCAGGGTGAGAGTCGGCCCGGCCGAGAGGGGCGAGGGTGTTTGATTCTGTGGGCCTTAGTGACCCGAAGGGTTTGGAGCCAAGGAATGGCGTCGGCGCAGTCAGATTTGTGCCCCTTGGGAGCAGGGAGACGGGGTGGAAGGTTTTTGCAGTGACCTGGTGTGAGGGGACAAGGGAGGCTTTTTTTCTAGGGCAGAAAGGAGCTAGGGAGAAACCCAAGATTCTAGCTCGGGGGAACCTTCCCCATGATTGTGACGTCAGCCCCATGGGCTGTGTGGTAAAGCCTGTGGCCCCCTTTTCAGAGGAAAGCTCTTAAATGTATCAGCTGACATTAAATGTATTATATACATAAAATGTATATAAGATACATTATATTGTATATAACGTATATATATTATATTAATACATTGTATATAACATGTATATATATTACGTTAATGTATATAATATACATTAAATGTATCGTGCTCAAATAAGATTAGCAAAAAGTTATTAACAGGGAGACCCCTAAAAAGGGAGAGCACTGAAACATTTTTTTCAAATTCACAAAAGAAAATAGAAGGAAATACTGCTAGGACGGTTCGGAGGTAAAATGTAGCATTTGTTATGGACTTTTAAAAAAAGCAAATGGGATGAAATGGAGAGTTCCTTTCCCATGATTCTGGGTGTAGGGAAACATTCCTTTCTGCTGTAAGTTGAGAATTTGAAGAAATCAGAAAATATTTGGAAGAGATGGAACGTTTTCCGAACAGAGCCGCGGCCGAGTTTTATTCTTTATTGGCAGCGAGACTGTGGGTAACCTCAGCCGAGTAGTCGGGGAGGTTGCCTGGAGACCTGGGGGAGGGGGCAGCCGTGCTTAAGCCCAACCCCCCATCAGCTGAGTGGGTGACTTTGTCACCACCACAGGCCCTCGGAACAGGAGTGGGGCACCCGGAGGAAGCCTGTCACCGGGAGGTGTCAGATGGAGCGGGGGGCAGGACGAGCCGGGCACTAGGGGGCAGCGGGGGGGCTGGGGCCCGTGGCTGTGGAGGAGCCGGGGAAGGGGGGCTGTCTCTGAGAGTACCCGGCGACAAGCTCCAACGGGAGGGCTTGGCCTCCGCTGGCATTCCTCGCCACTCCTTCTCCTTCTAGGCCTATCTGCATTCCATGTGCATCATTCACCGGGACCTGAACTCCCACAACTGTCTCATCAAGCTGGTGAGTGCCCGCTGGGCATCTGCCCCACCCTGGGGGGCCGGGGGCAGCAGCAGCTCCAGAGGGAGTGCAAGGACCTTTTCCTTTCTCAGCTAGAGGCCAAACTCTGTGGGCCCTGGCCCTGTGTGTCCTGGCCCTGTGAGCCCCAGCCCTGTGGGTCTTGGTTCTGTGTGCCCCGGCCCTATGAGCTCCAGTCCTATGTGCCCCAGTTCTTTGTGTCCTTACTCCATGTACCTTGTGAGCCCCAGTTCTCTGTGCCCCACCCTGTGAGCCCCAGCCCTGTGTGCCCGGCTTTGTGTGCCCTGGCTATGTACCAGGCCCATGGGGCTCCCTCCTCTGCTGGCCACTACTGTCCACCTTGCTTTCTGGCTCCCAAACATAGTCAAGCTCCCCTCCATGATCCACCCGCCTTTTCCCAGACTCTGCCCTCCTCTCCACTTCCACCCCGGGTCTCTTCCACCAGCCCCATCAGTCATGGCACCTTTCTGGGCCCTCCTTCTATGGCCCATGGCCCCTGTGGAGAGCTCCCAGGTGGTTTGGGGGAGCTCCCTGAAGCCCGGGGGTGGGCCCCAGCTCCAACTCTCAAGAGCTGGGTGACCTTGGCCTCTCGGCCTCCACTTCTTCCCCTGTCAAGACGGGTACAGCGTCGGCTCTGACCCTCTGTGATGGCGTTCGATGCGTTTCGATGAAAGCCGAATCACGCTTGTTAAGAAACCCACTGGCTGGAGGGGTCGGTCACGACCCTGCCTTGTGTCTCTGCCCAGGACAAGACTGTCGTGGTGGCCGACTTCGGCCTCTCGAGGCTCATTGTGGAGGAGAGGAAGAAGCCGTCCTCAGAGAAGGCTTCCACCAAGAAGCGCACCCTGCGCAAGAGTGACCGCAAGAAGCGCTACACGGTGGTGGGGAACCCCTACTGGATGGCCCCCGAGATGCTCAACGGTGAGGGTCCGGGGCAGCCGGAGGCGCCTCTGACTGGCAACTAAAGCCTGTGTCCCCTTGGGCTCTGTGCCCACAGCGCCCTCCCAGCGTCCTGGGCATTCCTCCCACCCAACTCCTGAAGAACTAGAACGTCCCTAGCGAGCTGCGACCACCTCGAGCCCTCGGCCATTCCCTGTTTGTTTTCATGCTGCCCCATGTGCCTCTCTGCCTGCCTGCCAGTCCATCTGTCTGTCCATCTGTCTGCTTCCTGCCAGTTTCTCTGTCCATCTGTCTGTCCATCTCTCTCCCTCCTGCCAGTCTGCCTGCATTTATCTATCTATCCATCTGTCTGCTTCCTGCCCGTTTGTCTGTCTATCCCAGGGAGGCAGCTCTGGCTCAGCAGATTTCTCAGCACTCGTAGCCCGTCTGGGTGGCGAGCGCGGACATTGTCGCTCCCTTTCTCCTGCTTGCAGAAGCTCCTCGGTGGCCGCAGGGCCAGGGCCGAGTCTGGGTTGTCTGAGCCGGGTCTTTTTGCCAGCTCACGCTCAAGCCCGGGAGCTTTTTCCTGGCTGGGACACATGGGGGCAGCTTTTGTTTGTGCTCTGCCTTGTGCCAGGCCCTGTGCCCTGTACCCACATTCTTTTGAGGTTAGACTTAGAGCTCTGTAAGCCTGGCCGTGCCAGACAGGCAGGGCTGTAGAAACAGTCACTGCCAGGCCTTCTGAGGAGCCCTTGCCCCCCGGGGGCCAGTGGCCATTCTGTTACCCCTGCAGGACTATGGAGGTCCCTGCGAACCCCACCCCAACCTGGTCCTGAAGGTCAAGGCCAAGGTCACTTGGTACCTGCCCTGGCATCCCTGCCCCCGCTGCTCCCTGAGGTTGGGTTCAGGCCGGGCCTGGGAACCTTGGCCTAGCCCTCGGCCAGAGAGAGGAAAAGTCCTCATTCCTCCTTTTTCCCGTTGCCCCAGGGAAAAGCTACGATGAGACTGTGGATGTCTTCTCCTTCGGAATTGTTCTCTGTGAGGTGAGTGCTCAGACCCCCGCGGCGCGGTGCAGGGGGACGCCTTCTTCGGGGTGGGAAATGGCCGAGACGGGCATGAGGGAAGCAGCTGGTGCGGTCATCCCCTTTGCCGGTGCGGATTGCAGCCCATACAAGGCAGTCAGCAGACATTTATCCGGAGGAGGCCACGCTGAGTGAGAGGCAGGCGGGTGCCGGTAGGGCCGACCTGCCCAGCGAGGAGCCCCGAGTTCTCAGGCTCCCCATTGGGTCACCATTCCAGTCCTTTCGACCGCTCTAGAACCTGGGGCCGTCTCATCCCACTTCAGCCTCCCCCCAGCCGCTGCTGCCGAGTGTCCCACTCAGCAGGGCCCTCACTGCCCCATGATAGCCCCTCGATCCCCCACTGGGGGACAGCCTCCACCGCAGCTGTGCCGGATGTCCTCCTCCCTCTCCTCCACTTCCTCCCACCTTCTCTCCTTACTTGCCTCTGATGGAGAGGTGGCCGAGCCGTCCGGAGCTAAGGCCAGAGCTGGCTGCCCCTCTCGGCCCCTTGTTGGTCCCCACCCCCAGCTCCTTCCCCGATGCCCGTGAGCCGGCCTTCTTCATACATAAAAAGCCTTCTTGACCTTGCCTTTCGTAGCTCCCTCAAACTAGGCTCTGGGGCCTCCTTTCCATCCGTGACTGGGCTGTCGGGTCTTCCTGCCTTTCCCTTGTCACCCCCCACTCCCACAGCCTGCTCGTAGTCTTCCTCCGGCCCTTCCAGTTTCTCCCTCGGCCTCCCTTGGAGTCACCCTGCTGCCCTTCGGGCCTCAGCTTCCGGCCCCCCCCTCACCCGGCTTGTCATAGATCCTGCACTTCCCAAACCTCTCCTGGCCTCCGGGCCCAGGTTACCCGCTGCTCCCTGCGCTTTTCCTCCTTAACGTGCTGGAGAGAGCTGGAGCGAGCTGGAGCTGGAACGTCTAAAGAGGACGTTGGGATTCTCCCCGAGAGCCAGTTGGCTGCCTCCAGATGCCTGCGTCTCTGTCCAGGCCCCGCCCCCTCCTGGTCAGCCAGCTGTGCCCCTGGCAGTTGGCCTCCTTGACTCTCCCCTCCTCTGCAACGTGGTGGTCCTTGCCCACCCCCACCCCCCCTGCTTCCAGGCCCTCTCTGCCTCTTCCCACCGTGAAGGCTCTCAGCCCGCGCTCTGTAAAATGAGGGGATCGGACTCGGGGGCCTCCCGGGCTCCTGTCAGTTGTGGGTCTCGGAGCCGCCTCTACCGGCCATCTTCGCCAGCTCCCCCTGCCTCCCAGGCTCCAATCCGACTCCTCAGCCTTCCACCATCCTGCCCCCATCCCAACCCTGCCGGTCTCAGTGTAGCTCACACACTCCGCGGGCCTTCTCCCTGTGGGCTGCTCCCCTTCTGGGGCTCCGAGCTGTCACTCGGGGCCCGTGCCCGCAGTGCCCCCCAGCGTGGCTCAGTGCGTCCCCTTACACCCCAGGCCTGGCATTTCTTAGCACAGCGTGTGTGCTGTGCACCTGTCACGCGGAGGGCGGGGACCTTGTCCTTCTGTCCCCTTCTGGCCTTATGTCCCCTCGGGCAGGTGGGGGATCTGAGATTCTCTCTGTGAGAGCCGGGGGGGGGGGGGTGTCTGGGCCGGGGGAGGGAAGCGTCCACCTTCAGCAGAGGACGGGGCATCTCAGGCTCTGCCGGGCTCCCCAGCCGCCCGATGACCCTCCTGATTCTCCCCTCCAGATCATTGGGCAGGTGTACGCCGACCCCGACTGTCTCCCCCGCACACTGGACTTTGGGCTCAACGTGAAACTTTTCTGGGAGAAGTTTGTTCCCACAGACTGTCCCCCCGCTTTCTTTCCACTTGCCGCCATCTGCTGCAAACTGGAGCCTGAGAGCAGGTAAGCGGTGCCGGCGAGGGGGCTCTAGCCCGGCCCTCGCCCCCTCCTCGCCTCCGGCAGGGCCAGAAAGACCTCCGGGGGTGCCCGGGCTTAGTCTCCTCCTGCCTTGGCCTGCTCTCTGGTAAAACGGGCACCGCCACTTGGTCTGTGCCGAGAGAGGGGAGCCGGACTGCCGGGTGCCAGGCAGAAGAGGGCGCAGCTCCCGGGGGGCGGCCTCCTGGGGCCACCACGGAGGACCCCGACCCTGAGGCATGGCCGCTTTTGTTTTCCAGACCCCCGTTCTCAAAACTGGAAGATTCCTTTGAAGCACTTTCCCTGTACCTGGGAGAGCTGGGCATCCCCCTGCCCTCGGAGCTGGAGGAGCTGGACCACGAGGTGAGCGTGCAGTACGGCCTGAGCCGAGACTCCCTCTCCTAAGCTCCCCCGGCCGCCGGCTGGGGGCCCAGAGCAGCTGGCACCCCGGCCCCGTGCAGGGCACGGCGGGCACAGCACTGCCCATCCCGGGGCAGACCCGGCCCCCGTGTGGCCCAGCTGAGGTTTCCTGCGGATCCGGAGCGCCTTAAATGTGCCCAACACTACTGCTCGGAGACACATCTCTGGGGCACACAGGGGGCCCTCGCCGTCTCCAAACTCAACCCTCAAGTGCAAGCTGTGAAGAAAGGCCCGTGGGAGAGCCCAGGACTCGTGGGAACCGCCTCTGGGACCGAGAAGCCTGCCGCCGCCCCCAGGGCCTCCCAGCTGCCCCTTGGGAGTCCCGGCCTGGGCCTGTCGGTGCCTCTGCTGGGGAGGACATGTGGGAGAGAGCACAGCAAGCCATGGCGCTGCCCTGCCCGTGCCTCCCCTCCAGGGACCTCTCGGATTGGGGGAAGGACTTCTCTCTGCTAGAATACCCAGGCCTCCCCCTGCCACGGCCCCTTCCCCAGGGCAGGCTCTGCCTCGTGGCGTGGGTGCCCAGCGGGGCCCGCCACTAGCAGGCCTGGGAGACCCGAGCCCGGGTGGACACCTGTGGGTGAGCGCAGTGACTGCTGGGGACATGTTCTTCAGTGCCCGGGGTGGGTGAGCTTCTCTGCTGAGGGAGGAGACGTCCCCACCTGAAGCTCAGTGAGGGAAATGAGCCCCCTTAGGCAGGCCCACCCCGGGGGACGCTGGCCAAGGCTGCTGCAGCTGGATTCCCTTCTGGGGCGAACCTGCAGGCAGACACCTTCCCGAACAGCCGGGGGACCGGGGCTGGGGCCACTGAGATGGGGCTCAGGGGAGGGGAGGCTGTCCATATTCCTGCGTCAGCTCCACCATCAGAAACGTTTGTGGTCATCGGCCTGTGGACCTGGCCGCCACGTCGCTCGACTAAAGTTTACTTTTCTTTTAACGAGCCGGGGATCGGCCGGAGGCCCCCAGGGACTCCTGGGGGCAGGATGTGGTGGGCCAGGGGGAGGGCCGTGGGAAAGTCACTCAGGTGGGAGAGGAGACTGCACTGTGCTCCCCCCGGAGAGCAGGAAGGGTTCTTTGGGCACCTGGGGAGGGACGGCCCTGCCCGGCCTGGGCTTGACTTGGGTAAATAAAGCAAGAAATGGAGTTGAAGGAGCCAGTGAATGTTACTTGGGCTGTGGGTCAAAAAGACACCCCAGATACACTCTCCCTGTTGGAAATGGCTCCGGTTGGGCAAGAGGCAGCGTGGTGCCAGGGAGCCCCAAGGCCCCCAACTTCTGCCAGAGTGCGGCCTCCAGGAAGCGAGCAGGAGTTTGAGTCATATGGTCTGCAAAGAACAGCCCTGCCAGCCCCTGCTCTAAGGCCCCTCCCAGCCCTGACAACCCTGTTCTAAGACCCCTCCCACATGCTATGGCAGCCACTTGTGGAATGGAAGGAAGGCCCCCCTCGAAGGCCACCTCTAAGCCTTTTCTTGGCCGCCATTCTCTGTCGTGGCCTTGGGTGGGGCTCAGCCCCTAAGGGACTCAAGTCACAAAATACCGGCCTCGGTGCCAGGGCAGCCGTGAGGACCCGAGACGTAGGTAAAGCTCTTCGCACAAAGCTGGCGCTCGGCAGATGCTTGTTCCCCTTTCTCGGCCTCTACAAGCCTGGGCTCCCTGGGATCTCCTTGGGGGAACAGTAGGGCCCTAGACTGGGGGAGGGAGGCTCTGAATTCAGGACCTTATTTCTCCAGCCCCTCTCTGGGTGCCTTCGGCCCAGACTCCAGGCCTGCCTTGGGGGGAGCCCTGGCTAGAGGCGAGATGCCCCTGGAGCCCTGAGCAGAACTGGCTCCCTTCTGTGCCCCGGGCACTCTCTAGGTGACTTGTGTTTGTGGCGGGCAGAGCTCGGGCACCAGCTGCCCCTGCATGGCACCCCTCGGGTGCGGCCACAGCTGAGCCCGGGAGGTCACCGAGAGCCGCCTCCCAAGGATGAGTTCACTGGGACAGGGCCGGGGGAGGTGGGCCAAGGACACACACAAGTGAGTTTTGTCCTGTTTAATGTGTTTTTTACCCAGTAGAATCCAGAGTGGCTTCCTGCCTCCATGTGCAGGTGTTAGAGTGAGGTATATAAAACAGGAAAATGGGTACAGCAACAAAAAGTTAGAACCAGTAACATGGCAGCCCCCTCTTGGGCAGCCGGGAGGATGGACTCCAAGCCAGGGCTTTCCCCCGGAGCCACCCACGGCTCCAGGGCCGGTGCACCCCCACACCCCCGGGACTGCCAGGACTTGGGGAGCGGGCGAGCAGGTGCAGTTGGGGAAGTCCCCCCTTCCTAAGGCCTCGTGAGGAGCAGTGAGAGGCGGACCCCATGGGAACAGGGTGGCTGGCGGCCCCCATCCAGCGCAGCCGTGGGCCAGCAGAGGCTGGCAGAGGGAAGAAGCCTGTGCTGTGAGCCCTGGCCCTCATTACCCCGGAGCTTCTGCAGGAGCCTCCTGGGAAACGCCTGGAGGATCCAGCCCCGACGACATTCACCGACGACATTTCCAGGTCCTTGGATAGTTGTGGATCCTAAAATATCGTCCCTTGTTCCCCGTCATTCTCCCCATTTAGAACTTCTGGCTCCAACCCCCTGTGCTGGCCTAAGGCACCTGTGCCCAGTCCTTGGTCTACACGGAACGGTCAATCATTCGCTTTTCTTGTCCCTGGGACGCGGGCTGGTTGCAGCCCCCCTGGACCCGTCCCGAGCTCCCTGCGTTTCTAGCTCTCCTGGCCATGTCTCTTAAGTGCAAAAACTAGTTCATGGCTCCAAAGGGCCACAAACACAACTGGGAGGCCACCTGCCATCCCCCCCAGCCCACCCTACCTCAAAGCTCCCATTTTTCTTGAAAGATAAAAGGTAACAGTCCCTATGTGCCATGCACCCCCCCAGAGGCGGGGACAGGGGGAAGCCTGGCCGTGTGGAATTGGGGCGCAGAGGGAAGACGTGGCACTGGTCCCCGTCCCTGTCGGAGTTCCGTGGGAAGCCCCTGCAGAAGCTGCTGCCAGTTAGCTCCGTCGGGCGCGGTCCTGCCCTAAGGGACGGAGACCCGAGCGCAGGAGCGGGGCCCTCTGTCTCTGGAATTTGCCCCAAAAACACCCTAACAGAAGACGAGGGTCCCTCCCCGCTCTGGGAAGGGGGCTGGCCCAGGACGGCGGTGGCGGTGAGGTCTCCTGGCCCCTGGCCCCCAGCTCAGGCCCCCGGCGTGCCAGCCTGGCCCATGAGGGGAGCATTGCCATCCTTGACGTCCTCCCCGGGAGTCCGGTGGGCGTGAATCACGATGGTTTTCTCGTCCACCATCTCACATGCAGGGTTCATGAAGGCGGACAGGGGCAGGGTGATCCGCTGCATCTCCCGCTCGTAGGTTTTCTGTTCCCGGTGCTCTTTGAAGTCCTTGCCCCTGGCGGAGAGAGTGAGAATGGGGGATATTGAGCCAGAGCTCCCACGTAAATGCCTCCTTTTGCTTCTTATCTCAAGCATCAGGGAGACGGCACACGGGCCTTGGCGGGCGCGCCGGTCAGCTCGGCTCCCCAGACGGGACCAGGAGTGGCAGTGCCTGGGACACACACGGCCCACGATCCCCAGCCTCCGGCTCCAAACGTGATTCACTGAGCTACCTCTGGGGCCGCCCCAAGCCACCAGCGAGGAGTGTCGGTCATTGACCTCGCGCTCTCATGGCCAGCAAATGGGACCTTAAGGCCATGTCTGTCCCTGTCCCTGTCTCACTGCCTCTCTCTGTCTCTTTCACTCTGCCTCTATTTCTCTCACTTTTTTCTCTATTTCTCTGTCTCTCTGTCTGTGTCTCTCTATCTCTGTCTTTCTGTCTGTCTCTGTCTGCTTCTGTCTCTCACACATACACACCCTCAGTGAGTTCCATCAGCCCCCTGTTACCTCCAACATTAATCCCTCTGCCATTTAACCTGGTCCCCCCCTCCCTCTCCAGCTTCATTACACTTTGCTCCCCCCCCCAGGGGCACTAACCAGTGACATCCCCATCTCCTTTCTGGCACCTTTGTCCCGGCTGTATCCGACCCCTGCCCCTGCTTGAGAACCTCGCCCCCCTCTTCCCTCGGGGGTTTCCGTCACCATCTCAGTGTGGATCCTGATTACTGACCCGCTCCCTCGTTAGAAGCAGGGACCCCCCCTCAGCCCTTAGCACAGTGCTTGACACATAGAAGATGTTTAATAAGTGGTTGAGTGGAAGAGAAAGAGGAGCAAGTGTCGACTCTGGCTGCTGACGTGAACCTGGGCAATTCTCAGTCTCCCTGTGCCTCAGTTTCCCTTGCTGGAAGACGAGGGTTGGACCAGTGGCCTCTGCCCGCTCTTCCAGACCCAGAGCTGGGCTGCTTATAGCGAAGGATCTCTCCGTTTCCTCTAGTTCTAAGTCCCTCCATTTTAGCTTGGTCTCCTCCCACACCAAGTTCTCAGGAAGAGAACGTACTGGCCCCGTCCTCATGGTGACTCCCATGACTCCCAGAGGATCCGGGCCTTTCCTCTCAGGATCAGGGCCTTTCCTCGGACCCACAGCCGTCTGTGGGCTGTGACTGGAAGCCCCCCGCCCCCGGCTTCTCCCTCCCTCCCTCTTGCCGTGGGAGCAGCCGGCCTCTCCCGTCAGGTTGTCCTTCGCTCTAGTAATGTCCGTAACTGCTCAGGCTGGTCTGGCTTTTATGGATTAGCTCCCCCGAGTCTGACAGCCCCCCCCTGCCGCGGACCTGACAACTGGGTTCCTTACTCCCCCACCCCCCACCCATGGACCTGACAACTGGGTTCCTTAGCATGCACAGGGAAGCGAAGCCCTCCAACCACGGTAACCCGTCCCAAGAGATGCCCGGGGAGACCACCTGGGACGAGCTGGAGCTCTGGAGTGGGGCTCACAGGGCCACATTTGGATCCTGTGCCAGCCATTTCTAGCTGTGTGGCCTTCGCCTCCCTTGGCCTCAGTTTCCTCTTTTATAAGAGGAGGGGCCTGGACTCAGAGGCCTCCGAGTTTCCTTCCAGACCTGGGATCTCAGCGGCCATAAGGGCTCTGGGGACTCAGGGAACGTCTTACACACCAGGACACAAAGGCGCAGGCGGTCTCCCCCACGTGGGGCTGCGCCACAAGCTCCACAAGGCTCCCGCAGAAGGGGCGGTGGGCCACCGCGGGTATGGGCAGAGGTGAGATTCGCACCCGAGTTTCGTGTCTAGTTTCCTCTCCCCTACTCCAGGCCGCCTGCCTCACTTTGGGCAAAAGGCCCAGACTAAGCCTCCGGGAACAGCCCCTGCCTGGCTCCTGCTCATGGCGGCTCCGGCAGGAACAGCAGAAGGGACACCGAGCAAATGCCGGTGCAGAACTGTCCCCCTGCTAAGTTCCGGGTGCCTGCCCCTGCCTGTCCTCCTAACAGGAGGCAGGTCCCGCCCCCTCCCGAGACATGGGAGCTGGCCCGGGATGCCTGGGGGGGGGGGCAGCCCTGGGGGGCAAAGTTCTCCCAGGCTGGGACTCCTCTCCATGACGGCCCCTCCACTCCCAGCATGGCCAGCTCCATTTCAGAGGGGGAAACTGAGGCATGGTACGCAAACAGCAGGGCTGGGAGCCCCTTTCTCCTGGCCTGGCTGAGGGGACAACAAAAGTCCCTTGTTGTGGCCAGGAAGAACAAATCCTGTATTCACTGAGTCTCCCCTCCTTTCCTGGGGCGGGGGAGGCGTTAGCTTACACTTTCCTTCCTTTTATCAGCAAACAAGAGCTGCCCTGGAGCCCTGCCCGGCCAAGGGACCGCGGGGCAGGGGGAGGCCTCCAGACACCAGAGCAGCCCCCGCTGTAGCCCCGGCCCCTCCAGGCCACCAGCTCCCACCCCTGGGCCCGGCGCCCAGCCCCCACAGCCCCCCATCACCCTTTCTTTCCTAGGGTCACCTCCTTTGCCTGCCCCCACCCTCCCGGCTAATGGAAAGCTCCGTCCCCCAGATCCGCAGTAACCCGACTCCTGCCTCACTGAGGGCCAGAAACAGGAGCCTGGCCGCAAACGGGCAGGGGGGACGCCGAGGGAGCCAACCCGCCGGCTCAGCGGGCACCCAGGCCGCAAACCGCCCTCGCTGCCTCTCCCCGGGCTGAAGAGGCCCAGAAAAAGCTCCCTCAGCCCACGTCGGCTTCTTCCAACAGCCCCGCGCCCACAGCCAGCGTAGGGGGCTGAGCTGGACAAACCAAGTCTGGGGGAGCCGGGGGGCCGGGGGCCTGCCGCTGACTGGGGCGTGTCCCTCCCTGAGCCTCAGGCCCCCCTCCAAAACAAAGCTATTAGGCCAAATGTCCTTGTAACCCCAAAACAGTCGGACCCCAAGTGAACACGGCCAGTCAGGAAGACTGGAAACTCGGACAACGGAACCGAGACCGTAGCCAATGACGCTTCACTTCCACTGAGCCCTGACTGCTGGGGCTGGCTCACCGGCCGGTCCCCGACCAGGAACCCCAGTGTCCTGCTCCGACTGGAGAAGCCCTCCAAGGGGGGAGCCCTGCCCCTTTGGGTGGCTCTGCCCCAGAAACCCCTGCTGCTGCCCTCCAACAGTCCCTCTCCCACGGCACAGGAACAGGACCTCCTAGCGCGGGGCCTTAGTGGGCTGGGAAAAGTTCCAAGAGGAACTTGGGTCTGATCTCTAACTATTCTAGGCTCTCTGGGGCCCCACAGAGAGCGGCAAAATGGAAGCCGGCACCCAGAAGGCCCGAGCCAGAGCCCTAAGTGGGGGCTGCTGCACACCTTCCCAGGCGGTCCACTGGGACCCCCCATCCCACTCCCTCGGGAAGACCTCAGAGTGAACAGACCAGCAGCCACGTGTACGTTAATCTTCAGGCAACAGAGCTCGGAGGCTTCAGTCCACATGTAACCCAACAGCCTTGTTTTACAGAAACGTCCTCAAGGCCACACAGGGAGTAGCCAGCGGGACCATGCCATGAATCTGGACCCTCCGCCATCTGCCGCTCTGCCTGGGACGTGGCGGACCCGCCTGGGACGTGGGGGACCCGCCCGGGATGCGGCGGACCTGCCTGGGATGCGGCAGACACACTTGGGACACAGCGGGACAGCGTTAAGACACTGACCTCTTGTAGACATAGCCCAGGACGATGCCAGCGCCGATGGTGATGATGACTACCGTCATGGTGATTCCCAGCACGTAGCCTGTGAAGAGAGAGGGTGACCTTCCAGCGGCCCCTGGGGGCAATCCCCAGAGAGGAAGGGGCCGGGAAAGCCCGGGAACGCCCAGAGGAGGACGGGCTTACCCAGCGTTCCGAGGTCTTTCTTCTCCGACATCATCCTCACTTTCTGGCTGACCCCAATCACGGGCTGCACAGCTGCCGACTCGCTGTTGGAGGGCAGAGAGTCTGCAACCTCAAACACTTCCCCGTCGGCCCCTTGCGGTCCCTGAGACGCCCCTGCAGCAGTGGTAAGGGGCGATGTTCCCTGAGTAGGGGTCCCTGCAGAGGGAAAAGGTAATTCTGGGCATCAGGAGGATGTCCCAAGTGACGGGAGCGCCATCTAATGCAGGGGAGCCAGTCCCATGGGGGAAGGGTCCCCTCCAAAACCAGGGAGGAACAGCGGGCACCCAGAATATCACACCAAACCTTACGGGGGGAGATCTGGGTAGTCGTCGCCTCCTAGACTATCCACACGCACATGTGAGCAGGCTGCCCCGGGTAACACTGTGCAAGTCTGGAAGGACGCGCTTGGGAAGGTTTCTGGAGGATGTGGCATAGCCAGTGTCCTGCATCTAGCGTCGGAGCTGGGCTCTGAGACCACAGCACTAATGCCTTACCCACAGACAACTACAGCTATGTGACCCTGGGCAAGCCTCAGTTTCCTCAACCCACAAAATGAGGGTAATAATAGCTCCCTGGGTCCAGTGGGACGAGGTCTACAAAGTGTTTTGCAAATCTTACCCTACTACCTGAACGTTAGCTATTATTAGTTAGTTCCCCTCACTTACTACCCAAGTGTAACGGCAGCCATTGCCAAGCGCCATCTTGTCTGGGGTCTCCTCGTTTGGGGGGGATTGTTACAGGCTCCCAGATTCCGTGCTTTTGCCCTTCTTTGTTTCTCTAGAACTTGGTCCCTGGCATGTAGTAGGTGTGCATGTAGGGTGCTTGGCACATAGTAGGTGTGCATGTAGGGTGCTTAAGAAATGCTACGGACTCATCCTCTGACGTGTCTGGATGAGTGATATCTGGCAGCAGGTTAGGACCAGGATTCAAATCCCGACTTGGCCACGTACTGGCCAGGTGCCCCCCGGGGCTGGACAACCTTCCTGGGGCTCTGGGAAGTGAGTGGGTGGAGCCAGTGAAGTTAGCAAGGGCAAGGCATCCCCCATCAGGATGGGGTCCGGGCAAGGCAAGACTCAGACCCAGAGCTCCTGGCTCCCAGGTGCGAGCTCAGCCGGCTCCAGGCTGCCCCCGCTTCTAATGGCCCGGAAGGAACTGTCCCAGTTTGCCTCCCATGATCCTCTCGGTCTCATCTGGTCACAACGAGCTCTTGGCTATAGCTGCGACAGCCCCTCATTTACTTCTGGCGGCAGCCATCATGTCCAAGCCACGGCCGGTTCTGAGCAGGTTTTAAGCAGACACCAGATTGTCCAACGGGAGGGGGAGGCGGGTGGGGGGGCGCGGGGGTCATTTGCTGGGAGCAGGGGCCAGAGGACGCTGGACACTGGCTCACAGCACAGACTTTCGTCCTCTGTGTGCAGGAGCCCAACAAACTGCAACTGCCCCTGCAGGAGCCTCAGTCTCCCCAGAGGTGAAGTGGATTAGTTATATAAAGTGACCTCCCAGCCCGGACACGCCCTGTTCTAGGCCCCTCCCATCCCTGACACGACCCGCCCCCAGGCCCCTCCTATCCCTGACACGCCCTGTCCCCAGGCCCCTCCCAGCCCTGACACGCTCTGTCCCCAGGCCCCTCCCAGCCCTGACACACCCCGCCCCCAGGCCCTCCCCCGTCCTTAGGCCCCTCCCAGCTCCGATCTCAGGCTCCTAGAAGCCTGATCCTCATCCAGATTCCGTCACTTTGCCCTTTCTCACTTTTTCCTTCTCTGGCCTCAGTTTCCCAAGCTATGACAGTGGTCGGTCTCGAGGGTCTCTGGGGACCCTCCAGCTCTAGATCTGGAATCCCACGCTTGGGGTCCCCCCGGGCTGAGACCTCCCTTGCTCTTCCCTGCCTCAATGTCCCCCGTGCGTCCCAGACTCGCACAGGTTTTTTGAAAACACTTGTTTACCAGCAGCTAGCAGAGGATGAGCTCATGGGGAGTGGCCCCGACAGCCAATGGGCGGTCAGCACCAAAGCCCAGAGACAGCCGCGGCCAATGGCGAGGCGGAGGGGGCGGATCCCGAGGCGGGGTCAGGTAAGGGGCGGGGTCAGAGCCGGGCCAAAGGGAGGTTTAGGGGCGGGGAGGTTCTCTGGGGGAGGAGTTAGGGGCGGAACCAGATGCTCAGCCAATGGCGAGCGGCGGGGGGGAAGGAGGCGGTGCCGAGCGGCCCGGAGAGTGGTACCTGCGCACAGGACGGGCTCGCAGCGCCGCTTCTCGGGAGCTCCCGAGGAGCCCCTCACGTAGCACCAGGGCCCGGCTACGTCCGAGTCCGGGTTCCGGCAGAAGCTGTGGTTCTCCATTGTGCTTCTCGGGCCCGGGGCCACATCTGCGGAGAGCGAGGGGGGTGGGGCGGTGAGAGCCGGGAGGGGCGGGACCGAGGAGCCAGACCCCGCCCCCTCCCTGTGCTTGGTGCGCCTCCCCACTCTCCTCCTTCAGCTCCCTCATCTCCTCCACATCTTCCCTCATTTCCCCCTTCACTTTCTTTAAATCCCCCCTTATCTTCTCCCTTCTCTCCTTCAGCTCCCTCATCTTCTTCCCCACCGCCTCCTTCATCTCACTCTCCTCCTCCCTTTTCTTCTCCCTCCTCTTCTCCCTCTCCTCCTTCACCTCCAGATTTGCCTCCCTCATCTCCACCTCCTCACTCCCTTTTCTCACTCACCCAAGTTCCTCATTCACTTCCTCCCGTCCCTTACCGCTTCGCTCCTCACCTCTTCCCTCCCCTTCGGCTCTTCCCGCGATTCCTTCATCTCTTTGCTCTCCACCCACCCCCATATTCTTGGATGCTTCTCTCATTTCCTCTCCTCTCCTCGCTGCCACTGAGTCTCCTCCCTCCCCGGCTCATCTCCTGGCGCTCTGCTCCTGACGCCCCCGAGTCATGCCCCCCCCCCCCCGGTCATCCCTCTGAAGGCTTCCATGCCCTCCGCTTGCGCACCCCCGCCCCTTCTCCCTGGGACCCTCCCTCCTCCTCCCTCTCACCAGGGGCCAGGCGCTCTGCCCCCTGCCCTTGCGCTTCCTGCCAGCTGAGACAGAGCAGTCCGTCCGCAGAGAAGCCCTGGTCCGCCTTGTACAGACGCCCCCGGTCCCAGAAGCAGCCTGCGAGGAAGAGGCAGGGCGGCTGCGTCTCCCAGGGGCTCAGACCGGTCGCTGCTGTAGCCCCGGGCCCGGAGGCCTGGAAGCAGCAGGGCCCGGGGGAGAGCCCCTCGCTCCCCGGTCAGAGCCGGGACTCGCCCGGTGCACTTGGGCCCCTCTCTGGGGTCCGATTCCTCACCTGTGAAATGCACCGGACAATGGAAGGGCCCCGGGCGTTCTAAGCCTACTGTGCGCCTGTGGGCCGTGTCTCAGCAGCCTTCCCCCCCCCGCCCCCCCCCGGGATTTGGTCGGTGGGTGAGCGTCCGGCTCCCAACCCCCTCCCTCCGCCCCCGCCCCCGCCCTGCCCCCAGTGCACGGGACAGAATTGTTCCAGTTATGTAAACTAGACGTGACTCCGGATCCCCCCCCCCAAGCCTTCGGCTGCCCCCCCCCCTCCCTCCTAGAACGCAGCAGGAAATGAGAGAGAACGTTCGGGGGAGCTCTGGGGCAGCTGCCCCCCGCCCCGCTCCCGGCCGTCAGCGGCGCCTCCAAGCGCTGCCCCCGCGAGCCCGCGGCTGCTCCCGCCGCCTTTGTCCCGCCGCGCAGGGCGGCCCGGCCCCGCTGTCCCGGCCGCAGCCGCCCGCGCTCTCTGCGGGCGAGGGGCCGGCTGCCGGGCAGCGGCGGAGCGCGGCGCTTCTGCCCCCCCCCCGCCCGCCCCCTCCGCCCTCCCCCAACTCCCGGGAAGTTGCCGGGGCGAAGCGGGGCTCACCTCCCCGGGAGCCCGCGGCGGCGCCCAGGAGCGCGGCGCCCAGCAGCAGCGCGGGCCCCCAGGCCGGGGGCAGCGGCGCCCGGGGCCGCCGGGCCGAGCCGGAGCGCATCCTCGGGCGGCTGGGCGCCCCGGCCGCGGGTCCCAAGCGCCTGCCGCCCGCCGGCCACTGGCTGCGGCTGCTCCGAGGCTCGCCCGGCTGCCGCTGCTCCTGGTAAACAGCCTCCCCCCGGCCCGCGAGGGGAGGGCGTTTGCGGCGGCGGCGGCGGCGGCCGGGCGGCTCCTGGGTCCTAAGGCGCGCGCGCTTCTCCGGCCCGCCCGGGGCTCAAGGAGGCCCCCAGGTGCCGGCCCGCGCCCCTCCTCCAACGTCCTCGCCCCTCCCCCTCCCCGCCGGGACGCGCTCGGGGCCGCCTCAGCCCGCGAGTCCTCGGGCGCTTCGTCCCGTCCGCCCGCAGCCGGAGCCGGCAGGGGAGGGGGCGCTGCCCCGGTGCCCCGGCTCCCAGGACCCCCCCTCCCCTCCCCCCGGCGCGCGGGGCGACCCCCGAGATCTGTCCCCGGCTCCGAAACCCTTCCGGCCCCCAGACCCGGGGCGTTCGGCTGGGTGGGGGAGGGGGCGCAGGGCCGGCCGGCGAGCACACATTAAGCGCCTACTGTGTGCCGGCGCTGAGCCCGGGGGAGACGAAAAGACGCAGGCCCCGGGCCCCGCTCCCGGGGTAATGGAGACGTCGGGAACACGGTGGCGTTTGTGAGCCACAGTCCCGCGAGCGGGAGGGGATGCGAAGGGAGAAGGCGCCGGCGCTGGCCAGGGGAGAGGCCGAATCTCGGGGGCCGGGAGAACCGGGAGGAGGAGAATCCAGGCGGGGGGTACGGCCCGGACAAAGGCTCGGTCTCCGGAGAGGCGGCGCCAGCTAACCCGGGGCCCAGAGACTGCCAGGAGGGGCGGGCCGCGGGGGAAAGCCGGGAAAGGGGGAAGGGGACGGCCGCCCCGGCGCCCGGTCTCTCCGGCAGAGACCTGGCCCAGTCCCCCTCCGGCTCCCGAGCCAGCCGGCCCTCGGGGATCACTCCCAGGTGGCTCTGCGCCGCTGCCCGCGGATGGTCCCCCCCGAACCCCCCTCCCCCCGGGTACTGGGAGCAGGAACTGAGGGACCTTTCTTTGTATCCCCAGCACCAAGGACAGCGCCGGACACCTGGAAGGTGCTTAATAAATGCTTGCTGGGGGATACATGCGAGGTGCTTAATAAATGTTTGCTGGGGGATACATGGAAGGTGCTTAATAAATGCTTGTTGGCAGACAGCACAGCCGTTTCAGTGATTGAGTATAGAGACAGCCCACGAGATAGCTCAAGACCAACCTTAGGGGTCTCTTAAGTGTCTGGTTGGAACCTAGAGAAAAAAAGGGTCCTTGGCTGAAGTATACACAGGAAACAAGGTGGCAACTGCCTCCCTCTGGCATCCTCCCAGCCTTCATACACACCGTGATTCCCGAGATCTCTGGGAAACTCTGGGTTTCCTGGGATCTGTCCCATAGACACTGTGATTCCAGCGATCTGGAATCCTCCCAGCCCTCATAGACAGTGATTCCTGGGATCGGCCTCTGACTCGGACATCCTCCCAGCCCTCATACACACCGTGATTCCCGAGATCTATCCCTGATTCTGGAATCCTCCCAGCCCCCTGATTCTGGAATCCTCCCAGCCCTCATAGACACTGTGATTCCCGGGATCTGCCCCTGATTCTGGATTCTTTCTAGTCCCTATAGATTCTGTGATTCCAAGGATCTGTCCCTGACTCTGGCATCCTCCCATCTCCTAGAGACACTGAGATTCCTGGGATCTGTCTCCTAGATACTATGATTCCAGGGATCTGGCATCCTCCCAGTCCTCATAGACACTGTGATTCCAAGGATCTGCCCCTGATTCTGGATTCTTTCTAGTCCCTATAGATTCTGTGATTCCAGGGATCTATCCCTGATTCTGGCATCGTCCCCTCTCCTAGAGACTGGGATTCCTGAAATCTGTCCCCTGGATACTGTGATTCCAGGGATCTGACATCCTCCCAGCCCTCATAGACACAGTGATTCCAGGGATCTGTCTCTGATTCTGGATTCCCCCTGTAGACCCTGTGAGTCCTGGGATCCGTCCCTGACTCCAGCATCTTCCCAGCCCCAGCTGCGATTCCCAGGACCGACATCTGTCTCTGCCTTTGGCCTTTGGGGGTCAAGCCTCTCGATTGGGGTCGAGCTCCCGGCCGGCCAATGGTCGGGCAAGCCACCGACCCCTCTTTCTCCCGGAGACAGAATCGAGGGGTTGACCCCAAACTACCTTGTGACCCGCGCTAGAAGAGAGCAAGCAGGGAATCCCTCCTCCCATCCCCGGGCCGCCCGGCTCCCACTTGCATGCTGTAATTGAAGAGGAATGAAAAAGAATATCGATCGAGCGATTCCCCCAAGACCTCATCTATAGCAGGCAGGAAGGGAACGCAAATGGAAACCCGAATCCCTTGAAGTAAGTTTGCACTCTCTACAAAGAATCATGGGACCTTATAAGACCTCTAATTATAGAACTAGAGAGATCTGGAGAGCAGAAAGGACCTGACCGATGGTGTAGCCCAACCCCAGGAGGAGGAGGGATGGTTGGAGAGTAGACCTCTGATACAAGGCTAAATTATCAGAATTCTCAGAGCTTTCCTACTCACCATCTACGGGACTTTTGGGCAAATTGTTTAATCTTTTTTAACCTTGCTTTTTTTTCCACTGTAAAATGGGAATGTTAACTGTATGATCCCCAAGATCTTCCAGCCAGGAGAGTGCTGGAATTATTGAGGCCGTGAGAGTCGATTGTTAAATGTGAGAGCTGATTGTTAAATTTTCAATACAAGCCTTTTAGCGCTCAGAAATTGGCAAACCATCAGGGCTTGATTTGTATTTTTGCTGATTGCTTAGATTTAAGAAAGTGATGGAGAAAATGTTAAGAAAGCCAAGTCAACATAAACAAGTCAGACATCCATTCCCCTACACCCTATTCCAAGAGTTTGTTGTTAAACATTCCCCCCCACCCCACCCCAAGAGCTTGTTGTTAAACATTCCCCCCCCCACCCCATCCCAAGAGCTTGTTGTTAAACATTTGCTGACACACTCCTAATTGAGCTCTAAAAAGATGAAATGGGGGGGGGAGCATTTAGGAAAGCACACTTTTGTGTGTTCCTGTTAGAAATGGCAACACCATCTTCTCAATGGTCCCAACAAGATGCTAGTCCTGTCCTCTGGCCATGTTGCCACTAATTGCTTCTGAGTCTCTGCAGTAGATCCTGCAGGAAGTGAAAAACGCTTCCCTTCCTGAAGAAGGCTGACCACGCTCCATACACTCCAAGGGGACGAGTCGGGGATCTTTTACTTGCTGTATGTTCTGTCTGACTCGGAACCCTGTGCGACCCGGTGCTCTAACAAATGTTTGTTGGCTGCCCAGAGCTGGGCTTGTGATTTCAGCCACTGGGGAACTCCCAGCTGAGGAACTCCCTCTCTCAGTGCAGATCAGCCCCTGCTTTAATGTAGAGATTTGCCTAGAGGTGTTAAAGTGATTCCACAAGGGAAACACCCCTGGATGGGTTACACTCGAACCCAGGCCCTCCGGATTCTCAGCCCAACTCACTCTCTAACCACCAGAGCGCACTGCCCCTGCTGTCTGAATCACGGGGCCATCTCTCTACCTCGGGGGCTGAAAAAGTAGAATGAACCGTTTTGAGTTTCAAAGACCCTTGGGTGGTGAAGATGCTCCTGCGAGGTCCCGACTTGGCGCAACTGAGCTGGGTCCACACTACAGGGCTAATAATTCTGATATCTTGAAGTTTTGCAAATATTCTCCCATGTGATCCTCACAATCCTGGGTGGTCTGCTATTATTATTACTATTATTATTATTATTATTATTTTATAGAAATAGGCTTAGATAAGTGACCTGCCCAGGGTCATACAGCTAATAAATGCTCAGGCCTTCCTGATTTCTGGCCCAGCACTCCATCCACAACCCAGCATCCTTTGGGGTGAGGTGCCAAGGTTATAAAGACGAATAAGGAAGTCACAGACTTGCCCTGCTCTCAAAAAGCTTCTGTGTGAGAAGGGGAGATAAGACAGAGATAAGAGTCCTCTGATCTTCCAGCTGGGAGTGCCAGCTCTGTGCCCCCCCCCCACCTAAGATTATGTGGCCGCCGGGATCATCTCAATGATCTAAAGCTAAATCAGCTAAAAATCTAAATAAATCCCAAACCACACAGCCCGAGGGTGACGTCAATAAATATAACCCGAGCTTTCACCCCCCTCTGCAGAGCCAAAGGCACGTTAGCTGCCAGCCGGGGCCCGGGAGGGTCCTCCAACAGCTGGGAGCTGGGGGCACAAAGTCCGCAGGGAAGGGAAGCGGCTTCCCCGACCGCCCTTCGCTTACACCCCCAAGCTTAGATTCTTCCCCCCAGACCCCATGAGTGACCGATTGAGCCCCTTACTGGGGGGAGGTGAGCTTCCAGCTCCAAGCCCCGCCCGAGGAAGACAGTTCAGGAGTGTCCAGTGCAGGGCTCCCCATCTTTGGGAAGATCATGTTTCGGTCCCCATTGGCAGCCGGGGCAGCCCGTGGGCCCCTTCTCAGAATCATGTTTTCGGATACACAAAATCAAATGCACCCGATGTTCATGACAATAAAAATGTAGGGTTTTTTTCCAGGACCCCCGGAAATTTCTCCATGGAGCTCTTGAGGAAAGGGCGAGGCTCCAGGGGACCCCAGGCTAAGACCCCTGCTCCAGAATGCTGAGAAAGCAGCAACAAGTGGTGGGGAAGTCTCCCTCACCTCCTTGAAGAGGCCTCTGAGCTTTTTCAGAAGCTCCATTGTGTACCCACGGCACTGCCCCCACTCCTCCACTGATCCAGAGCCAGGTTCCCAGCATGCACAAGGTCTCTTGGTTGGAAGCTGGGTCACAAGAGCTCCAGAAGGGGCTTTGGGTAGGAAAGCTCCTGCCTGGAAATCTGGGGAGGGTTTCAGCAGGTGAGGATGGGGATCAGACTCCAGCTCACTCCCCATGTCCTCCCCGACAGAAACACGGAGCAAGTTTGGAACAGTTCAATGTGACGGGAACACAGAGTTCGGGAGGGAAGGAGTGGGAGATAAGGCTGAAAAAGCAAATTCAGGCCAAATTGTGGAGGGCTTGGGATACAAAAAAGCATTCCCCTTATTCTTTTGGCAGCTTTGGGGAGCGGCTGAATGCTCTTTAGCAGATCTCTGTTTTGGGGAGAGTTCTTGGGCAGGGACGGTACAAATCCGAGAGCACCGAAAAGCCAAGGACGAGTTAGGAGACTTGTCTGGTCAAGTGAGTGGCTGTAGCATGAATGTAAATGGGGTATGGGTCTGAGAGAAATTCTAGGCAGTAGAATGGATTGGAGATGGCAGCAGATTGGATGATGGGGACCAGGAAGGAGACGGCATCCCTTCTTATACATGATGTCGTCTCCCCCATTAGACTTGAGAGTTCCGGGGGCCATTTTCTGCCTGTTTTTGTATGTCCAGAGCTCAGCCCAGGACCTGGCACATAATAGCTGAAACTGCTTGTTGACTGACTCTCTACAGGATGGATGAAGTGAAATCCTGCCTCGGATACTTCTCAGCGGTGCAGCCATGGACAAATCATTTCATCTAACCCTCAGTTTCCTCGTCTGTAAAATGGGGGTAATATTTGTACCTTCCTCTTATGCAAAGTGCCTTGCAAAACTTGAATCCCCATGGAAGAGTTACCTCTTAGCAATAAATATTCTCACCTGGTCATGAAGTCGTCCTGCCAGCGCTAGATTAGTTAGTTTGCATGTATTTTCCCAGCAGAGGGGCCGGATCTGGGCTGATCTGGCTGCCTCCCCATCTGGTTCCAGAAAGGCCTGCGTTGCTATAAACAAGATGACTGAGTAGGGAGCCTGTGGGAGAGTGAACGGGGAGCTTCTGGAGGGTTCTTGTTCGGGTCCAGGATCTAGTTTGGAGATTCTGCCGTAGGTTTTTTGGAGTTTGGAGTTGCTTCTGATCGTTGTTCGGAAAGTTTTATACCATAAAGAGTACAGTCTTTAGTTTGTAAACTCATTGAGGCAAGGACTCTTTTTGTTTTTATTAAATGTATCCCCGACACAGACACTTACTAAATGTTTATTGGGTTACATCGCATCCATTTAGGGCACGTTCATTCGGCAAGAGTCTCCCAGATGTTTTTTGTTTTGTTTTGTTTTTTTGCTGAGACACTCGGAGTTAAGTGACTTGCCCAGGGTCACACAGCCAGGAAATGTTAAGTGTCTGAGGCTAGATTTGAACCAGGGCTGGTTCGCTATCACTATAGCACCACCCAGCTGCCCCTTCTTGGCCCTTTTTTAGGGCAACACCTTCCCTCTTCAGATTCCTGTCTGGGTCCAGCTTTAGCCAGTAGGCATTTTTACTTAAGCACCTTCTCCAGCTCTTGTTACTTGTCACCAATGAAGCCCTTAGATATTATTGGTTAGTCATTTCGATCATAGCCAATCTTTGTGTCCCGGAGTGCTTTGCCATTTTACAGATGAGGAAACTGAGACCACCAAGGTGAAGTGACTTGCCTAGGGTCACCCAGCTAGCGTCTGAGGCTGGATTTGAACTCGGTTCTTCCCGACGCCTTGCCCAGTGCTCCAGGGGCCCATTGTGCCACCCAGTTGTCCGGTCCTGAGCTGGGAAAGGGCTCTGCCCGCCAATGGGGAGCTGGGCCTGGAAATCGGTGAACAACAAGACCCGGTTGGGGCATTCATCTCACCGGGAGCAGGCGTTCCTGGAGACTGGCAAAAGGGGAATTCTTTCCTGCTTAGTCATCTCTCCTTCCGTAATCAAGGTAGCATTCTTGCTTGGATTAAAGAACTCAATACCTTCAGTCACGGTCGGGTGATTTTAATTAAAATTTTACTCTTTGTCCCATTAAAAATTCGTCCAAGTTCACGTTTGTGGATCTCCCCCCTCCCGCCCGCCATCTTGCTCCGGGTTTTTCCCTCTAGGGCCAAGCAGAAGCACCGGGGCACAGCTCCCAGTAGCTGAAGGCGGCTCTCTGTGCCCCTGAGTCTTCTCCAGGCTGAACGCCCTGTTCTGTCAACCGGTCCACGTGGGTCACGATCTCGAGGGTCTCCCTTCTTCCCGAGGACCTTCCAGTGTGACAAAGACCTTCCTAACACGGTGTAGTGCTTAGAAGTGAATTGGATATTCCCTTTGGAGGCCAGGCTGATTTATGGGTTAGGGAAGAAAATGACCAGCCCCTTCTCTAGGCCGTGACCCTCAGTCTCTCTGGATGCTCCCAGCTCCCATTAGCTTCTGGCTGCCCCCAGCTGACTTCTTTGAATTTATAGTCCATTAACCCCTGGCCCCCATTTTTCCCAGAATACCTTCTGTCTAGCCACATCTTGTACTGGGGCGTTACTGCTTTTAGAATGTGTTTGCTCTTATTCAAGCATTTAATCCTAACTCTAATCCTTAGAAAAAAATCGAATAAAACTCAAGCAAGTGGCTCAGTAGAGAGAATCCAAGACTTGGAGGCAGAGAGGCCCCTCTTCCTGAGTTCAATCCAGCCTCAGATGTTTAGTAGCTGTGTGACTCTGGACGAGTCACTTAACCGTATCTTCCTCAGTTTCCTCATCTGCAAAACGGTCTGGAAAAGGAAATGGCCAACCACTCCAGCAGAGAAAACCCCAAATGGGGCCACAAAGAATCAGATAGAAATAAAAGGACAAGACAACAGTAATCAACAGTCCAAGCTGTTGAGATCTTTTTGGATCCCGACTCTGTCATTTGGTGAATTCGATCTTCTTGCCTCTTTATATCCTCAGGTTCATGCTGAACTTGCCCCAGGAGCCTTCATTCGGGTTCTTGATGGAGACGATAAGTGGACGGCTCCTTGTGGCTTCCCTGGAGACCTGCCACGCCGACTCACTGGCAGCTCCGGGTTTGGCCCCGATCAGTTCTCGGTCCACTCTCTTAGAGACCTACCGAGCTCTGAATTTGAAATTTTCTGTACTTTTGAACTTGAAATTTCTTCAAATAGCCTTCATTAAAATGGCAGGAGACACTCGGGCAAAGATTGTGCTCAAATTATGTCCACAGAAGCCCTTGTTCTAAGTCCAGTAACTTGTCAAAAAAGGAAATGAACGCATCCACTACTGGTGGAATTGGGAAGTGAGTCAACCATTCAGGAACAATTTGGACCTACGTCCAAAAGGCTGTAAAACTCTCCAGACCCTTTGACTAGCAATACCACTAATAGATCCATATCCAAAAAGAGACAAAAAACAAAGAGGAAAAGGATCAATATACACAAAGGTTTATCACAGCTCTTTTCTGGGGGCAAATGGATGGGATGCCCATCAGTCATGGAATAGTGGAACAAATTATGGTATATGCATGTAATGGAATATTATTGTTCTATAAGAAATGATGGGGGCAGCTAGGTGGCTCAGTGGATAGAGCACCAGCCCTGAAGTCAGGAGGACCTGAGTTCAAATCTGATCTCAGATACTTAACACTTCCTGGCTGTGTGACCCTGGGCAAGTCACTTAACCCCAATTGCCTCAACAACAAAAAAAAAAAGAAAGAAAGAAATGATAAGCACACTAATTTCAGAAAATCCTGGAAAGACTTACATGAGCTAATGCCAAGTGAAGTGAGCAGAACTAGGAATACAGTGTACACGGCAACAGCAAAATTATACAATGATCAACTATGACAGACTGGGTTCTCCTCTGAGGTTCAATGATCCAAGGAGATCCCAATAAACTCTAGATGGAAAATGCCATCTGCATCCAGACAGAGAAACTATGGAGACTGAATGTAAAGCACCACGTGCTAGGTTCACCTTGGTTTTTTTTTTCCTTCTGATTTTTCCCTTTTGTTCTGATTTTTCTCTCCCAACATGCATCATATGGAAATATATTTTTTAAAATATTGTTTTCCATGTAACTAGGGGACGATGAGCAGGGTGAATTCAGAAAAACCTGGAAGATACAGATGAACTGGTGCAGAACGAAGTGAGCAGAACCGGGAGGATATTGCACACAGAAATAGCAACATTGTAATGATGCTCATCTGCAGAAGACTTCGCTATTCAGATCAACACAATGATCCAAGATAAAAAAAAAAAGGGGGGGGGGGAACCATGAGGGAAAAGGCTGTTCACTTTCAAAGAGAAAACTAATGAATTCTGGGTACGGTTTTTTATATTTATATCTTTTTATCTTTTCTTCCACTTTAATTTTTCTTGCTTTTTTATTGCAGTAAAACTAATGTGGAAATATTTTACACAACTTCATCTGCATAATGTGTATCATATCACTTGCCTTCTCAATGGGGGGGTTTCAAAATTTTTTAAAATGAATGTTATAACATTTAATATGTATTGGTCAACCTGCCATCTGGGGAAGGGGGTAGGGAGAAGGAGGGGAACAAAAGGTTTGGCAATCGTCAATGCTGAAAAATTACCCATGAATATATCTTGTAAATAAAAAGCTATAAATAAAAAAAGGAAAAAAATGAATGTTATAACTAAATAATTATTTTTTTAAAGAAGGAAAAAAAAGTCTCTGGAGCATCCCTGGGCCCTCGCTGACAGGAGGGGTGACTCGGAAACTAAGTCAATATGCACAGTAAGAACTTTGCAGGTTCCCATTGATGAAGTTTCAGTGGAGGACGGAGCTTAGTCCTTATTTTTGTGTCCTTCTCAAAATCACGTTTTTAAATGCAAAAAATAAACTACGTGGTCTTTCAAAGGAAACCGATTACTTTGAAAGAGTTATCAGAACTTGTTTTAAGCTCACGGTCTCTGAGTTGGGAGAAAGGAGAAGGCCAGGAGCCGTGTGGAGGAGATCTGCAAAGGAGCACACGGAAAGACATGATTTTTAGTCGGGTGTGACAATGGTAACTCACCTTGATCCAGGACTGGGCCCAATTCAGGTCAAGCCAGCGGTTCAGCATCAAGACTAGAACAAAATGGAAGAACAAGAGAAGGCCACTACTCCACAACAGCATGGAAAGGAAGCTCAGAAAATACAGAGAATGGGTCGGTTGGTCATGTCTTGTTAAAAAAAAAAAGCTATAATATGTCTTGTAAATAAAAAGCTATAAAACAAAACAAAACAAAACAAAAACCCAACAATAGTGTCAGGCACTATGTTAAGAGCTTAACATAAGGGCCAGCCCCTTGATTCCTCACAGGAGAGTGTTTTTTCCACCTCGATGGAGAGTGAATTCCGCTGAGCCCTAGGTACTCCTGTACCGGACCCGTATGCATTTATGATGTCATTGGATCCATTCACTGGCTCTGAGGAAGTTGGGTAAATTTCCAGCTGCCCCAAGTTGTAATTAAAGGCAGATTAGTGGTGGACACACCCTTAGGTGAGACTTTAAGAAGTGACCAGGTTATTAGAAGCTCTAAAATGGCAACTGCCATTTAGGTGCTGAAGGGAAAGAAATCAGCTCTCGAAGGCAAAGATGGCGACCCTAAAGAACTATTATTATTATTATTTTCTTTTTGCTGAGGCAATTGGGGTTAAGTGACTTGCCCAGGGTCACACAGCCAGGAAGTGTTGAGTGTCTGAGATTTGAACTCAGGTCCTCCTGACTTCAGGGATTGTGCTCTAACCACTGCACTACCCAACTGCCCCCTAAAAAGTTTTTAAAAAAGAATCAACATGACCCATCCCTAGAAGTAAAAACAGAAGGAAATCTCTGGCCTATGAATGATTACCATCTGGGTGGCAGTTTAGACATTTTAGTTATACATTTAATTTACATATGTTAGTTTATACATTTTGATTCACAGAATTAATGAAAATCACAATTGAATGAAAAAATAATTATTAAGCACCTACTGTATGCTAGGCACAGTCTTGGAGTTACAAAGGCAAAGATGAAACAGTTCCTCCAGGAACTTCAGTTATAAAGGGAAGTGGCAGCCAAGGAGCCAGGTGACATGGGAAGATCCAGAGATGGCGAGAAGAGAATCTTTTGCCCCTTTTTTGTGTCTCTAGCTCTTAACGTAGTGCCTGACACTATTGTTGGGTTTTTGTTTTGTTTTGTTTTGTTTTGTAGCTTTTTATTTACAAGACATATGCATGGATAATTTTTCAACATTGACCCTTGAAAAACCTTCTGTTCCAATTTTTCCCCTCCTCCCCCCACCCCCTTCCCCAGATGATAGTTACATGTTAAACATGTTAAAGTGTATGTTAAATCCAACATATGTATACATATTTATACAATGATCTCGCTGCCCAAGAAAAATCAGATCAAGAAGGGAAAAACTGAGAAAGAAAACAAAATGCAAGCGAACAACAGCAGAGAGACTGAGGATGTTATGCTGCTGACACACTTATTGCTGTTCAGTTGTTTTCAGGCACGTCCAACTCTTTGTGACCCCATTCCGGTCAGATAGCAGAGTGGTTTTCCATTGCCTTCCCCAGTTCCTTTTACACATGAGGAAACTGAGGCAAGTAGGGCTAAGATTTGAACTCAGGTTTTCCTGATTAGGCCTGGGGCTCTAACCACTGCACCAGCTGGCTGTTTATCATCTTTTTTGATGAAATTTCAATAGAAATGATCCTGGGAAAAGTCATTAAAGTTCTATTACTTTCTTAAAGTAAACATTCTTTGGATGCTCGAGCAAGCGGCTAAAAAGACCTCTTTTTGTAATTGAATAAGAAGATTGGCTTGTAAGCTCGTTCTCTATAGACTGACTTATTGTTGCTATTATTCAAAACAACAAGGATTATAATCATCATCTTGGGAGACTACCGCACGATGCAGTGGCAAAGAAGGCTTAATGGAAAAAAATAAAAAAATAAAAAAAAAGAAGGGTTAGTGAAGAAGCAGGTTTTGTTCTCCTCTGGGTCACTGAGATTCGACAGGGTAGAACCTGGACTGGGAACGGACAAACCTTATCAGAAGGAATAGGATGGGCCAAAGGGGGCGAGGTCAGGGGACTATACAGGAAATTAAGGGGGACACAGTTTTGTTCTATCTCAAGCAGCCCCACACACTGAGAAGGAAAAACAGGCGGGCAGGGAGCTGGAGCTCCTCAGAACATCATCTCTCCAGAAGCCACAAGGGAGCCGAGTTCTGAGCTCAAACCCCATGGGAGAGCCCATTCCTCCGGTATGTGTGCAGTGGGGATCGCCTGCCTGGCCTTATACTTAATCCGTTTAAAAATGAGCCCATTTTCTACCTTCTCTCATTCCAGGGTGGAAAATTTGAATTAAAAACACTACACGTTAATCATAATGGCTCAGCCCCCATCCCAGGAAGATGCTTATCTCCTGCTCAGCCCCAGAGCACACTGACTAACTTGAGGCTCCGAGGGGCTGCCACCCCTGCCCCTGCAGCTATTCTTCTGTCTCCCCAAAAGGAAAAAAGGAACTGTCTCATTGGTTCATTCTATCCAGACCCATCTGGACACCATTTTCTGGTCAATCACCAGGAACAATGTTATGGTTGGGGCTCCCTCTCCTGTTTCCAACCTCCCTCTGTGCTCTCCCCACCGCAGCCTAGAGTCCCTACAGCCCCTGTGCAATTGCATTGCCCTTATTGGGTTTTTCCACACTAAGTTGGCCATGGCTCCGAGGAACAACTAGGAAAGAAAGACCCAAAGTCTCCCCTCCTCCTAAAATGGCTTCGGGAGCGTCACGGCCCCCAGCAAGCCTCTGCTCTGTTCCTTTGGCCAAGTCCTTCCAGATCCGAAGCAGCCTCTTCGGCGCCCAGCAAACGCAACGGGGAACGTGCCAGCAGCTTGCCTCCAGCGGACCTGGTATCAACAAGTTATACTTGTGATAAAATCCGGGAACAAAGAGCATCTATGGCTCCTCATTTCCTCCAAGGTCAAGTACAAACTCCTCTCTTTGACTCCCAAGCCTCTCTCCTTCTGGCTCCTTTCCAGACTTTTTTGCGCTAACTCCCTCCACTTTTCTGTCCGGCCAAATCAGCCTAGTCACTGTCGCCTACCCCATCCTCTCTCTGGGTCTTTCTCCCCCATTCCTGGAATGGCCTCTCTCCTATCTCCAGCTTTCAGAATTTACGGCCTCCTTCAAAGTTGAGGTCATGGGCCACCTCCCACATGGCGTCTTTACTATCTCCTCACCATCCCACCTCCCCCGGCTATCTGCCTCCCTCCACCGAAGATGTGGCAGCTAAGTGACACAGTGGAGAGAATGTCCAGTCTGGAGCTGAGAAGGCTCATCTTCCAGAGTGCAGATGTGGCTACAGACACTTCCCGGCTGTGTGACCCTGGGCAGGTCATGTCACCCTGTGTGCCTCAGTTTCCCCATCTGCAAAATGAGCTGGAGAAGGAAATGGCCAACCACTCTAATGTCTCTGCCAAGAAAACTCAGCCTGAACAGCAATCATCTAAAATTACCTTCTAACGACTTTGGCTGTATGTTGTATTAATTTATATTTAATTTAATTTATTTATATTATATATAATATATAATAAATAAATATATTTATATTTATAAATTATATGGCTTTTCCCAAAAGAGAGTAAGTGTTTGACGTTAGTATCTGTAACATTCCCTCCGGCTGCCCTTTCCTATTCTCTCCCCGACGGCCAGGGACACCCATGGGAGACCCTTTCTCTGCCAGCATCGGCCAGCAGCCCTCTCTCTTCCGTTAATGTTTTCTCTGTCGGGTCCGGATCCTTGTGGCCATAATCTATGGACCAGCATCCACTCTCCCTCCTCCCCAATTACTCAGTATCTCACTCTCAGGCTTCTTCTCTGCTCCTACCCCAGCCCGATCCCAATTTCTTAATTGTCTTAACTTCTAGGCCCTCTGTTACTGGTCTGTCTCTACCACATAAGGCCATCCCTTTCCATAAGCATTGTTTAAGCACCTGCTGTTGCTGAGCCTGCATTAGGACCTGGGATCCCAATGCCTTTGCCCCTGGCTGCCCTCAGGAAGCTTACGGTCTCCTGGATAGCACAGGGGAGCGAGCATTGGAGTCGTGGTCAGGAAGACCTCAGTTCAAATATGACCTTAAATCAGACCCAGAGAGTAGACGGGTCCATGTCTACTGAGAAAGAGGCTTCAAGAAGAGCGCTTGGGTTTGTGCCGTTGAAAACTTCCATGACTCAAACAAAGGCACGGGAAGTCCACTTCTCAAATTTACAAGGGATGGAAAATTAGAAAAATGGGTCCAATCTAATCAAGTAAAATTTAATAGGAATAAATGTAAAGATTGACTCTCAGACTCAAAAATTCACCTTCAAAAGGAAAGATGGGAGAGATGTGTTTATAAAATAGTTCATCTGAAAAAGATCTTGGGGCAGTGATAGACCACAAGCTCAACGAAAGTCAATTCTTCCCCAACCAGTTCAACACTGCCATTGCTTCTGGACCAGGTATATGATTTGTCTCTCCCAAAGTTCCACTCGTGACCCCTGTGACTTAGCAAACCCCCAAACACTGCCCTGGCCATTAATCCTTAGTTAGGTGGCTCCGATGGCCGGGCTCATATTCAGGAAGATCCAAGTTCAAATGTGGCTTTGGACATTTCCAAACCGTATGACTGAGCAAGTCACTTAATTTCTCTCATTTTCCTCACCTGTAAAATGGGATTTATCTTCCAGAATCTTGATGAGGATCAAATGAGATATTATTTAATAAAGTACTTAACAGAGTGGCTGCGAAATTAACTTAATAAATCTTTGTTTTCTTGGGTCCTTCCTTCCTTTCCTTTTCCTCCCTCTTCCTCCCTTTTTTTTCCTTTTCTCCCTCTCTTTCTCCATTCTCTCCCTCCCTCCCTTCCTTTTCCCTTTAATATAAGGTCCTCAAGGGATTGTTTTGCTTTTATGTTTGTATCCCCTTGCACTTAGCATAGTATTTGTTCAATTATTTTCAATCTTGTCCCACTTGTCCCCATTTGGAGTTTTCTTGGCAAAAGTATCAAAGTGATTCACCATTTTCTTCTCCAGTTCATTATATAGATGAAGACACTGAGGAAAACAAGGTTAAATGACTTATCCACAGTCATACTGCTAGTAAGATCTCAGACTGGATTCGAATTCAGATCTTCCTAACGCCAGGTCTAGTGCTCTATTCATTGAGCCACACAATAAGGGCTTAATAACCGCTTTTCATTCTTTTATTCATTTAATTGATGTCAAAAAGTTAATATGATTCTAGGCTACATTGAGAGATACAGGAATTGGGAGCTGATAATCACACTGTACTCCCATTCGATCAGATAGAGTAATGAGCTCTTTTGGATGCCCTATTTTAGGACTGAATTACAGAGAGAAATAAACAGAAAAACTTGAATAGTTGGAGGTCTCAAAGTCTTTCTTTTAGACTTGGACAATTCTAATGAAAAAAGATAAATAAGAAAGAGGTAAGGATCGGAATAGAATTTTTAGAAAAGTCAGATTTGATAAATCTTTGATGATTTCTAGATAAAAATAGAAAGGAATATACAGATCTCATATTTGTAAGGAAACTTTTCAACATTAACTATATGGTTAATAAGGACATAAAGAACAAATAAACAAAATCAGAAAAGTTGAAATAGTAAACACATCCTTTATTGACCTTTATTGACAAGATACTAAAAATTACAATCAATAAAGGGCCTCTGAAGAAACTATTAAAACTGAAAATGGAATGTAAATGATTTCATCTTAAAGAATTAGTGGATCAATTAATACAACATAGAAACAATAGATTAATCCTTCAGGGAAACTTTATATTACTAAATGCTTTCATTAACAAAGGAGAGAAAGCTCAGATCAATGAATTATGTACTCAACTAAATAAGCTACAAAAGCAACAAATCACAATAGCACAACTAAACCCCAAAATAGAAATATTTTAAATCAAATAGGAGATAAACCTTAACACACACACAAAAATCTACTGAAATGACAAGATACAACTTTGTGCTTGGGGGGGGGTAACTAATAAAATAGATAAATCATTAGCTAATCTGATGAAGTAGACAGAGACAGAAAAAGAGAAAGACACACAGAAAGACAGAGAGAGAAAGCAAGAGACAGAGAGACACAGAGAGAGAGAGAGAGACACACACACACAGACACAGAGGACAGAGAGATCCAGTTGCCAGTATCTAAGATAGAAAATAAGAACTCACAACAAATGAAGAGGAAATTAAAAAAAAAAAAATAGAAACTATTTTCCTGAATTATAGGCCAGGAAAAATGTTAAAAATTAAATGGAGGAATATTTACAAAAAATGTGAAATACTCAGATGATCAGGATAAGAAATGGAGAGTAAATAAACCAATCTCAGAAAAGAGAAATTGAATAAGCTATAAATCAACCCCCAAAGGAAAAACCCTAGAGTTAAATGGACTTAGAAGTAAATTATATCAAATATTCAAAGAATAATTCACTGAAATTTTGCACATATTGTTTGCAAGAAAAGGAAAGGAAAAGGGGGAATTTAGAACTCAAAACTTTAAAAAACAAATGTTGAAAACTTTTTACATGTAATTGGAAAATAAAAAATTCGATTAAAAATTAGGGAAAGATGGCACCCTACCGAATTTCTTCTAGGAGACAATCTTGATACCTCAAATAGAGAGAGATAGCACAGAAAATAAAATCATAGGTCATTATTTCTAATAAATATCTACTAAAAATAATATAGCATAAAATATTAGCAGAAGTTTTGGCAGTAGATTACAGAGATTATAAACTATGACCAGGTTGAACTGATACCAGGAATGACATGTTGATCCAATATTAGGAAAATTATACATATATTAATTACAGAAACAACATCTAACACTTAGGAACCCGTGCTGGACCCACAGGGCTTGGGAGGTGCTACAGCCCTTCTTTTTCCAGTAAGGGGTCCCTTGATTCTGAAAATAGACATGAGATTTGGCCTGAGCTCAGGCCTGCGGGATCCAGATTTCCCACTTCTCATCTTTCTTGTCTGGCTAATCCCCCCACCCTAGGATCCCAAGGGATATATTATTTAAAGCTTAGTTTTCTATCTAGGGTTTTCTCAAAAGGGGAGAGTTACAAATATCAATCAGGTTTGGGACAGGTATTTAATTCCTATCCATAGAAGGAATACTAAACACAGAGCAGTCACAAGCCCACATAGGACAAGAATAAAGTTAAAATAAGATCTATTAACTAATCGCTACGGTTACGATCTGCTGGGATGCTGATACTTAAACCTCAATAGAACACAAAGCCATTTGCAAGACTGCTGAGTAGTATTCCCCATTTCACCCCAGTCCTGCAACTATCTAAACAGCTATCTATGGGTAAAATGGGACAAGTCTGGAGAAATCTTTTTGCTGCAATTGTTTTCTTCGATGAGGAAACTCCTCTTGTTGTGAGTCGCTTCAGGCCGTGGACCAAGGACCCCCGGAATGCTCAAGGTCACCTCCAAGTCTGGACACATCCCCCTTGAGGTTGACTCTTGGTCACCTGCTGAGGAAAGGACACATCTCTCTGAAAAGGCAGCCTCGGGGGTCCCCAGGCAAGCTTACCCAGGCTCGGCTCCCCCACCCCTGTCATGGGCAGTCAAGAGATGGTGTTCGTCACTTGGTCAGTTCAAGCAAAGAGACCAAGCCTGAAACCGGCTCTTCTTCGAACTGACCCCATGCCCCATCACAGACGCCATGTATGGGCCCCGGGAGATCCAAGGGATCTCTTGGCTTTTACCACACCTACCAAACACTGTGTCTTCCAGGGCTTGGTCACCACATGGTCGGAACGGCCAAAGGGTTTTTCATGTCCAGCGAATCCAGATGCTGAGCTGCACTGTCCCTGGAATCCATGGGGATTTTCAGAGAGTCTCTGGTCTCGCTCTCACTCTTAGTGGTCAATTCGACCTTCACTGTAAAGAAAAATAACAGGATTGTGTCAGTAGACATGGAAGCTGCTTTTGACAGAATATACGGCGCTGCTTTAGGTTCAAGACCATGGAACTTGAAGCCACGGGAATCAGGGGACCTTCTTGACTAGTGCACAGTCTGGGTCAAAAGCTCCCCATTCGTCAGAGTTGAGTCTGTCAGTGATTCCCAAAGGAAAGGAAGAAAAAGGAGTTAAAGTTCCTGATGAATAAAGTGGAGGGGACAGAGAAGCCCCTGGGAGCAGAATTTGACAGATAGAGCTCTTCTCCATGGCCAGGCATCCCATTCCAGGCCATGAATGTCCCCAAAGCCCACATCCCTGGGATCTAGGTACCCCCTATGTGGCGATGGGGGAATCCCCTAGGGTCCACTGAGCCTCAGTCACTTCTTCTGTAACATGGGGGTAATAATACTCCCCACGTGAACCCGAAAGCACCTGCAGTTGTGACTGATGATTATTACTGGGGGAGGGGTGCTGTGTGTCAGGTGACGGTGAAAAGAGAGAAGAGATGCTCTCAAATGCAACATGCAAGGAGAGACTGACGGGATTTGGTGCCCGACTGAACATAAGGGACAAAGGAGGGGGATGATTCAGAGATGAGTAACAGGAATGATGGCGTGATGGACAGAGACAGGGAGGACGGGGGAGGCAGAGAAGAGGAATGAAATCATCCATCTTCCCGGGGCCTTAGTTATAAAGGAGGGGGTGGAACTGGAGGATTTGAGGGCCCTCCTGGCTCCAGACCTAGGATCCTACAAATGGGGCTTGGACATGTTGATTTTGAGGTGAAGTCGGCACAGATGGAACAATGGGAAGGTTAGAGGGAAGGGAAACATGGCACAGGAAGAGCTCTGGGTGGGGAATCAGAAAGGAGCTGGGTGTGAATCCTACCCCTGATGCTTAATTGCCAAGTCACCCTGGCCAAATGACTGAAATAATGTCTGCAGCGCCAGCCTTGGGGAATCGTGAGGACTCGATGACAAAGTGCGGGAAGTGCTCTACAGCCCAAAAGTGCTCCGTAAATGGTAGCCATTAAATAACTGCTGTTGTTCGGTCATGACTCCTTGGGGCTTTTCTTGGCAAAGGCAGTGGAGTGCTGGCCACTTCCTTCTCCCACTCACTTTACAAAGGAAGAAATGAGGCAAACAAGGTAAGCTGATTCTCCAGGGTTTCCCCAGCTAGGAAAGGTCAGAGACTGATTTGAACTTGAAAGATGAGTCTTCCTGATTCCAGGCTGGACACTATCCACTGCAGCTCCACTTAGCCATCCCATCATAATAAATAGTGGTTAGCTTCTCCAGAGTGTTTTAAGGTTTGCAACTTGCTTCACAAATAATATCTTATCTGATGCTCATAACAATCCTGGGAGAAAGGGGCTGTGACAGGGCCCATTTAAAGTTGAAGAAGAAACAAGCATTTATTAAGTACCTACCATGGGCCAGACACTGTGCAAAGGGCTTTACAATTATTATCTCATTTGAGTTTCATAATGACCCTGGCAGATAGTAGGTATCTAAGGCAGGATTCAAACTTAGGTCTGGCACTCTAGCTTCATTATTATTATAGGATTTTACATAGAAATGTGTTTATATATTATAAATTATATAAATATATTATATATAAAAGTTCCATAGAACTTGAACTCACGCATGTACCATATATATACCTAGGTGGTGCAATGGATAGAGCAGAGGGCTTGGGATCGGGAAGCTCCATCTTCATAAGTTCAAATCCGGCCTCAGATACTTATTAGCTATGTGACTCTGAGCATGTCACTTCACCCTGTTTGACTCAGTTTCCTCATCTGTAAAATGAGCTAGAGAAGTAAGTGCCAAACCGCTTGGGTACCTTTGCCAAAATAATTGGGCAAGACTGAAAACTGAAAACAACGACAACATATCTGTAAGGGAGGAAGGGGACAGGCTGAGTAGGTCAGTGGCTTTCATGGAGGTCGGATTCTAGATTGAGAAGGAGCATAGTCATGAATGTGCTAGAGTCACTCAAACTGACCTTGTGAGAACTGATTGTTAAATTTTCTCTGTGAATATTTTATAACTCAAATCTTAAAGCACTACAAATCAGGGCTGGTTGGTTAAGAAAGTAATGGAAAAAGTGTTAAGAAACCAGTTTGAGCTTAAAAGTATGTCAAAAGTGTGTTAAAATGCACCCCTTTTCCCTGGGAAGCTGGTTGTTAAATATTTACCACTATACCATCTTGTATAGTATTTGGAATTATAAAGAATACCAGGGGCATATGAATCCCGTAAAATCCCAAGGGGTCATACAAGTAAGGTATAGGTGAGCAGATTGCCCTCCATGCACAGGATGCAGTCCAGGCAGAAGAAGAAATAGCCAAATGAGCTATTGAGAGTCAGTCAGACAGAACCCAAGACTCCAAAAGTGGGGCACAGGGAAGAGGAGTCAGAGAGCATGAGTCTGCCGGGCCCACCGACTTTGGAATCCAGGGGTTTTGGCACTGACCAGGCAGAACTCAGGGACAGCTAAGGTTGGTCATGTGATAGGTGTGGAAAGAGGACAGTAGTAATGATGATGTTTTTTTTAAAGAAAAGACCACCAATGAAACATGTAAAAAACTACAAAGAAAGCAGAAGGATTTTTAGAAGGGCACACAGACAAGCAGGGACTTGAAGGAAGTCAAGAGAGCCAGGAGATAAACATGAGGAAGGAGAGAATTCAAAGATAGGGTGTGTTGTTTGAGGAATGGCCAGGGGGCCAGTGATTGCAAAGTGCCTGGTAGAGTGTGACAAGACTTGAAGGGGGAAGGGCTAGATTATAAACAATCTGAATACCAAACAGAAGATTTTATACGTGATCCTGCAGGCAATAGGGAGCCACTGGAGTTTATTGAGTAGGGGTGATGTTGTCAGACCTGTGCTTTAGAAAGGTCTTTTTGGCACCAGAGTGAAGGATGGACTAGAGTGGGGAGCCTTGAGTCAGGCAGAGCTCCCACCAGTTCCACAATAGTCTAGGCAGGAGATGATGAGGGTCCTGTTCCAGGGTGAGGCAGTGTCAGGGGGGAGTGTAAGAAGAGATGCTGCAACAGATACTGAATGATAAATGTGGAAATATGTTTAAAAGAATTGCACATGTTTAATATTGGATTACTTGCTGTCTAGAGAAGGGACAAAGCGGGGATAGAGGGAGAAAAATTTGGAAAACAAGGTTTTGCAAGGGTGAATGTTAAAAACTACCTTTGCATGTGTTTGGAAAAATAAAAAGCTATTATTATTTATTGTTATTTATTATTTTCTTTTTGTTGGTACTGTGCCAAGTCATAGAAATTCAAACAGAAAAAAAAGCAGCCTTATGCTCAAGGAGCTCATTTTAAGGGAATAATCACTATGATGGTTCCATGAAGCAAAATGTTTACTGGCAAGCTTAGTAATATTCAAACTAATAAACTTCTTAATAATGTCTCACATAAACTCAAATTGCTTTTAAAACTCAGAATTTATATTAAAAATAATTTTTTTAAAAAAGAAAGCCTATAAAAAGATGCTGAGAGGTGAAATGGACAAGAGATGTGAAATGGGCAAGCCACGTTGCAGAGGTGAAATTGAGTGATTCTGCAGAAGTGAAATTGAGGAGTGATTCTGCCAAGGTGAAATGGACAAGGGATGTGAAATGGACAAAAGATGTTGCAGAGATGAAATAGACAAGAGATGCTAAGAGAGGAAATGGACAAAAAGATGTGAAATGGACAAGAAATGCTACAGAGGTGAAATTGAGGAGTGATTCTGCCAAGGTGAAATGGACAAGGGATGTGAAATGGACAAAAGATGTTGCAGAGATGAAATAGACAAGAGATGCTAAGAGAGGAAATGGACAAAAAGATGTGAAATGGACAAGAAATGCTACAGAGGTGAAATTGAGGAGTGATTCTGCCAAGGTGAAATGGACAAGGGATGTGAAATGGACAAAAGATGCTGCAGGGATAAAATCTACAGGCCTTGGTACCATATTGGATATGGGGGGTGGTGGTGAGGAATCCAGATTGATTCCTAGGCTGGGAACCTGAGGGACTGGGAGGATTGTGCTGCTCTTTGTAATCCTAGGGAAGGAGGGAGAGTTTTGTTTTGAATTTGAAAGAACATAAGTGCAGGCTCCCTCCTGTCCTTTGCTTGGGGCCCAGGACTCAGCCCTAGGTCTTCCTGGATCACAGCTTTGTTTCTTACCCTGGTCCAGCTTTGGGTCAGAATGGCTCAGCTGCCCGTATACCCTGCCCTTTTTGAACCTTAGGCCCCATCACTGGATCCAAGACCTCTTCCTTGCCTTGAGACCCAGGCCATTGGCAAACCTCAGTCCCAGCTAGATTCTCAACTCTGCCCCTGGAATTAGAGCCACGTGGCTTCTATGTCCATTCTGTTCCCTGCGCCAGACATTCTTTGCTCTGGAATAAAGTCACAATTCCTCTCCATCATCCACCCCCCCCCCAATCCTGGAAGATCCTGCATGGTGGTGATCTCCTTGGTCCCTCCTTTTTCCACGGCTTGTAGGTCTCTACCAGTGTCTTTATATTGTTAGGCTAGAAAAATGATCCCAGTGAGATATCTCCTTCAATTTCTCATCTCTTCCACCATCTTTGTTTATTTATACCAGAGAGCTGGGCTCTACTCTGCCACCTTTGCTACTCTCTCTCTCTCTCTCTCTCTCTCTCTCTCTCTCTCTCTCTGTCTCTCTCTCTCTCTGTCTCTCTCTCTGTCTCTCTGTCTCTCTCTCTCTCTCTCTCTCTGTCTCTCTCTGTCTCTCTCTCTCTCTCTCTCTCTCTCTCTCTCTCTGTCTGTCTCTTTCTGTCTCTCTGTCTCTCTCTCTCTGTCTCTCTCTGACACTCAGAGGCTGTGTGACCCTGGGTAAATCACTTAACAGCTTTTAAGCCTGGACGCTGCAGATGTTGACCACGCCTGGCAGAGAAATTCCTCATTGGAATTTCTTCTTCCAAAGAAATCACATGTGTTCCTAAATAAATAAATTTCAATTTCCATTATGCACAGAGTTATAATTACTTGATCAGCTTCCACTTGAAAGCCAGCCCAGCTAAATCCAGGGAGGTTCATTAGCAAAAAAAAGTTGGCCACGAGATGGGGAATTATGGTGACCACAGCAACTCTCTTACTAAGAACACTTACTAAGATACAGAGGGGAGGGGATGAAGGTTAGCAGAGGAAATACTGGCACTGATGAGATAAAAGTCCTGAAAGTTAGTATAACCTTGGAATCAGCATTTTCAAACATGGACAGGGGTGAGGCTTCCACAGCTCCCCATCCTCCCTGGCGTGGGTGTTCGCTTCTACGAGGCAGATCACAACCCCTGGACCCTCTCATTTTAGCTCTCGACCACGTCCTGTCATGAACCCGCCGCAGGAAATCCATCCAACAGGCCTTTGTTCTAGGTCCTCTGACATCTCACGGATACCAGCAGAAGGCACGGGCTGCCCATGCACTACGCTTCCTTCAGACACATAGACAAGCCACTTAACTGCTTTTTGCCTCAGTTTCCTCATCTATAAAATGGGAATAATAATAGCAGCTATTTGCTATTATTGTTGAGAATATCAAATGAGATCATATATGTAAATCACCTTATAAATCTTAAAACGCTGGCTATTATTATTATCCACTCTTGCCAAATGACCAGTCCACCATCTTGTGCAGTCATAAGTTTCTCTGATACAATTCTTCGGGCCATGGCAAAGGATTATAGTTATAGAGATGGCAAGGATCCTAGAGGCAAAAGGGTCCAACCTTTCTACGTCCTCATTTTATAGATGAGGAAACAACCTCAAAGAAGGTAAATAACTTGACTGGGCTCCCCCAGATATCTGAGGAAGGATTTAAAAAACACACACAACATTTCAGGCACTGTGCTAAACACTTTACAGTTTTCTCATTTGATCTTCACAACAACCCTGGGAGGCAGGTGCCCCATTGTACAGAGCGGGAGCCTCATGCCAGTGTCTAAGGCTGGATTTGAATTCAGGTCTTCTTGACCCCAAGGGCCTAACCCTGCGGGTTTCCTTAAATTGGTAACATATTAGTGATTATTCATGTCCACCATTTGCCTTTCCATTGTTCATTGGGGAACCTTCACATCTTTCTATGAGCAAAATGGGAGTAGTTCAATTCCAGGTTAATAATTTTTTAATCAGATAGCTGCTTCTGGGAAACAGGGAGGAGGGAATATCAGAAGAGCTGTGAAAATTCCTAAATGTCCCCCTGCTACCAGCCCCTTTTTCGTCATATTCTTCCCCTTCTGTACCCCCCTTTACAACTTCCTGCTCTCCCACCAGCTTTCTCTACCTAACCCTCACAGGAGGTGACTTTAGAGGAATTTGGAAATGGAGATGGTTTATTACCAACCAAATGCAGAAAAATATATTTTAAAACTCAGTTCTTTAAAGAATTCCCAACTATGGCATCAGAGGGGCCAAGAATGGACTCAAATGCGCATCTGCTTGGCAAGACCCCAAGTTGTGGAAAGGAAAGTTATTGGCTTTTCTCTGATCTCCAGCATCGACTCAGAAAATCCCGAGGCCGTTTCTACAGGCAATTTCTTTCTATATTTGTCATCGTTAATGGCTCTGTGGGAAATAAGCCATCAGAGATGAGTGGTTTGCAAGCTCCCAGCAGCCGTGGTTGATTGTTCTGAGGTCAGAGGACGACATTCTGCCCAAGTGCCACCAGCTGGTCACCCAGAGCTAGCATGAAAACAGGCCATCTTTCCTAACTCAAGAATTCTACGTCCAACCGACCTTTTGTCACCTTGATGATTCATCCAGTGTTCAGTAGCATCTTCCTATTCCTGAAAAGACTTTGACTTTGGCTGGCACGGGGCCTTTGGCTCCATCCTTGTCTTCTTGGTTATGAGGATTGAGATCTGGAGCCCAGGTACCAGTCCCCACACACTGTGTCCTGTTAGGTGTTTGTTTTCTGTTGTCTCCTTGGCTGGCCCAGAGTTCATGAGCAAATGAATCCAGTGTTTGGTTTAGGAGCTATTATGTGACAATGAGTTAGTCGGCAAACACTTATTAAAGCACCTGCTTTGCACCAGGCCCTGTCCTAAGTGCTACAGATACAAACAAGGGCAAAAGACAATCCTGTTTTTCAAGTCAAAAATAACATTATTTGGGGTAGGGACTATTTTGTGACAATCAGTTATTCGGTTAACAGATGTTTATTAAAGGACCTATTATGCTCCACGAAGTGTATTAAGGATACAAAAGAAGGTAGAAGACAGTTTCCATTTTCAAAGCACCCAGTCTGATGGAGGAAATACTTTGTAAACAATGATGGACGTCTAAGGCAAAAAGTCTTCAAAAAAGAGTCTACCGAAAGACAATGGATTAGTATCGTTTTAGTTTCGATTATTAGAATTTTGACTCCCTCCCCTCTTACTTTTATGGGTAAATTATTACAAACTTTGGTTCAATTTAATAAACATGTATAAAATGCCTATTAAGTACAAGGCAGTGTGCTTGGGCCTTGAAATACAAAGGCAGGGGACAGCTAGGTGGCGCAGTGGACAAAGCACCAGCCCTGAAGTCAGGAGGACCTGAGTTCAAAGAGAGATAGAGAAAAAGAGAGACAGACAGATAGACAGACAAAGGCAAAAGGAGCTGAAGAACCTTATGTTCTAAGCCATTCTCCAATTGATAAATGGTCAAAGGATATGAGTAGACAGTTTTCAGATAAAGAAATTAAACCATTTCTAGTCATATGAAAACATGCTCTACATCACTACTAATCAGAGAAATTAATTTTTTTTTTATTTAATAGCCTTTTATTTACAGGTTATATGCATGGGTAACTTTACAGCATTAACAATTGCTAAACCTCTTGTTCCAATTTTTCACCTCTTACCCCCCACCCCCTCCCCTAGATGGCAGGATGACCAGTAGATGTTAAATATATTAAAATATAAATTAGATACACAATAAGTATACATGACCAAAACGTTACTTTGCTGTACAAAAAGAATCAGACTCTGAAATATTGTACAATTAGCTTGTGAAGGAAATCAAAAATGCAGGTGGGCATAAATATAGGGATTGGGAATTCAATGTAATGGTTTTTAGTCATCTCCCAGAGTTCTTTCTCTGGGCGTAGCTGGTTCAGTTCATTACTGCTCCATTGGAAATGATTTGGTTGATCTCGTTGCTGAGGATGGCCTGGTCCATCAGAACTGGTCATCATCTAGTATTGTTGTTGAAGTATATAATGATCTCTTGGTCCTGCTCATTTCACTCAGCATCAGTTCGTGTAAGTCTCTCCAGGCCTTTCTGAAATCATCCTGTTGGTCATTTCTTACAGAACAGTAATATTCCATAATATTCATATGAGAAATTCAAATTAAGACGACTCTGAGGTACCATTACATATGTCTCAGATAGGATAAGATCACAACATAGTATTTTCATCTTCTTGTTGTTGTTTGCTTGCTTTTTTTCTTTCTGATTTTTTTATCTTATTTTTGTTGTGCAGCATAAATGTGGAAATATGTATAGAGGAATTGCACATGTTTAACATACATAGGATTCCTTGCTGTGTAGGGGAAGGGGTGGAGAAAAAGGAGGGAGAAAGGTTGGAAATACAAGGTTTTGTAAAAGTAAATGTTGAAAACTATCTTTTGATACTTTAATATTTTGAAAATAAAAAGCTATTACTTTAAAAAAAGTTTTATGTTCTAAAACAAGGAAACAAGTAAATATACAAAGTACATACACGATAATACTAGGTAAACACACACATATATATAGTGTGTGAGTAGATATATATATTCCCATAAATATATACTTATCCATACATGATATATATGGTAATACAGTAGAGGATCAGACAGAAAAAGTAAATGACTGTTGGAGGGTATATGGGAAAACTGGGACATCAATGCATTGTTGGTGGAGTTATGAACTGATTCAATCATACAATTTGGAACTACGCCCAAAGGGCAAGCAAATTGTGCATATCTTTGATCCAATAATACTGATACTAGTTCTATATCCCAAAGAGATTAAAGAAAAAGGAAAAGAACCTATTTATCCAAAAATATTTATAACAGTTCTTTTTGAAATGGGAAAGAATTGGAAAATGGACACCCATCAATCGGGCAATGGTATGATATATTGTTGTGAGAAAATATTATTTTGCTATTGGAAATGAGCAACAGGATAGTTTCAGAAAAACCTGGGAAGGCTTATACGAACTGATGAAGAGTGAAGAGTATACAGTGTACATAGTAGCAGCAACACTGTATGATGATGAATTGTGAATGACTTAGCTCTTCTCAGCAATACCAAGATCCAAGACAATTTAGAGGGATTCATGATTAAAAAAACAATGCTCTCCACTTCTTTTTTTTTTAATTAATTTGTTTAATTAAGCAATTTTTTCTTTATTTAATATTTTCCCCAATCTCATTCAAAACAAAAAAATTTACATTTTTTAAAACATTTTTGAGTTCTAGATTCTCTCCCTTATCCCTACCCATAATTAAGAAATCACTTGTGAAGTTATACAAAACATTTCCATTAAGTCGTTATGAAAAAAAACCTAGATCTCCCACCCTAATGAAAATAAAAATTCTCAAGAAAAATTAAGTTGAAAGAGAGAGAGAAAGACAAAGAGATGACACAGAGAGACAGAGAGAGAGACACACACAGAGAAAGAGAGAAAGAGAGAGACAGACAGACAGACAGAGAGAGAGACAGAGAGAGAGACAGAGAGAGCTTCAATCTGTTTTCAGGCACAATCAGTTCTTTCTCTGGGTGTGGATAGGATTTTTCATCGTACATCCTTCAGAGTAGTTGTGCATCATTGTACTACTGAGAATAGCAAAGTCATTCACTGCTGGTCATCCCAGAACATCGCTATTACTTTGCTACTTTGCATACAGTACATTTCCCTTTGTTTGAGTTCATGGAAGACTCCAGGTTTAATGCTTTCTATTTCTAGAGAAAGTACTGAGAGTCTGGATGCAGATTAAAGCATTCAATTATTTTACTTTATTTTTCTTAGTGGGTTTTTTTTTTTTGATCTGTGTTTTCTTTCACAATATGGTTTTCCATGTAATTGAGAAAAATAAAATAAAAATAACTTTTAAAAAAAGGTTAAAAAATTTCCATGTAATTGATAAAAAGGATTTTTAGAAAGAGAAAAAAGACCATCATTCTCCAGGTCCCTATGATCATTCCTTGGCCACGTTTCTCCTCCCATTCATGCTTGTATCCAGGTAGCTTCTCTTCTGATTACATTTATTTCCACATTATTCTTGCTAATATTATGATGAGAATGGTGATGATGGTGGTGTTTTTAGTGCTTTAGGAATCACAAAGAACTTGCCTGGATGAATGTAGGAGACTTTTAAAAAATAGATTTTCATAGTGATCTTTTGTTTTTTATACCCTCTATGGAGTCTGGGTAGGCGTAAAACTAGCTAGGTGATTTCTAGATTTTTTGAAATTACACCTAATGTTACTCTAAATATTTTTTGAGTGGATAGCTGGGATTTAGCAATATTTCCTTAGGATTTACTTCCAAAAATGGGGTTATGAAGCCCCGGAATATTATGTTTATAATTTCGGCAGCATCCTTATTCTGTACTAAAGTTCACAGCAAGGTCTGTATTGGCTTAGAGCCGAATTGGGATTCTCAGAGGTTATGCTATTAGAATTCTATTATCTAGAACACTGTCAAAAAGGGACTTGATTATGTCCTTTGTTAATCATCAGGAAAACTGCCCAGCTAAGGCTCACAGGAGGTCCAGCGCATAGAGCTGAGACTGGTGTAAAGGAGGAAATAATGGGGAAGATGTCCGAGTGTTGTACAACTGGCACGTCTTGGTGATGGTCACCATTTTTTTTCTGCTGAGTAGGTGTGAGACTGAGGGTATTGGCTAAAAGGGTCGGGGAGGGAGATCCTGGCTTGGAATAGCAGCTGAGGAGTGAGAGTAAATCAATAAAGGAAGCAAGCCATCTCTTCTCTGTTTTGTGTCCTTTCACCCACTCCATGGCTTCCCTAACTCTTAAGAGATGCAATTACTGACCTGGTCCAACCTCTCGGTTCAGCCAGCCCAATTACATCAATAAGAGTCGCCATTTAATAAAGTAGGATCATCGAGCACTTTTCATATATTATCTCAGAAGATTGGTCGGGCAAATAGCATTTTCCCCATTTTACAAAGGAGCAAACCGAGCCCTTGTTATGCTCCAGGTCATGCAGTGTGGATGAGAAACGAGATTCTATGCAGTCCTCTCAGTTCCAGACCTAGGACTGTTTCTGCCCCTCCTCCCCAAACTGGGAACAACACAGAGGCTGCTCAGATCCTCGTTCCTGTCCAGCTGCTGAGATGGACCATCACCTCCCATGTCCAGAACCAAGTCCAGGAACAAGTCCCCTTTTGCACTTCCCTATTGTAGGTGGTCTTTGCTGCCTGTCTCCCTCAGCACTCCCCACTCCCAGGGACCATGTCCATGCTGGGGTCTATGAGCCTTTTCATTTCCTGTGGCCTCCCTGCTGAGGCTGGACCCCTGAAAGTCCCGTGAATCCTTCTTTAAAAAAAAAAAAATGAGTTCTTTTTTTTCTTGTCCACTTGATTGCCATCAAGAAGCCCAAACATTTCAATTTACACCAGAAAAACAAGGAAGTGGCCTCTGGACTGGACTCTAAAGGTCCCTTAGCCCAGCTCTCTCATTATATTGAGGAAGAAACTGAAACCCAGATGAAGGGAGTGGCAGATGCCAGGTCTTTCAAGCCAGGGGGTCAAACTCTGAGCCCAGTCGGCCTTTCAGGACCAGAAGGGCTCAGTAGGGCTCAGTCATCCAGCTCGGAGGCCTGGCAGATCTCTCTCAAGAGACCCAGGGAGCTGACATTCCTGCCTCCTGCATCTTCTCTGTGCCACTGGCTCTAACACAGGGAATGAGAAGAGATTCCCAGGCCTCCTGGGAAAGCTGGTCTAAGTTCCTCCCCTTCCAGGAAATTGAGCTGACAATGTGATTCTTTACTTGGTTCCAATTCTCAATAGACCCAGGATCCTGGAGTGAAGAAGGGGCAGGGGGGATGGTTAGTGCAGGGCCCTGTTTGCTATTGATCTCCTCAATTAATGTTAATTGACAGAATGATTAGCAGAATATCTCTTTGGCTCTAGTTCTCATTAGACAGACGATTTGGGGACGTTTAGGGCAGGGGTGATGGTGGTTTAAGCAAAACTGTCCAGTCTGTGGCCCAGGACTCTGTTAGGTTTCTTTAATTAATGTTAATTGACAATGATTAGCAGAATGTCTTCCTATACATGGAGGAAATCCTTCAGCAAATCAAGTTTTATCTTAATCACTCCCATTATATTAGGCGCTTTACATAGATTATTTCATTTGATTTTCACAAGTTACTGTTATTATTAACCCCATTTCACAGATGAGAAAACTGATATAGGAAGGGGAGAATGACTTATCCAGAGTCACACAACTAGTAAGTGAGGCAGACTTTGAATTCTAATCTAGCCTGAGTCCTTGTTCAGTTCTCTAGCTATTACGGCACCAGGTTACCTAATGAGAGCCAGGGATTCATGGGGTAGAACCAAGCACAATGGAGGGATGTCTCAGAGAAGCAGATTTGGGCTCAAAGTTAGAAAAATCTTTTTTTTTCTTTTATAATTTCTTTTTTTTAATTTAATATTTCCCCCCAATTTCACGTAAGAACAATTTTAACATTTGTTTTTAAATTGTGAATTGCAGCTCCTCTCCTTTCCCCCCTGCCCCCACCATCTTCCTCCTAAAGGCAAGCAATTTGATATAGATTATACATGTGTAGTCATGCTAAAACATATTTTCCTATTAGTCATATTGTAAATAAAACATAGACCAAAAAAGTCTCAAGAAAAATAAAGTTTTAAAAGTATGCTTCGTATTATTTTCACTTTTCTTGTTTTGTTCGTTCTCTCTTGTTCTCGTTCTTCTTTCACAACATGACTAATGTGAAAAGACATTTAATATGATTGTCCACGTAAGCTATATCAGATTGCCTTTTGAAGAGGAGGGAGAGGAAGGAAGGAGGTAGAAAAAAAATGGAATTTATAATCTTTTAAAAGTAAATGTTGAAAAAAAAAGTAAATGTTGAAAACAATCTTTACATGCAATTGGAAAAAATAAAATACTATTAAGGGAGGGAGGAAGGGGCATATACTCCAATCTGTATTCAGCTCTTTCTCCGCAGGTAGATAGCATTTTTCATTATGAGTCCTGCAGAATCGTCCTGGATCTACTGCTGAGAAGAGCTAAGTTTCATTATACAATCATTACACAATGTTGCAGTTATCGTATACAATGTTCTCCTGGTTCTGCTCGCTTCACTTTGCATCAGTTCATGTGAGTCTTTCCAGTTTTTCTGAAAACGTCTTGCTCACCATTTCTTACAGCATAATATAATTCCAGCATAACCACGGCTTGTTCAGCCTTTCTCCAAATGATGGACATGCCCTCAATTTCCAATTCTTTGCCACCAGAAGAGAACTGCAGGAATTATTTGTGTACATATAGAAAATTCTTTCTAACGCTGAGAGCTCTCCCGGACTAGAATAAGTTGCAAAAGAAGGTGGTGAGGTCCCCATCCCTGGAGGGCTTCAAGGACAAGCTGTCATAGAGGGTTGCTTGGGAAAGATCAGGTTGGAACGGATGGCCAACATTGAACTGACCGCTCCCTTCAACCTACACGTTATCCCAGGGGTCTTTGGATGTGGCTGAGCTATGGCAACTATTCCTACAGACTGATAATAAATCCTGCTACCCATATCCAGACAAAGAGGCATGGGCTTGAGATGCAGCAAGAGGAATATGATTGTGAACAGGGACACGGCAATTTGTTTTGCTCAGCTATCTGTATTTGTTTTCCTTTCTTTTTTCCTTCCCTAGGGAAATAGAGAGGTTGATAGACTAAATAAATGCTTGTTAAATGGAAAATCAAAATTAAAAATTAAATTATAGGTTAATTTAATTTTAAAAAATTAGCTCAGGTCTGGTATAACGAATAGAGGGTATTGAACACTGAATCAAGAAAGCCTGGTTCAAATCCAACTATAGGCATTTATCAGCTGTATGACTCTAGATGGATTGTTTTAAGCCTCTTGCCTCAGTTTCCTCTTTTGTAAAATGTTGATCTCTTGAATCCCTCCACTTTTAGATTTGTGATCTTATGTATCAAGGTCCCTCTCCAGGCTAGACTTCTAGACTTTTGAGTTTACGGATGATAAATACTAATCATCTTCTGAAGACCCTTGGTCTTCTCGGTGAGAGCTTTCTGAGAAGTGACCAGCAAGAGAAGTATGTTGTTGTCTCCCTCTAAGTCTGTGGGACTCTGGTCTCCCTTTTCCCAGAATTCTGGTGGGAACCAGAGCCAAGCAGACCTACATCAGAAAGCACATGATTTTTTGGTGCTCTTGAAGGTCTGAGCCCCAATCCAGCAAAACACTTGGAGAAGGACCATGGGATATCATGGTCCAAGACTCAAGCCGACCCCTGTCCCCACAGCCATCCTCTGCCGGGCTGGATCAATGCCTGACCGTAGCATCGGACCTTAAACAGTCATGTGAGTCCTTCTGTTCCCACTCCATCCCCGCAAGGAAGAAAGGGAGAATCACCCAGTCCTAGGATTTATGGCTAGTTGTTTATCATTGTCTGTTGTGTCCAATTCTCTGTGCTCCCTTTTGGAGTTTTCTGGGCCATTTCCCACTCTGGCCCATTTTATAGGAGGGGAAACCGAGGCTATCAGAATAAAATGCCTTGCCCGGGGTCACACAGCTAGTAGGTGTCTGAGGCTGGAATTGAACTCAGGAAGTTGAGTCTTGCTGACTCCTGGCACGTGGCTGCCCCATTTCCAGCCAGAGAGGACCTGAAGGCTCACCTAGGCTCCTTTTGTACCTGAGGGAACCAGAGTGGGCAATACCCCGCCTCCATGCCCCAGGTCGCAGAGCCCTCAGGGCAGGAGGGCTCCTGGCAGGACCAAGATAGAGCTGGAGCTTCCTCCTAAGAGGCAAACCCAGGTCATGGCTTCTTGGGTGGAGACATAGCTCTGTTCTCTCCACTCCCCCCTTTTCAGAACCTCTGAGAACAATAAGCGAGACGGAGGCCCCATGGGTGGAGACCCAGGCAGGGCCTCCTGTCTCCACCCTCAGCTTGCCAAGTGAAGCCAAGGTCCCAACGCTGGCCCAGCAGCAGCTAGGACCAGGCTCCTCCATCAAGGGGATCACGTGGTTTGGGATGCTGCTGTTCTTAATAAGATTAATTTGTGTTGACTCTTTCCCCGCTGTTAAATAATCCTCATAATGAATAATTTCTTGGACGAATTACCCGGGTATTTGTCAGGGATCAGTTTGCTCTCTTGTTTGCAATTGTCCTATCCACAATCAACTGCCCGGAATATGGCCTGCAGTAACAGCAACGCATTTATCCAGCCCCTACTGTATGCAGTCTCCTGCGCTAATTTCCAAGGGAGATGCACAGTTTAGCTAAAATTCTGTTCCTATGCAGCACTTACAGGTCAACAGAGAAATCAGGAAGTGATGAGAAAAATAAGATCATGTGCCAGCCACACTCACTCAAAATAGGGCATCAGAGAGCCAGGAAAGCCATCTAGGCCAAGAGCTCCCTGCTGCATAAGGAAGAGGTTTTGGCAGCCCCAGGAGCCAGGCAGGACTCAGAGAGAGGCTAGTGGCTGGTGGCAAACCCTCTCCGTGCCAGCTGATGGTAAACAGGAGAGAGCAAAGGCGGCGGGCTACAAACAGGCGGGAGCTGCAAGCCCTGAGAATAGCGGTCCCATTTCTGCCACTGGGGACATAGCTTTTCCAAAGACTTTGGAGGGGAGGCAGGAGAGGCAGCTCCACGAGCCCTCACAAGGATGTGGATGCCATTCTCACAAGGGGAGTTCAAGTCAACAAACATTTATTAAGCACCTACTCTGTACCAAGCACTGGGCTGAGCTTCCCAGCATCCACCACGTAGAGAGGTTACATCAGTCAATCAAAGGTTGAGTGCATGTGCTGGACCCCTGTTATATGATTCTTCCAGGTTGCCTCAAGTTTTCTCTCTCCATTTGTGCCCCTCTTAACTCCTCTGGAGGTTTGTCCCTTCTTTCATCTCCATCTTCCATCTCCTTTATACTGGTTCTTCCCATGCTATTGATACCTACAAGTCTCCATCTATTAAAAGACGTACCCTCCATTTGACTCTACCTTCCCCTCGAGTTTTTAGCCCATAATTTTCCTCCATTATCCAAATTACCAAAAGACTCCTAAACCAAAACCACACATTGCTGCTGCTCCTTTTCCTCCTTCGGGTGCTTTCTGGCACGAGTTCTCAGGGATCTCTTAAGCACCAGATTCTGTTCTCTTTCCTCATCTCCCTTGGCCTCTCTGCAGTATTTTCCAATTTTGACCACTTTCTCCTGCCATTTCTCATCCTCGCTTATTCCTGCTTCCTCCCTGACTTCTTTCCAGTCTCCTTTGCTACATCTTCATGTGTGCCCTCCCCCCAATGGGGGACATTCCCCAAGGTTGTGTCCTCTGTCATTCAGTCCCCCCGGGCTCAATTATCACCTGTAGGCACACGGTTGCTCTAATCTCTCCCTTGAGCTCTACTCCCATATCCCTAATCACATGTTGGACAATTCCACTCAGATGTCCCATAGGCATCAGGAACTCCAAATGTCAAAACCAGCATTCCCAACCGCATCCCCTTTCCTCCAGAACTTTCTATTTTTTGTTAAGGGGATCGCAATCTCCTCAGTCAGTTTTAGGAGGGCAAAATCCAAGAAGCATCCCTGTCTCTTCCTTTTTCCTCACTTCACTTCCATCCAGTTTCCAAAGCATGGTCCATTCCGCCTTTACAGCAGGATTTGTATTCCTCACGGTCCTATTCCTATCATTCTAGTTCGGCCTCTCATGACCTAGATAATTACCTCATCCCCTCTGTCTATTATAATGATCCTGATGGATCCAAAGAGACAAAACCGACTATCTGGGAATCACAGATTTGGTGGAATGAAACTCATGCCTAGGGTATTTATACCTTATTAAACATCAACAACAACAAATAGAAAAGGTATAAAGGGGCAAGAGTATTTCCATGTGAGGAAATCCAGGAACCAGAGACTACTTGGTGGAGGGAGACGGAGAATTGACTTTGCTCACAGGATATATCAACAAAAAGAATATGGTGTGACCCGTGATTCCTGTATTAATTATCCCACTCTATTTCAAGTACATGATAAGATTCTAAGACTTGCTGTCTCAAGAAAGTGCGAATATGTCTCAGGTAATTACCCAAGCAATGAAAGACTAGATTAACTGTTAAAAAAAAAATCTTTGATCAATTGAAAATGTCTTTGAAAATCATTAGATGAAGGGAAATCCCACCAGATAAGAAGTCTATTTGAGTTAGGTAGTCCCTTGAATCTTCTAGAATTCAGCAGCTGGCAGATTAGTGGTCCAGACAAGCTCAAAAAAGAATCTTTGGGAGTGGAGGGAAAGAGATAAATAGGCCTTGGTCTTCTTCACCATCAATCCTTGAGTGAAGAAAAGCCTGGTGAACTTTGGAGGACTCCCCTTCTTCCCGCTGGTGTCCTAGCAGCATTCCTATGTTAGCTGACGGTGAGGAAATCGAGGTGAATCAGAGAGAGATTGTAATCAGATTCAAGATACTGCGAAGAATCCGGCAGAAGAGATACAGCACATCTAAGGAGGAGTTTCCTGAGGAATCGACTCCAGAAAAAGGATCCCAAGAACTACCATTTGCTCCTTTGACACAGATGCTTTTGAAGTTTTAACCTACTTCCCTTTGGAACTTGTATATATTCCTGAGAAAGTGTGTCAGACTTTTTTGCAACAGGGGAGATGTTTGTAGGAACTTTTCTTATTATAACCTGTTAGAAAAAACTTTTGAAAAACTAACCTAGGCTGGCTGGCTGATATCAAAGAATAATTATGGCAGGAAACACATTACTAGGGGCTTATGAGCTATATCATCAGAAAGACAACCTCTGACTCCTCAGTTCTAACTCTAGTGTCCCTAAAGGCATATAATATTGGTGACCCAATGCAGAAGCATGAATGGAAATTGGGAAAGTCATCTCTGAGCCTAGGAGTTGGTCAATAGATCACAAACTTGACACAGAAGCATGGCAAGGAACTTCAATTAGCCAGACATCTAGGGGAGCTCTTTTCATCAAAAACAAAACAGCTATTAACTTCTAATCTCGTCTTAATGATAATTTCATGCTTTAAAATATGGAGGAAACTCCAAACTCTTTTTATGACAGATAAGGGCAGGATAGATAAAATAAAATGGGCGTCTTATCTACCAAGACAAACACAAGAACTCTATGAATATATATACTCCCTATAAAAGGAAGTTTAACTTAAATAATTGGAGAGATATTGATTATTCATGGATAGATCTTGCTAATATAATAAAAGTGGCAATAAAAATAAATTTATTTATTCAGCATATTATCAAAAGGTTATTTTGTTGACCTAAAAAAAATAATGAAATTCAAATGGAGGAACAAAAAGTCAAATATCACATGTGAAATAATTTTTTTAAAAAGGTAAGAAGAAATGGCGTCTCTCAGTCCCAGATCTCAAACTATACTACAGAGCTGAAATCATCATAATTTGATATGTTTAAAAATAAAGAGTTTGATTGATGAACTAGATTATGATAGATGAACTGAAGCAAATGAGCATAGTAGCATAATGTTTAATAAAGACAAATAAGCAAGTCTACTGGGGTAATAGCTCACTATTTCACAAAACTAGTAGGAAAACAGGAAAATAATTTGGCAGAAACTAGGTTTGGATTAATATTTTATAGCTTATACCAAGATAAGCTCCAAGGAGATAAATGATTTAGACCTAAAAGATCACATCATACATAAATTAGAAGAACAAGGAAGAATATAGAAGAATATAGTTTGTTGCTGTTTTTATCAAACAGGGAACTCACAGATGATAAAATGGATAACTGTATTGATATAAAATTGAAAATCGTATAAATAAAAGCAATGAAGTTAAAATCAGAAGGGAGAGTGGAGATTGAGGAAAAATCATTGTAGCAATTTTTCTAATTGGGAAAAAATTAAATATTAAACAAAAAGTCACACAAATAAAGTCGTGTACCTAAAACACTCAAGGAACAGATTCCAAATGAAATAAGGAATTGTAAAGCACTTAGCACAGTGCCTGGCACATAGTAGGTATCATAAATGTTAGCTATTATTATTTTTATATAAAGAAATCAAGTAAAACCCCCCAAAATGTTGTTTTACATGTAACTGGGGAAAATAAAAATGGAAAAAAAATGGAAAAAAAGATACATACAGGCTCTCGTTACCTAGGTAATTACCTCATCACCTCTGTCTATTACAACAGATTCCTGATGGATCCAAAGAGACAAAACTGACTATCTAGGTATCACAGATTTGGTAGAATGAAACTCATACAAAAAGATATGCACGAAAACATACAAAAGAGTGCTCTGGATCACTAATAATCAGAGAAGTACAAATTCAAGCAACTCTGAGATTATGGCTTACATCCATCAGACTGCCAAAGATGACCCCAAAATGGAACATGACAAAAATGGGAGGGGCTGCAGGAAAACGGGTACACTCTTGATGGAGCCCTGAATTGGTCTGGCCATTCTGTAAAGCAATTTGGAACTGTTCCAAGGAGATCAATAAATTGTGCATATACCACTCCTGAGGTCTATATCCCAAAGGATCCAAGAAAGGGGGAAAAAGTCTCTATGTACAAAAATATAGTAACTAGAAACTGAAGAGAAACCCATCAATTGTGAAATGACTAAACAAATTATTGTGTACACAATATAATATGGTACACAATTATTATGCATCTGCTATGTGCCAGGTACCAGGCTGAGCACTGTGCAAATATTATTAATGAACAAAGTGGATCAAATTAAGAGGCAAAAATCTAATCTGATCAAATCCAACGGAGAGCTGAATCGAGAAGGTGGAGGAAGAGGAAGCCAGAAAGCCTAGTTCCCCTCCCATAAAGATCTAGAGAACGCACAAGGCTGAATTCTGATCCGAAAACCCAGAAGTCACAGTGAGAAATTTTTCCGGCACAAGATGTTTTAGACATGAGGACACCGTGGACACTAGGAATGGAGGGAGGCAGGCAGGAACATATGGTGGCTATGGTGGGGAGCACTCCAGTGCCCAGTGACTGAGGGAGAGCTGAGAAGGAACACCAGAAGGAGATCCTCGGGCATCCCTGAGCAAGTTCTGCAGGCGGGGACAGGGGCCATCTGGCAGCTCTGCCATCCATCAGCTAGTGCCAGGTCACAGCTCCAGGGAGGAAAGGAGGGGCAGTGAGCATTGTCCCTTGCTGTGGGCTGAACAAGGAACAAGTTCCAGAAGGAAATGGGGGCTGTGTGGCTCTGATCCCAACAGCAAAGAACAGTGACCCAGACCAAAGGGAAGCTGGCAGTTCTGTTGTTCTGAACCTGGAGAGCCTCCCAGTGGGCCAACAGAGACAAGCAGCACTCTGCTGAAACTCCCAAATAGAAATTAATTAAAAACAACAACAGTAATAATAACTAATAATAATATAATATAATAAATATATAGAAATAGCTAACAGTGATATAATGCTTACTATGTGCCAGACGCTAAGTACTAAGTACTTTACAAATTATCTCATTTGATCTTCACAACTTCCCTGAGAGGCAGGTGCTATTATTGATTTATTTATTATTTCATCATTTATTTATATTTATTATAAATAGTATATATACAAACTAATATCTATAATATATTTATTATATTGACATAAAATATTTATTTAATTGCAGATGAGAAGACTGAAGCAAACAGAGATGAACCAACTTGCTCGGGATCATACAACAATAAGTCTAGGCCATATTTGAACTTGGCTCTTTCTGATTTCAGGCTCAGCGCTCTATCTCCTGCATCACCCAGCAATCTTAAATAAGCCAATAGACCCAAACCTGGCCCAGGAACTTGCAGAACTCATATCAGGAATTCAGTGAACAAATTATATCATTTTGGGGCTGCTGAAAACTCGCAGACCCTTGTTTGCAACAGAGGAAGTACCAGAAGCACTGTAAGAGGACAGAAGCTCAGGTTAGGTATTCCTCCAGAAGTGTACAGAGCCCAACACTAACAATACATTAGCTCTAATATTAACTAAGTCTGGAAGAATGAGCAAACAACAACAATAAAAAGAAACCCTCAACCATAAAGAGTTATGGTGATAGAGAAGCTCAAAAGACAAACACGGAAGAGAATGACTTTGTAGATGTTCTAAAGTCGCAGAGAAAAATGCAGCTTGGATACAAGTCCAACAAGAATTCCTAAAAAGACTTAAAGACAGTGATTTTAAAAATTAAATGAGAGCAGTAGAAGAAAGAATGGAAAAACATCCAAAAGCTAAGGAAAATATGAAAAAAAGAATTAACAGCTTAAGAAAAGAGGTACAAAACCTTACTGAAGAAAATAACTCCTTAAAAATTAGAATTGGTTAAAGAGGAACTAATAACTATATGACATATTAAGAAATTATAAATATATTTAAAAGACTGAAAAAAATCAAAGAAAATGTAAAATATCTCATAGAAAAAAACACTAACTGGAAAATAGATCAAAGCTAATTTGAGAATCATTGGAATGCCTGAAAATCATGTATGGTAACAACAAGAAAGAACTTACATATCGTATTTCAAGAAAGAATAAAAGAAAACTACTCAGATATCTCAGAACCAAAGGAAAAGGAGAAATTAGAAAAATTGAAAGTTACCTCTCTTAAAAGAATCCTCAAAATGAAAACTCTCAAGAATATTATAACCCAAATTCAGAGATCCCAGATTAAAAGAAAAATAATGCAAATAGCCAGAAAACAATTCAAGTATGCATATCACTAATCACTTTAAGGGAACAAAGAGCTTAGAATAAGATATTCTAGGAGGCAAAAGTTATGACCAAAAATAACTTACTCAGCAAAACTAAGTAAATCCTATAGGAGGTAAAAATGAATCTTTACAAAAATAAAAACAAAAAATTTTCAAGCATTTCCAATGACAAAACTAGATCAGGGTAGTAAATTTGACGTGGAAATATAGAATTGAAGAGAATTTTAAAATTTAAAAAAATGAATGAGAATCATTAGGGACTAAACAAAGTTAAACTTTGCATTCTTTCATGGGGAAATGATAAATGTAATCCTTCATAATTTTATCATTACCAGAGGTCTTAGAGAGAATTCAGGGAGACAGAGGGTCTGGAAGTGATTCTGTTTTGTTTGAATAATCTCAAAAGAAGAATGGATTAGTGAGGAAGAGGAATGCATTGTAGAGGAAAAAACGGAAAGGAGGAATGGGGGAGCACACAAGGAAAAGTTTAAATAGTGCAAGAAGCCATGATAGGGAATGGATAACGCTTGAACTTCATTCTCATCTAAACAGGTTAAAGGAGGGAGGAATACCCACATTTACACATAAGGGTACATAAATTCATCTTATCCGAAAGGGAAATGTCCAAGATCAAATTTGAACTCGGGTCTTCCTGACTTCAAGGCTGGCACTCTATCCACTGCGCCACCTAGCTGCCCCAGCATCTGTATTCTTAAAGGAAAAGTTAAATGAGCTATCAGAGGAAATAGTAAAACTATAATAGTGAGGGATCTCAATTTATCTCTCTCAGATCTAGATAAATCTAGCCATGAAATAAACAAGAAAGAAGGTAAGGAGATGAATAAAATTTCAGACGAGTTATAGATCTGTGGAAAATATTAAATGGGAATATGAAGGAGTACATCTATTCTCAGCTGTGATTCACACATTCACAAAAATCGACTGTTAAGCCATAAAAAGAGACAAATAAGGAAAAAGAAAAATGTTAAATGCATCATTTTCTAACAATTGAAGCATGAATTAAAAATTAATTGGAAACTATATAACTTAATCCTAAATAATCAGTGAGTTAAAGAACAAACCATAGAAACAATAATTTCAAGAAAGATAATAAATAGTGAGACAATGTACCAATCTGTGGAATGCAGCACTTAGGAGAAATATATGTATAATAATAATATATAAATAAATACACACATAAAATCTCTAAACATTTACATCAGTAAAAGAGTGAAGTAACAGAGCAAGGATAGATATGCCACTAAAAAATTAGAAGATTAATAGATTTAAAACCCAGCACAAAACAGAAACATTAATAATCAAAAGATTGATGAACAAAATTGAAAAAACTGAACTAATAAATAAAACCAGAGGCTTTTTGTAAGCCAATAAAATAGATTAGTCATCGGTTTTTGTGATTTTTTTTTAATATAAATAAACCAAATTACCAATAGAAAAACTTAAAAAAAAAAGTAAATTTGCAGCCAATGATGAAGAAATAAAAGCAATAACAAGAAGGTATTTCACCTAACTATATGCCAATAAAACTGACTAAATGAAATGGATTAATACTTATGAAAATTTAAATCATCCAGATTAACAGGATAGAAAATAGAATATCTAAATAACATTACCTTAGAAAAAGAAATTGAACAAACCATAAATGAATTCCTAAAGAAAAAAAAACAAACAAAAAACAAACTCAAGACCAGATGAACTTAGATGTGAAATCTACTAACTATTTAAAGAATAGTTAATTCCAATAGGACATAAACTAAAGAAATAGGTAAAGATAGGATCATGTCAAATTCCTATAAAGACACAAATATCAGGGTTTTTTTCAAGTAATATGATGCTTTTACTTAGAAAACTCTCTAGAATGAGCTAAAAAAAATTAATAACCCAAAACAATAGCAACATTTGCAAAGCTGCAGGATATAAAATAAACCCACATGAATCATTTGCATTTCTGTAAATTACCAACAAAATGCAGAAGGAAGAAAAAGAACAAGAAATTCCATTTAAAGTAACTAGAGACTGTATAAAAAATACTTGGGAATCTACCTACCAAAAGACACACAGGAACTATATGAACACCATTTCAAAACACTTCACAAAAATAAAGATAGATCTAAATATCTGCAGAAATATTGATTGTTCATTCAGACAGAACTAAGCCAATGTAATGAAGTCACAGTATCACCTAAATTAATATACTCATTCAATGCCATATCAATCCAATTATCAAAGAATTACTTTACAGAGCTAAAAAAAAAAAATTGATTTGAAGGAATAAAAGATCAAGAATATCAAGGTAATCAATGAAGAAAATGGAAAGGAAGGGAGCCGAGCCGTATCGGATCTCAAACTATATCATAAAGCTCTAATTATCAGAACAGTTTAGTATTAGGTAAGTACAGATGTTGATCACCGAAACAGGTTACGTACACAATATATTGAAGTAAATGATCTAATCTTTGAAAAGCTGAAGATACAAGCTATTGGAAGAGGGACTCACTATTCAATAAAAACTGTCGGAAAAACTAGAAAGTTATGTGGCAGAAATTAAGTATAAACCAACATCTCACACCATATTCTAATATGAGTTCAAAATTGGTGCATTATATAGATATAAAGAGTGACATCACAGGCAGATTAATAGTATCTGGCTATTGGAAGATACTAATATCTTTCAATATTAGATGGAATAATATTCCATGGAAGAAATTAGCTATCAGATTTGTGATAGGGGAAAAGTTCATGATCAAATAAGAGATAAGAGGCTCATAGGAGATAAAGTAAATAATCTTTATTATATAAAACTAAAAAGTTTGTACACAAACAAAACAGTAAATAGTAAACCAACAAAAAAGAGTAACAATTAGAAGAGAAGCAGGAAACTAGAAAAAGATTTGCAGCAAGTTTCTCTTTTAAGAAGATTTTGTTTCTAAGATACATAGGGAACTGAATCGAATTTACATGATTAAGAAGTATTCCCCAATTGATAAATGATCAAAGGATATAAATTAATTTATGGAGGAAGAAATCTAACATAGCAATAATTGTAGGAAAAATGTTCTAAATAACTAATAATTAGAGAAATACAAATTAAATTAACTCTGAAGAGCCACCTCATACCCATTAGATTAGCTAAGATGACAAAAAAGAAAAATGACAAATGCTGGAGGGGCTCTGAGAAAATGGATACTTCAAGGCACTATTGGTAGAGATATGAAGTGGACCATTCTGGAAAACAATTTGGAACTGTCTGAAGAGGAAAAAGAGTGGAAGTGAAGAGGAATAATGAAATTATTAAAATCATCTCATTTTTGGGAGACAGGGGGTCTTATCATCTCCATTTTATGTCCAAGGACACCGAGGCAGGCAGACAGAAAGTGATTTATTTGTCCAGGGTCCCACAGTGAATGAGTCTCCGAAGCTAGATGGGAACTGACTTCTTGACTCTTGAACAGAGACTTCCTGACCGTGACCCCAAGCTGGCTGGGACAGAGTTCCACAGAGCAGCTGCTGGGACCGTCCCTGAGGCTGCCGGATCCCATCACTGACCGGGCACGCTCGCTCCCCGCCACCCTGGCTCTGCGGTTATCGGCATGTTTGGCCTTCCCTGGGGCAGCATTCCCTTCCCAGAATCCTCGTATTGTCAGATACCCCCTACGTACCCTGATGGTATCTGGGGGAGGAGGGCTAGCCAGGCAGCGTCAGGATGACGCATCAGCCATTTTTACTGCCCTTAACAGTGGGGTCTCCATCATCCAAAGATCTGGGCTGAGATCACACTGAGAGTCACTAACAGACGAGGGCTTCAAGATACTGAGAGTTAGAGGAAGTGAGATTTATCAGTGAGCATTTATTAAGTGCCGACTGTATACACTAAGAAAGGCAACCTCAAGCAGCTTACATTCTAGTGAATGAGACAGTAGTAAGTGAAAGGTAACCTTAGAGAGTAAAGCCTTCACAGCCTGGAGCTCAAGAAAGAAACCCTACTAGCGCAGAACTTTAGGATCCTAAGAGGCAACATTGAGGAGAGAGAATATTCCAGGGATGCAAAGAGGAGGAGGACGAACAGGAACGACTGAAAGGCCAGTGTACCTGGATGGTACAAATTTGAGAGGGGAGTCAAGCAGAAGACGACCAGAAAAGTAGGAAACAGCCAAGTTGTGAAGGGCTTTAAATCACAGATAAAGGATTTCATATTTTTTAAAAATTAAATTTATTATTTTACTTAATTCTAATGGATTATATTTACATGATAATATTCAATATAACAAAATACAAATACTTTTATTTGTATTTATATTAGAATATAAGTAAATATTATTAAAATGTTATAAGATTATAGGATTGATCCTTTTTCTCTCCTACCTCCTCTTCCTCCAGGGGAAAAGAAAAAAAAAAAAAAAAACCCTGCAACAAAAATACACAATCAAACAAAATACTTTTGCACACTGACCATTTCTATAAGTGGATGTCTCACTTTACAAATCTATTCCCAGAGGTGTAGTGAATAGAGTGCTGGACCTGGAGCCGGAGCTGTGTTCAAATCTTATCTCAGATGCCTATTTAATCCTCTGATAATGGGCAAGTCATTTAACCTCTGTTTGCCTCAGTTTTTTTATCTATAAAATGAAGGTAATATCATCTACCTCCCCAGGTGGTTTTGAGGACCAAATGGTCTAATATTTGTAAAGTGCTTTGCAAATAAATCTTAAAGCTCTGTATAAATGCTGGCTATGACTCTGATGATAATGATGGTGACAACAATGATGACCTTTCCATCAAAAAGTGGGCAGCTTTCTAGATCTCAGTTCTCTGGAATCATGGGGGATTATTACATTGGTCAGAGTTTCAAAACTGTGTTTTTACAAGATTGTAGTCACAATATAAGTTGTTCTGATTCTGCTCACTTGACTTTGTTTCAGTTCGAAGTGATATTCAGGTGATAGCTTCTCTCCCTTTTTGTAACTCTATTTGTGCCCTATGTGTGGTGAGGATGGGAAAGGCCGAAGAAGCAGCAGGAGAGCTGGTGGGAAGCAGGAGGAGCCCGTGCTGAGCCTCCTCTCCAGGCAGAGGTTAAGACACAGCTGCAGCACAGACAGTAGGCGTCGGGGGGCTGCGCCCCGGGGAGGCTGGGGACACTCTCTCTCCCTCCTCAGATGCACGTATTTTATTCTGAACTTCCCAAGTACAACGAGCATCCCCATCACCGAGCGGGCCGGAGGCGGCGGGCTGCGCCTTCCTGTCACACGTGCACCAAAGTTCTCCCGGGATTTCCTCAACCCCCTGGGATCTCACAAATGGGGACACTGAGGACCAGAGAGAGTCAAGGATGTTCCCGAAGTCGCAGTATTTGTAGCAGCCTGAGCTTCACCAAGCCCTCCCTCCCAACCCCCCACAAAGCCAGGACAGTGAGAAGCTCCCAAAGCTGGAGGGCGACACAGCCTGCCCTCGCTGCCCTCGGCCCCGGACGTGAAGGGCGGGGGGGCCAAGGTGTCCCCGGAGGCACTTCCTGTCCTTCCCTCTGTGTAAGGGCCGCTTCCTTCTCCCCCTCAGCCCCAGACCCCAGCACCTCTTTTGTCCTGGAGGACGGCGGGAGAGCCCCCAGCCCGTGGGTGTGAAGGCGGTACATGTGCCTGCAGCTCCAGCCTCGCCAGCCTCCAGCCTCACCGGCCTCCGGCCTCCTGGCTTTTGTCTCATCGCAGCTCAGGGTCAGGGGAGCTTTGGGAAACTCCCCTGTGTGGGAGGGCTGCCAGGCAGAAAGGTTGCTCGGGGAGGCCCCCGGGGCCACCCAAATGACTCCAGCTCTGAAAAGCCAAGCCCTGGCTGGGCCCTTGGGCTCCTGCTCCCAGGGCATGACTTAGGACCGCAGGGAGTCTGGGGGTCGTCCAGCCCCCACCTGAGAGCCACTTTACATCCGGGGAAATCGAGGCCCAAAAGGTTACATGGTCTGGTCACCAAGGGGGAAAGAGGCAGAGTCTCCAAGCCCCCTCCAGGGCCCAGCTGGGCCCGTCCTCCTGGACGCCGCAGCTGGAAGGGGCAGAGACTACCAGGACTGGGGGTGTCAGGTCTGGGAGGGGCCTGAAAATGGGGGGTGTCAGGGCTGGGAGAGAGCTTAGATCGGGGGTGTCAGAGCTGGGGACACAGAACAGACTGGGCTGAGAAGCAGCTCCCAGGCCCTCCTGGCTCCTTTGGTCTGCCTGCCGGACTCCAGGTCACTGAGCCTTGGACGCTGTGGGGGAGGGGCTTGCTCCCAGGGAGGGGGTCCACTGTGGGACACTGTCCACTCCACCCGTAGCTTTTGGCGCCCGGACACCCTCCCCTCCTCCCCAGTTTCCACGAGACGTTTCCTCTCCAACTATGGGAATGTCCAGTTTCCTGCTGAGAATTTGGGGAGGACGGGGAGCCGCTCCAGAAGCAGGTCTGGGCCCCCACATCCCCCATGTCCCCCACGCCCTCTGGGCACTTCACCAACACTTCCCGATTGGCCCCCGGTGCAGACCCGGCCCACGTGCCCCTGGATTGTTTCCCCAAGTTGGTGAAGGACTTTGGGGGGGGAGGGGATCGCTCATGAATCATGGCCAGTTGGGTGGCTCGTAAGCACTTATTAGGCGCCCCTGGGAGCATCTTCTATCCTTGAGCTAAAAAGTGTCCCAGCCGCGGACCGGGGTGACCAGAGGCAGCAGCGCCCACTGTCCGGCGGGCTCCGGCCCGCACAGTGGCGTTGGCAGAAGGCCAACTGTTGGGCCCTGAGCTACAGGGAGACACAGAGGGGCCCCTTGGGACCTCGGTGGGTCCCACCCAGGCTCAGACTGGGCCCCAGGCACCCCCAGCTGGCCCAGCCTGTCTGTCCTGCAGCCACGAGGCTGTGATCTGGGAGAAAACGGAGCAGGAAAGGAAGGAACGTGGAAAAGCGAGAAGAGAAGGATGTGCAGCTACAAGGTCCCACTGACGAGCATTTATTAAGTACTTCCTGTATACCAGGCACTGTTTTGTCCCAAGAGAGATTTTCTCCTGCCCTCCAGGAGTCAGTCCTGATGAAGAAATGACTGGGAACAATTAAGACAGAATGGGAAGAGGTACGGCAGGAGAGGTGGTGGCCTCTGGGAGGCCGACGGGGGGGGGGAAGGGGGGGGGGAGGAGGAAGGGCATCCCAGCCAGCAATGGAGGCAGGCCGAGGGTGGACGGCCAACAGGATGGACTAAGAGCCGGTCGCGTCCCCACAGGTTGGGGGGCTGTAGCCTCAGGCTTTAACGGGAAAGTCCAGGCTGGTCCCCATGAAGACCCTCTTGTTGACTCTGGACTTGTGCCCAGGTATTGGGCCCCAAGAGCAAAGGCCAGTCCAGCCCAGGGAGAGCCTTGAACCAAAGTTCTGAGGGAGGGGGACCTTCTCTCATCAGAACTGGGAGCACCCCTTCCCACCGGGGCTTTTTATCCTTTTGGGGGGCAGGGCCCCCTTGAGCTGCTGAAGTCTGGGGAAGCCTACAAGCTCCTCCTCCGAAACACAGCTTGGAACGCACAGGATCGCAAAGAAACCAAAGGTCAGGGATGGCACCGAGACGGCCTTTCCCTCCAAGTTCGGCAGTCCCTGGGCCCCCTGCCCAAAGCCCCCGAGCCCTCGCAGGGCTGGCAGGATCGCCCAAGGCTGAGGCGCGGATCCCGCAGCGGACGCCGGAGCGCCTCGGGGTTTGGCCGTCGGCGACGCGCGGAGAGCAGATCGGGGACTCAAAGGGAGGTTTCCGGGCGCCCCCCGTCCCCCACGGACTGCCGGCAGCTCGTCGCTCACCCGCGCGCCACACTGCCCGCTTCAATAACCAGACCAAACGGGTAAGTAACATACTAACTTTTTTAATACAGTCTGATAGATCAAATCACATCAACTCAGCAAAACTGGGTTTTTCAAGGCGCCGGAGGCGCGGTGCAGGGCATCCCCGGCTCCCGGCGGCTCCCTCCGGGGGGTACCCGGGGAGAAACCAAGCTTCGAACGCCCCGACCAGACTGGCTTTTTTTTTTTAATTTTGCATAAAACTAATTTTTCCATAGACTCAAAACCATCAACTAGCCAAGGTATTATTTATGATACGCCTAAAAAAATTTTAATACTAACCCTAATGTGACTGCTGCTTAAAAAGAGTTCTGTATATCACCTGGACTGGCTTTCAGTAGCAATTCACTACAACAGGTCCTAAAAATAATAACAATAATAATAATAATTAGAGAATTAAAACCCGACAGCAAGTTGAATGGTCAAAGTACCAAAAGAACTGGCTTGGGATGATGGTGGCCGCGGCGGGCGGAGCCTCTCGGCCCCACGGCGATCCCGGGGCCCCCAGCCCGGCTCCTCCGAGAGTCTGAGGAGGACTCGGCACCGTGGTCTGCTAGATGCTACAGGCTTCCGGATTCGTTCCGAACAGCTGGGAATTGATCAGTGTTTGCAGGTGGGTGGAAAACTTACTGCGGTTTCTGGGGGGAGGCAGGGGAGGGAAAGGTGGAGGGAAGGACGGGGGAGAGGGCCCCGGACGCCGTGGGGGCGGGGTCCCTCGGGGGTCTCCACCAGGGGAGAAGCCGCTCCCGGCGGAGCCTGGGAGACGGCCGTAGTGTTTGGCTGCCCCGCGTCCGACGGCCGCGGCGCTTGGCTGCGGCTGCCCCGCGTCCTGACCCTGGTCCTCGGCTGCGCGGACTTCCCTGCGCGGTCTCGGTCTGAGAAGCTACCTCTACAGAGTACTCGGGAACGGGGAGGGGGCGGGCAGTGGAGGGGGGGAGTCTGGGAAGTTAAAAATGAAGAAAAATCTCTCAGCTACAGAACCCAACGACATCATCTCCTTCCTCATCCACAGCATCTCTCCGCATCGGCAGACTGCTGCTCTTTAGTGGGGACAGGCCTGCCTCACTTTCCCTCCGGCCCCATGGGCTGCTGGTCGACCTCCGGATCCACGAGCGACGAGGCGAAGGCGGACTGCACGATCTGAAAGCCGAAGGACTCCAGGAGGGACATGTTCTGTTGGGGAGAGAAGGGGGAGCCCAGAGTGGGGCCCAGGTCCCCCAGGGGCCCCCCGAGGGCCCGCACATGCACCTTCTGGATATGTTTGTTCAAGTAGGACTTGGATCGGAAGAAGCTCCCGCACTCAGGGCAGGGGTACTTCTTCTCCCCGTCGGGCTCCATCTTGTTTTTGGGGACGGCCATGTCACAAGAGAAGGAACCGTTGGTGCTCTGTTTCTCGGGGGTCTTGAGGTCACTGGCATCCGAGAGGTCACCGTAGGAGTCAGAGCTCTCAATCGGGTCCTGATGTGAGCATTTCTGGCCTTCTATAAACAGAACAAGACAAAACACAAAGATGAGGCCAGGCTTGGGAAGGCCCCTTCCTGGAGGGGAGGGGAGGCTCAGACTAGCAAGCGTGGGCCGGGAGGGGGCGGGGCGGGGACTGGCCAGCTGCCGGTCAAGTCTGACGCGGCCCCGGCGGGGCCCCGAGGAGGCCTAAGCGCGCGATCCGCGGGCTGGGCCCCCGAGAGGGAGGGATCGAGAGACTCCCCCGCAATGCGGCCTTCCTCACTAGGGCCTTCTCCGCCCTCTGCCCCCCGCTTCCTCCCCACCTCCACCGGAGGATGGGACGGAGAGCAGAGGAGACACGGCTACGGCTACGTTCCCCGATCACCTGCCAACAACCGAGTCAGGGCCGGGCCTCAAGCCCCGGCCCACCCGCCTCGCGGCTCAAGGACATGGAGGAAGGCCATCCGTCAAGAAACACTGTTCCCCAAGGCCCCGCCCGACTTCCTAGCGGGACTGGAGCCCAGCTCGGCCGCCAGCCGGCCCCAAGGACCCAGGAAGAGGAAGCACTAGTTACCCCCGGAGTCCCGGGCTCCATCACAGGATCCTAGGATCGGGAGCTCCAAGATGGACCCTGGCGATCAGCCCGTCCAGGCCCCTCCCTCATTTTACAGGGGAGGAAACGGAGGCCCAGAAAACCGGAGCGAGTCGCCCGAGATCACTGAGGCGGTGAGAATGGTCCCCGGCCCCTGGGGCTCCAAAGCCCGTGCTCTCCACACTAGGGCAGACAGCCTCTCCTGACTCCACTCGTTCCAAATAAAAGACGCCCGGCTGCCCGCATACCCCTCTGTCCACAGCCCCCCAAGGAAGCCCGGGGGAGAGACGATGGCGGACCAGCTCCTCCTCTCATCGCCACTGCCCATGAGCTCTTCCTAAAGACCGGCCCCGATGCCAGCCGTGCGGAGGCCCAACAGCCTCTCCCCTGACTAGCCCCGAGGCCGGAGGGGGGCTGTGGTGGGCAGATCTAGTCCCCAGCCGAGGGTTCTTGCCGCGGACCCCTCAACCCCCTGATGGGAGCACGGAGCATGCCATCGATCGGGGCAGGTAGAGGGACGGGGCGGCCGAGCCCCCGGCTCCCCTCCACGTCCACAACAGACTGCATCTCTCCGAGACAAGCCCAGTAACCAAGCAACAGGGACGGTGCCCCTTCTCCCTAGGTGAATGCAGGCTCTCCGGGAGGCCCTGGGGAAGGCGGCGGCTCGTGTAGCCCACGCTTCTGCCCTCCCAGGGGCCTACCTCACGGCCACGGGCGGGGTGGAAGCGTCAGCCTCTACGCTTCCGGCCCCTCGGCGGCAATCGCCCTGGACACGGCCGCTGACTTCTCATGCAAGGAGGGGCGCGGGGCGTGGGTCGGGGGAGGGCTGGCGGCAGCAGAGTGCGGGCGAGGGCCGGGAGGTGTGTGGGGCCTGGCTGGGGGACCCAAGTAGCCTCACTCACAACCCCAGAGGGACAAGCACCAGGACCCAGGCTGAGACCGCCTGGTGCCCGCCCTCCGTGGCCTCGTGTCGGGGGCCGCCTCCGGGCAGCCGGCCCGCTCCGCCCCTCCTCCCCATGCCCAGCCCAGCGCCCACCGCACGGTCTGCGCAGACAAGCAGCGTGCAGAGCAGGGAGTCGCTTGCCTTTGATGCCATAGGTCCTGACGCAGTGGAACGCTGCTCCCCCATTCGGGATGGGCTCCTGGTGCCTGGAGACCTGGGGAAGGGGAACACCGTGGTGGGTTTTAACATGGACCTTTAAGTAGGAGGCAGAGGAGAAACCTAAACGAGACAAAAGGAGATGAGATCCTGCCACCGGCACCGAGAGACCTGTTTCCCCGACTGCTCCAGGCCGCCAGGGCTCGCGCTCGCAGGGGCCCCGGCTACTCAGTGGGGGCCCGGCTCCTTCTGGGTGAACAAGGCCGGGGCCGTGTGTCCGTCCAGAGGCATTCTGGGGAGGGCCCCGGAAACTACCACAAGATTCTGGGCATTCTACACTCCAGGTAGGCCTTAACCCCTGGGCAGGACGGCTAAACTCCTGGAGGGCGGAGCCAAGTCTCCCGGGCCTAGCATCGAAAGGAACCAGATACCGAAACGGCTCCATCCAACTCTCCCCCTCCAACACCTAACCAAGCTCCTCAGCTGCCTCACGGGCCGGTCTGGACCGTCCCAAATCCAAAGTGGAACGGGCGCTAAGCCGAGAGCTTCCGCTTGTGGAACAAAGTGGGAAAGTCTGATCCCACCAGGCCGGAGGCAGCCTCGTTTCCCCTAACAGAGCAAGGAGAGGGGATTGGACCTGCCCATGAGGGCTCGATCAGAACCAAATGGAGCGGGGATGAGAGGGGCGACCCCCGCCTCCTCCAACCCCCGGCCTCGGGGTCTCTAAGAACCGGCCATGGAGGAGTGCGGGCTTTTTTAAACAAACGAAACAAAGCAAACCCTCCACCCTGAAGGAGATCGGCCCTTAAGGGCATAGCTCCCCGGGGCCCCCTCCCCACAAACAGGGTTTCTTTGGGGTGAGGTTTTTAAAATGTTTTTACTGAAACCTCAGGAAATAACTAGGAGTGCTGCTACCTTTTGAATTGCTGATGAACCTTTTTTTTTTTTTTTTTTTTTTTAACTGAGGCAATTAGGTTAAGTGACTTGGCCAGAGTCACACAGCTAGGACAAGTTAAGTGTCTGAGGTCACATCTGAACTCCGGTCCTCCTGATTTCAGGGCCAGAGCTCTACCCACTGCGCCACCTAGCTGCCACCCGATGAACTTTTAAAACTGGAAAGTGACATTAAAAGGACACAATTATCTCTGTTTCTGTGTCTTTTAATCCTGTAGGTTTCCAACCTCAGAGATGGGATGTTTTCAGAGCCGAGAGGCTGCAGGGGTCCACTGTGCCTCTCTAGAAAATGTGACATGAAGATGGCCCCTCTGCAGCTCTTCTTCTAATTTCTGCTTGAAACCAAAGCAGTGAACATTCCGAGGGGGATTTCTGGGGTTTCTCAACCGGTGCTACTGCCTCCATGTTTGGGAGTCTCTGGCAAGAAGGACCCACGGCTGGTTGGCTGATACCAGCCGGAGCAACAGCAAAGGAGCGCGTCCCTGACGCCATTTGCCACTTCCCCGAGTCTGCAGGGAAAGTCTAGCCTTCTTATTTTTTATTTTATTTTTTTGCCGAGGCAGATGGGGTTAAGTGACTTGCCCAGGGTCACATAGCTAGGAAGCTTTAAGTGCCTGAGACCAGATTTGAACTCAGCTCCTCCTGACTTCAAGGCTGGGGCTCTACCCACTGAGCCACTGTGGCCCCAAATCTAGCCGTTTTAGGAAATGTTTTTAAAAGCTGTTTTGGCAGAGGGTGAAAGGCAAGAAGTGACTGTGTCCCTTTAACCCAGTAATGGGGATGCAGCCTGTTTGCACTTAGCGGGTTCATGAATTACACTTGTCTAGGACCAAAGGGGTCGGAGGGATGGCACCGCACAGACTAAGGAAAGCCGATGACTGCTCGGGGTTCTGAGTTCTTGCCCACCGGCACAGCCGGCTTAGCTCCTGTGCCTCTCACTCCACACTGGAGGCCCTCTGGGAAATGAGGGCAGGGGACACCAGGACCGCTATCTGCCTCGCTCTGAAGCGCGCAGACTGGTTTGGAGGAAAACAGCCCAGTCCCTGCACCCCAACTCTCTGCGGGGTCACCCGGAGCCGGGGCTACTGGGAGCTCTTGGAGAGCAGGCCATCCGGAGAACAGCTCCTAACTCAGGGTGATGGACAGCAAGATGCCGAAATGAGAGGAAAGGGAGCGGGGGGAAAAGGACACGGAACTTCTGTCCACAGCGCGTCCTACCCAGAAACCTCAACAGCTGCTCCCAGAGCGGGAGGAAGAGGAAGTGGCGAGGCAGGTTAAGGTCTCCGCGGTGACGACTGGACGAAGACAGGGTTTATGAATGGGCGGATGAGGAATAAGTGGATGGACCCAGGAGGGGGTGGGCGGGGCCCTGGAAGCAGATGCTTCTACGGGTTTTGATAAAATTGTTTGCTGGCAACAGAGAATAAGGTTTAAAGGAAACCTCCTCACTGCTCCGGGGCCTCGGCTCATAAATTGGCCTGGAAGCAGGGCACACAAGACGGGTTCTCCGAAGGCAGGACTGGGATTTTGTCTCCGTACCCTCTAAGTCCGGTCTCTTGCACGAAGACCTCAGACTAACTGTTATTAGACCGGAAGCTGAGTCTATGGCTCCGTGGGCACCAGGCCCTGGGGCAGGCTACTGAGTACTTGGCAACGGAGCAGAGGGGCAGGCAGGACCGTAAAGGAAAAGCCAGAGAATCCGACTACAACAGGTCCCCCCTCCTGGATAGGGCTCACCCCTGCTAAGGTTTCCTCCCTTGTTTTTGTGAGAAAGGGCACGCACATGCCCAACTAGGGACAAATGCAGCTGTTGGGAAGATCTTCCCTCCGCAAAAAACAAAGTCGGGGAGCCCAGTGAAGCCACACCACTGGGGGCTGGACTTCTTAAGAGTTCTTCTGAACAAGAGAACACGCTAGCACGCGCTAATGCAACTTCCAGAAGGTGGAACTAGACCGGGCTACATGGGACAGGGAAAGATGGGGACAGAGGCAAGGACAAAGGATCCCGACTGGAGCTTGGGACAGAGAGCATGTTGGGAGCTGAGTGCCATGAATGAGAAGCCTGGCACCCTCCGCCCATTCTGCAGATTCTCCCTAAGGGAAGAACCTACTCAGTGAAGAAGCACATGAGAAGTAGAGGGCAACATCACTGGCTCAGTGAACAGAAAGCCTGGTCATGCGGCCAGGATCCAACACCCACCCTCCACCAGGGCCCTCCACCACGCTTTTAAGAACTCCTGATTCCTGGGATGGCCCTGGGGAGAGAAGGGGTCCAGGGAGGACTCGGCCTTCTCCGGCAGCTTGGTCCCTGTCATCTCGTCCTCCTGCTGGGCGCAAATGGAAAATCCTGTGTCCCAAGGATCTCAGTATTAGCCCCTACAACTCGCACACTCACACACGTACTCACACCCACTTGCATGCGCGCACTCACACACATGTATACACACATACATACATACACACACACACACACACCCCTATCTCTCTGATAAAACTAAATAGGCAATGAATAGCTACTCCAGAAATTTTTTGTGCTTTAAAACTCCCCTCCTTTCTCTCAATGCTAAAAATACATTGGATTTGGCCCTTCCACTCACCCAGCTCCTACCTTAGCGTGCAGAGAACTCTCCAAACTTACAACAATCAGGGCCCTCCCTGCGGGAGTCCGGCCCCCTGTCCGCCCTTCTCCACCATCATTCTCTACCACTTGTATTCAATGAAAACTGGGGCTTCTGTCTGTCAGACTTCTAAACAGACGTGAGTTGCTGGTAAATGTTTAACAAGCAGCTTCCTCCCCCCCAAAAAAGTACGGACACATGCTTTTCAGTTTAATCTGCACCATTCACAAGGTCTCCATCATTTTTTAATGTCTAGACGGTCAATAAAGCGATCACTCAAGTCCTGATCTGTAGTGTTTGCCGATTACGGAGGTGTGAAGGCTCACGCTGAAAATTTAACAACTGGCTCGAGAGCTGGCACAAACCGGGCCGCAGCCCACCCACTTCTGCTCCAGTCCCCTCTTGTGTCTGGCTTCATTAGAAAGGGCCTGGATGATCCAAGGCCTCCCCTCACCCAACGTGAACAGCACCTGGCAAGCGGCTGGCCACCTGACCTGTCAGCAGGAGACAACTTTCTCTGGGGCCATCTACACTTTCCTATCTGACCGTGCCTGAGGAACAGAGCTGGTGATGATCCCATATCCATAATCCCCAGGCTGTGGGAATGTCTCTAGGACACCCCACTGGAACTCGAAGCTTTCTTCTGCCATTCTTGGTATCCCCCCATACAGCACAATACTTGGCACACAGCAGGCGCTTAATAAATGCATCCATCAACTCTCTAGAGAGGCCAGAGTCAAGGCCCTACAGCAATGTTTGAAGCTTCTAGGTCTCCCTGCCCATAGATGACAGCTTCAAAACGTCTCTGACGAGAGCCATTCAGGCTGCACAAGAAACCAACCTAGAACCACAGTTCTAGAAAGAGCACTCTTCAAAGCTTAGACTTTAGAAATTAAAGCAAAAGCTTCAGCAACTATTTTTTTTTCTCCTCTGTAAAGAATCAGATCCTATTCTCCCCCCCCCCCCAGCTTCCCTGAATGGCTCGAACTAAAGTTGGCTTTCCTTCTGGTGCCCTCCGGAGATGGGCCACCGGCCTCCAGGGCCGAGGCCCGAGGACATCCCAAAGTGGCCCTTCCGAGGAAACATGGGTCTTCGATGTCACTTTTCGGAATCATTTCTCTCAATGATAAGTGTGTGTTCCAGCAGCCACATCGCCCTCTCTACCCATTCTGGAGAGAAAACGATGTAAATCTTGTAAATTGTCAATAGTTCTGTTAGTTGCCGCTTAATTCAGGCTGTTTCCAATCTGTTTGGTTTTTTCCCACGTTCTATTTAGCCCGTGGTCTCCATTGTCTGCTCTTCATCGTCCAGAGCCGAGTCCGTTCCTGAAGTTCCATGGGGTCCCCTCGTCCTGGAGACAATAGCGGGATTATCTAATTTGCCCGGGAAGGGCAGCACAAAGTCTGGAATTGCGAGGCTGGAAGATGCTGAAAGGCCGGCCGATTGCTGGCCTCCACAAGGGAAGGGAGGAAATGCCCTCGGTTTAACGTCCCACGACCTCCCAAGCGCTAGAAGCCAGCTACGTGAGGCCTCCAGATAGAGGCCAGCTGGCCACAGGCACGCTCTAAAAGCACCACACCCAATGCAAGGAGGCACCCGAAGGTCTCCTGGCTTTCTGGAAAAGATGCTCTGCTTAGGTTCTCCTGTGAGGGACAGCTGAAGAAAAGCATGGGCTCCCAGAGGCCCCTAGAGGCGAGTAAGGCAAACTTCTGATTTCCAATGTTGTAACTGCCTATCCCTCTGACATCTCACAATGTCACCGGAACCTCCATCTGTGAGCCATCAGGAGACATGCAACCGCCTCCCTCTGCCGAGGGCTGTATTTCTATTATCACTTCACACCTGTTAAAACCTGAAAACTTCTTTAAGCCAAGGATCACGGGCGGCTTACCCAGGAGATTGCCAGCTATCACTCCCTCCCCCATGGTAGGAGTAATAATACCTTACTGCAAAATCTGCTTTCAAATCCTTACAACAATCCTACAAGAAAAGCTGGGCAGGTATTATTAGCCCCATTTCACAGATGAGGAAACTGAGTTTCAGAGAAGTCATGTGTCTAGTAATGGCGGAGCCAAGGCGAGAACCCACATCTCTGATCCCACAGTCCAATGCTCTTTTCCCCCTGAACTGGGCCTGAAAAGCCTGCAACTCTTCAATCCTCTAACCTCTGCACATGTGCCAGCCACCTGATGAAATAATCCACATTTCAGGGGCTTCACACAGATCCCTCAACCCCGCCACGACCACCCCAAGTCCCCTCTTGGCATCCTTCCCCACACGGCACTTCAGGATCCTTAGGAGCCCGAGATGCGAACTCCTCCTCTCCCAGCCTCCCTATCAGCCGAGAGAGCTGGATGGGAGACGGAACCTCTGGGCTCAGCGGAACCCCAGGCCGCTGCCCTTTCCCCCATCCCCCAAAGTGTTCCCGACACTCGGAGATCAGAGTTACGCCGGCCTAGAGCCATCCAGAGGTGGAAATGAAATCAACGCAAATGGTTTTCTGCACAACTAAAAATCACCAGACCTGGGACATATGCAGTCTTGCCAAAGAACTCAGCGGGTTGTTTGGCATCTACTTATGCCCCAAGGTCTTGGCCATCCCTTTGGTACTGGAAGAAACGAGAAGTCTGCCCTCGGCGCCGGGCTGTGTGATCCCCGAGCACGGGGCGTTATTTCAGCGGTACCTACAAAACGCACAGAATCCTGCCCCCTAGAGCACAGAGATGGACGGGCATCTTTACAGCTTTGGTTTCTTCTGCTCAGCTGCCCCACAGTCCCTAAAAAGACGTGAAGAACCACATCTGGAGGAGGCGCAGCTCTCGCAAGCCCGAGCGAGCAAGCGGCTTCGCGGCCAGCCCAAGCCGGGCCGCCACCGGGAGATGGCCGAGCGGGGATGCGCGGGGGAGTCGGCCACACGAGCCCGGAAACAGCGCCCACGCTCACCACCCCCCGCTAGGATGCCAGACAACAGGAAGATTACCTCGGTTACAGATACTGCAGAAATTGCTTGGTCCTTCGCTGTGTTTCTTCAGATGATCCGCCATGTAGGCTGCCCTCAAGTACTTCCCACACACCTGGCAGGGTACCTTGTCTTCGTGGCAGGCCAGGTGGGAACGCAGGCGGTCACGGGTGGCAAAGGAGGCGTTACAGGTCTGTGGGTGGGAAAGAAAGTCAGGGTGAGTGCAAGGGACAGGATTCCGTGCCCAGGGAGGCACCGGACTTCAGGGAATCTTTACATATAATTTGACTGGACCCAAACTGAGACCAAGCATCCCAAAATTCAGCCGCTGTTCCGATGAGGCTCGATAATCCTTTGCCCGCCTCACGCTGCCACACAGTCAGAGGCAGTGTGCGAGAGTGAACAGGAACAACATCCTCACAGCCAGGAGTCAATCAATCCCTCAAATCCCAATATATGGAACCAAAGAATGAAACGATCCCTACAGCAGTACTGGAAACAAGAGGGGAGGAACCAAGTCTCTCCAGAGACTCAGCCCACCCAAGTAACTTGTACTCTCTACTCTGGGCCCCCAAGGCAGGGGCTTTTTAAAGACTTTAAATTGCACTAACGTGCCAAGCCTGGTGCTAACAGTCAGAAATACCAAGAGATTTATACAGCAAAATAACGGTTTGGACATGTCTACTTATATTGTGTTTAATTTATACTTTAACATATTTAACATGTATTGGTTAACCTGCCATCAGGGGGAGGGGGGGAGGGGGGGAAAAATTGGAACAAAAGGATTTGCAATTGTCAATGCTGAAAATTTACCCATGCATATATCTGTAAATAAAAAGCTATTTTAAAAAAAAGAAAGAAAGAAAAAGAAATACCAAGAGAAAGGAAAAACCCCTGCCCTTAGGAGCTTACTGGCAAAGAGAAAGACCACAAGCAAGCAAACAAACAAGTTCCCTTAAGGAGGGAAGAGCTGGGAATCACCAGCCTGGGAGAAGGTTTCTGAAGGAAATAGGATTTTAGCTGGGGCCACACTAACAAGAGAATATTTCCAATTCAAAGCAGCTTCCCAGCCTCCCCTCCACCAGCCAGTAGCAGACGGGGGAGGGGGAAGGGCCCACAGTCCTGGGAATTTGGGGAGGGCTCCAGTCATTTTCCTGCTCAGACTCGATGTCCTTGCTACCTCCCAGGGCTGGTGGGAAAATTCAGTGAGATCACCTGGGAAGCCCTGATCTTGAAGATATTCTTGTTTAAAAGAATATCTAAATGTCACTGTTGTTAACTGTGCTCATGAAAGGGGGCATGGCATGTGGGGGAGCTGGGGAAGCGGGGAGAGAGGGTCCTGGCCTGGGAAACAAGGAAGCCCTGGATTTAAATCCCATCCCTGACACATCCTGGCTGGGTGAGCCTGGCCAAGTGTCTGAATCTCTAAGGGGGCCGCAGGGAGTTTCCCCTACCCTCAGTCACAGATCCAGTGCCCATCCTCTCTAATAACTGTCACATTCTTCCTAATCTTCAGGCAAAATACGAACTAGAAGTTCCTCCCAGAACAGAAAATCTACGTGACTTTCAAATCGGTCACCTAGCCTTGATGAAGCACCTACTATGTGCTTGGCCCCGTGCGGAATCCCTTACAAGTTACAATTACCTGGGGAGGCAACAGCTATTATTCCCATTTGATGGATGGATGGAAAGTGAGGCAGGCACAGCTAACCTGACTTTCCCAGGAAGTGTCCAAGGCCAGATCTAATCATGTCTTCAGGAATCTAGGCCCAGTGCTAATTGCTAAGCCCCCTAGCTGCTTCTCCTGAGCCCATTAAGAAGATGAGCTGGATTGTATTTAACTTATACTTTAACATATTTAACATGTATTGGTCTACCTGCCGTCTGGGGGGGGGGGGGAGGGAGGGAGAGGGAAGGAGGGGAAAAGTTGGAACAAAAGGTTTGGCAATTGTCAATGCTGAAAAATTACCCAGGCATATAACTTGTACATAAAAAGCTATAGTAGTAGTAGTAGTAGTAGTAGTAGAAGAAGAAGAAGCAGAAGCAGCAGCAGCTCAGCTGTATCAAATCTGCTCGATCAAACAATTTTGGATGGAAAACCCCATCCACATCTAGAGAGGGAACTATGGAGATTGAATGTACATCTACATGTGTTATGTATACTTTTTTTTTCTTCTGTTTTTTTCTCTCATGGTTTTTCCCTTTTGTTCTGAATTTTTTTTTCTTCCTAACATGACGATTCATATGGAAATATGTTAAAAAATGAATGTACACGTGTAACTCCCCCCCAAAAAAATGTTGTCTTACATGTAACTGGGAAAAATGAAAAAACAAATAAGCAAAACAGGAAAAAAAATTTTTTAAATAAAATGTAGTTTGGGTTAACCTGCCCCCCCCCAAAAAAAAATCTGCATTTATTTGAAAGTGATTTTTCAGGTTAGTGTAGACTTGTGCTCCCTCACTCAGCTTGCTTCAAATTCAGCAGCAGAATTCAGAAGTAGAAATCAAAGTGTGGGACTGGTGCTATTGCCAACAGGGAAACCTGCTCCTGGGAAGTGGGGAAGAGGGAAGGCAATGGAGCATGAACCTGGAATATAATTCTAGGTTTGCATAACTGAAGCCCACGAGATGGGAATTACCAATCCAGGAAGGGAGAAACAGGTTTGGACACTTCCAAGGCATTTTAATCTAAGCTGGTGAAGATCTCCTTCTCCAAAATCAATTCCCCAATATTCACTCATTCATCCAACAAGCAATTATTAAGCCCCTAATGTGTACGAGGCTCTGCGATAGGCACCTGAGACACATACACAAAAGCAGAGATCTGCTCTTAAAATCTATTGGGGAAAAAGGGACAGACAACAAATAACTGTGATACCAGGGAAAGTAAGATAAAAATACAAGATAGGGATAGGAATATTTATCTAGTATCTACTATGTGCCAGATACTATGCCAAGCCCTTTACAAACATCTTATTTGTTCCTTACAACAACACTGTGCTGTTTATTATCCCCACTTGAGGAAACTGAGGCAGACACAGATTAAAGTGACTTGCCCAGGGTCACCCTGCTCATAAGCACCTAAAACCACATTTGAACTCAGGCCTCTCTTTCTACAGATCCAGCCCTATCTGTACCACGGTACCTTCTGGCTGTACTGAAAGTGATGGGGATGGGACTGAATCCAAGGGAATGAAGGCTGAGCATAGGGTCTTAAGAACTCTCAGGAGGAAATCGGGGAAACATCCTAGTATTTGGGCTGGTGTCAACAGAAAAGAGGAAGGAAGGTTTGGGGAAGAAGCAGACATAGTTTAGCAGGAATCACAGATGCCAAAAGGTACAATGGAAGAAATGCTGGATTTGGAGGCAGAGGGACTGGTCGGTCATACATGGACTCCTTGCAACTTGAGAGCTCTGATAAATCAAGTAAATGAATCTCTCTGGTTCTCGGGTCCTCTATAATATGAGGAGGTTGGATTGGGTCCTCTATAATATGAGGAGGTTGGATTGGATGGCTCTAAGGCCTTTGAAAAAGGACAATATGAAAGAAGGCTGGAAAAGCAAGTTAGAGTCAGATTAACCAATAAAAGATAGAAAGGATCATAGGAAATTAACATGGACAGTTTTGATAACACAAAATTTAACAAGTTTTTCCCAAACAAAAACAATGCAGCCAAAATTAGAAGGAAAACAGTTAACTGGGGGGGAAATTATTTGCAGCAAGTTTTTATGATAAATGCCTCATTTCTCAAATATATAGGGAACTGAGTTAAATTTATAAAAATAAGAGCATTTCAATTCCAACAGACTTATGATGCAAAGAGCCATCTGCATCCCAGAAAGATTATGAGGACTGAATGGGGATCACAACACAGTATTTTCACCTTTTTTATTGCTACTTGCTTTGCTTTTTTTTCTCATTTTTTTCCCCTTTTTGACCTAATTTTTCTTGTGTACCATGATAAATGTGGAAATATGCTTAATTATTTAATTATTTCAATTACACATGTTTAAGCTATTGGATTACCTGTTATCTCCTATCAAAGGGAGTGGGGGAAAGAGAGGGAGAAAAATTTGGAACATAAGGTTTTGCAAGGGTGAATGATGAAAACTATCTTTGCATACATTTTGAAAATAAAAGACTATTGTTAAAAAAATTTTAAATAAAAAATTGATAAGAGATTATAAAGAAGGGAAAGAGACCTGTATGTGCATGAATGTTTGTGGCAGCCCTTTTTGTAGTGGCTAGAAACTGGAAACTGAATGGATGTCCATCAGTTGGAGAATGGCTGAATAAATTGTGGTATATGAATATTATGGAATATTATTGTTCTGTAAGAAATGACCAACAGGATGATTTCAGAAAGGCCTGGAGAGACTTACACGAACTGATGCTGAGTGAAATGAGCAGGACCAGGAGATCATTATATATACTTCAACAACAATACTATATGATGACCAGTTCTGATGGACCTGGCCATCCTCAGCAAGATCAACCAAATCATTTCCAATGGAGCAGTAATGAACTGAACCAGCTACGCACAGAGAAAGAACTCTGGGAGATGACTAAAAACCATTACATTGAATTCCCAATCCCTATATTTATGCCCACCGGCATTTTTGATTTCCTTCACAAGCTAATTGTACAATATTTCAGAGTCTGATTCTTTTTGTACAGCAAAATAACGTTTTGGTCATGTATACTTGTTGTGTATCTCATTTATATTTTAACGTATTTAACATCTACTGGTCATCCTGCCATCTAGAGGAGGGGGTGGGGGGTAAAAGGTAAAAAATTGGAACAAGAGGTTTGGCAATTGTTAATGCTGTAAAGTTACCCATGCATATAACCTGTAAATAAAAGGCTATTAAATAAAAAAATAAAATAAAATAAAAATAAAATAAAATAAAAAATTGATAAATGATCAAAGGATATGAACACAGTTTATAGAAGAAATTAAAGCCATGGATAGACTCATGAAAAAAACACTCTAAATCACCATCAATCAGAGAAATGCAAATTAAAAAAAAAATCTGAGAGCAATTTGGAATTATGCCCAAAGGGCTATAAAACGCTACACATCCTCTGATCCAGCAGTATCTCTACTGGGCCTGTATCCCAAACAGATCATAAAAAGGGAAAAGGAACAAAAAATGTGTGTAGCAGCCTTTTTGTAGTGGTAAGGAATTGGAAACGGAATGGATGCTCATCAGTTGGGGAATGGCTGGAAATTGTAGTATAGGATTATGATGGAATACTATTGTTCTTTAAGAAATGATGAGCAGGTCAATTTCAGAAAAGCCTGGAAAGATTTACATGAACTGATGCTGAGTAAAATGAACAGAACCAGGAGATCATTATACAGAGCAATAACAAGATTATGGAATAATCAATTCTGACAGACGTGGCTCTCTTCAGCAATGAGGTTATTCAAGGCAATTCCAATAGGCCAATGGGCCACTGGCATCCAGAGAGAGAACCATGGAGACTTAAATGTGGATAAAAGCACAGGATTTTCACCTTTCATTGTTGTGAAACAATGTTTGGTTTTTTTTTAATCTTTTTTTTTTTTTTTTTTTACCCTTTTGATCTGATTTTTCTTATGCAGAATGACAAATATGAAAATAAGTCTAGAAGAATTGCGTATGTTTAATCTATATCAGATTTCTAGCTGTCTGGGGAAAGGAAGGGGAAGAAAAATCTGGAATACAAGGTTCTAACACAGATAAAACTATCTTCACATGTATTTAAAAAAATAAAATACTATTAAAAAAAAAAAAAACTGAGGCAGCTAGTTGGTATAATGAATAGAGCATCAGCCCTGAAGTCAGGAGGACCTGAATTCAAATCTGACCTCAGACACTTAATACTTCCTAAGCCACTTAACTAAGTCACTTAATCCCAACTGCCACAACAAAAATAAAATAAAATAAAAATAAAACCTACAACTCTGAAATACCATATCATACCTATCAGATTGGCTAACATGACAGAAAAGAAAAATGATGAATATTGAAGGGAAAACTGGAACATTAATACATGATCGGAGTGATTGTGGACCAGTCCTACCCTTCTGGAGATTTATTTGGAACTATGCCCAAAGAGCTATAAAACTACATACTCTTTGACCCAGCCATACTATCACCAGTGGTATCCCAAAAAGATCAAAGAAAAGGAAAAAGGACTTCTTTGTATAAAAACTCTTTTTGTGATGATGAATTGAAAATTAGAGGATGCTCATTAATGGGGGAATGGCTAGACAAGTTTTGTATATGATTGTGATGGAACATTATCGTATTATAAAAAATGATGAGCAGGTTGACTTCAGAAAAACTTAGAAAGACTGACATGAACTGATGTTGAATGAAGTGAGCAGAAGCAGAACATTCTATACAATAAAAGCAAGACTGTGTGATAATCAGCTATGACAGACTTAGCTCTTCTCAGAAATACACTGATCCAAGCCAATTCCAATAAATTTGGTATGGAAAATGTCATCTGCATCCAGAGACTGGAGAGAGATCAAAACATACTATTCCACTTTTTTGTTGATTTTTTTTTCTCATGGTTTTTCCCTTTTGTTCTGATTTTTCTTTCACAATATGACGAATATGGAAACAGATTTAAAATTAATTGTACATGTACATTATATTAAATTGCTTGCTGTCTTGGGCATGGGGAAGTTAAGGGAGGGGACAAAAAAAAATTTGGAACTCAAAATCTTATAAAACTGAATATTGAAAACTGTCTACATGTAAGTAATTGAAAAAAATCACTCAAGTGAAAAAAAATTTAAAACGTATTTAAAAACAATATTGATGGAATACCATTGTGCTATATTGAAATGCTGCCGATTTCAGAAAAACCTGTTAAGACTTACATTAGCCGATGCAAAAGTGAATTGAGAAGAACCAGGAGAACACTATACACAGTAAGAGCAAAATTGTGCAATGATCAACTGAAAGAGGCTTAGCTACTCGGATCGAAACAACAAACCAAGACAGTTCCAAAGAATGAAATGAAAAATACGATCCGCTCCAGAGATTACAGATTTAGTCTGAGTGGAGACGGAAGCATACTTTTTTCACTTCCTTTATTTTTCTTGCTTTTTTATTCTGTGCAACATAGTTAATATGGAATAGCAGCATGCCTTCACATGCGTAAGGATTATCATATTGCTTGCCTTCTCATAGGTGGGAAAAAAAGGAGGGAAGGAGAACTTAAATTTTTAAAAATGAACGTTAACAAATGCTAAAAAATAATAGATAAATAAAATGAACCAAAAATAAATAAAATGAATAACATAAAAACAATAACAAATTAAAAAAATAGAATCAGGACTCTAAAGCCCCCAAACAGCAAGTTATAGAGTTACATTTACAGTTGTAGTCTTAGTTATATTCTTTAAGGGGAACAGATTTCAATTTTTCATTTGATTAAAACAAAGAGTAACCAAAATCCGAAGAAACCATCATCTTTTACATAGGTACTTTTACACAGGTATTAGGTACCCAAACGCCTTTACGGCCATGATCTTATCAGATTTTCCTAACCCCTCAGGAGGCACTCAGGTGGTTATCCTAATTTTAGAGCTGAAGGAACTGAGGCTCACATACTTGTCCAAGATCACCTGGCTGATTCAAAAGCCAAAGCCAGAATTCAAACGTCCAGACCCCGACTTGGGATGCCCAGACCACGCGTCTTACAGGGTGGTCCCCTCCATCCCCTCGCAAGGGCAGCATCCCAGCTAGTGTAAAGAAGCCCACACCATCAAGCTTCCTGGAGGACCTCAGAGCACAGATGAGGAACAAAGAGAGGAAGCAGCCTGCCCAGAGTGACGGAGCTGCTGGCAGAGCTGCCTCAAAGAAGGGCATTTCCCACAAGTCACGGTTTACTAAATACTGAGCAAAGGCAACATCTAGGGGATAAAAAAATCACTACTAGGTTTTGTACCGATTGATACACATGGAACATTTGTCTCCCAGGACTCAGGAAAGGGAACACAAGCAGCACAAACCCAGGTCAGAAGCACTCCAAAAGAGCCCAGAGAAACTTAGGGTCCCAGGAACACAGATCCAGATTGGGGGGAATCTTAGGGGTCACTGAGTCCAACCCCTGCATTAGACAGATGAGGAAACTGAGGCGGAGGGGAGGGGAAGTGTCCAAGGCAGGATCTGGACCCATGCACTACGTGGTGCTGGGGAAGCGGCTTGAGCAGGGTCACCCAGCTAGCGGGGACCACCGGACTCAAAGGCACTTGGGTCTCGTTCTGAGACGCATTGGAACCCGCATGAAAAGCCTGTTTGAGAGCCTGACCGCCAGGGAAGCCTCTGGAGAGCGGGCACCCCGGGGTTTTCTGGTCAGAGAAAACCGGGAGGAACGCAGGGAAGCGAGCGGACTTTGCCGAGTTAGGGGCCACGAGTTGGTGCTCAGCTCCAGGAGATCCTGAGTCACCGAGCTCCTCCTTCCTCCATGGGAGCCAGGGACCATCCTCAGAAGGCCACCTTCCAACTCCCAACGAGCCCTGACTGGCCTAACTCCCCCTGCCCACTCTCCCTGATCACCAGACTTTCCGGGCCACAGCCTCTCCTCTGGTCCACTCAGCAATCGTCGCACAGGGAGGGTCACATGTATTTAATATTCATCTAAGCAAAACATCACCTGGAAATCAAACGTGTTGGGCAGTTCCTATCTCCATGGATACCTTGGGATCTCCAAAGTGAGAGTAACTCCCTCCCCCTTACACCCCTCGGGCCACCTTCCTTTCCCACCCCCGGGACGGGGGTACCCCCCGCCCATTTGAACCCAACCTCCCCCATTCCCTGGTTCCCTGCCCCCCCAGGGTCAATTTAAACCCCCCCCAAAACTCCGACAAAGGCAGCCCCCACTTTCTCCAGTGGGAAACCCCCTTTCCCCCCCCCCCTCGGGCAGCCCTTAGAACCCGGGCCCCACCCCCCGGGCCCTCCCACCTCCTCCCCTCCCGGGGGGCCCAGGCCCCCCAGCCCCAGGGTTTTTAAGCAGGGGAAAAAGGGTTGCGGGGGCCAGGGGAGAGATGGGGGGGGGGGAAAACCAAGTGAGTTGGGCGGGACCCGGGGAGGAGGAGGCCCCGGGGGGTTAGAAACCCCCAGTGGGGAGAAAAGAAATGGATGGGACCCGGGTGGGGGGTGGGAGGGTGACGGGGGAATGTTTTACTGGTTTGGGTGAGATGTTTTGGACTGGTTTTACGGGGGATGTTTGGGGGGGAAGGGGGAGGGGGAGGGGGGGGAGGGAGGGGGAGTGTTTTTCCCGTGCGAAGTTGGGAGGGAGGGGGTGGGTCCGGGAGAGTGGAAGGTGGGCAGCCTGGGGGGAAGGTTTTGGGGGGGGGTTTTTACGGGTTTTTTCGTGGGGAGAAAGGGGGGAGGGGGGGTTTTTGCGGGGGGGCCCCTTTTTCTGGGGAATTTTATTTTTTGGGGGGAGGGTTGTTTTTGGGATTTTCCCGGGTTTTGGGGAAAGGTGGGTTTTGTTTGAGGGGTGAGAGGAAAGTGGGGGGTGAGTTAGGGTTTAGAGTGAGAAGGACCAACTTTTTGGGGCCAGGGGGAGGGGGGGAGGGGTTTAAGGGGAGAGTTTTAAATGGAGGGTTGTTTCCCCAAGCGGGGGGGTTTTTGGAGGGGGGGGGGGGGGAGGTTTGGGAATGTTTATGTGAGGGGGGGGGGGGGGAGGGGGGTTTTGGGTTTTTACGTTTTGTTAGGGGGTTTTTGTTTTGCTTGGGATGGGTTTTAGGGAGTTTGGGAGGGGGGGGGGAGGGGTTGGGATGGGTTGAGAAAAGGTTTTTTTTAGTTTTTTTTTTCGCTTTTTTTTTACTTTCCTTTCCCTTTTTTCTATTTTTTTTTTTTTTTTTTTTTTTTTTTTTTTTTTTTTTTTTTTTTTTCTTTTCTTTTTTTTTTTTCCCCCTTTTTTTTTTTTTCCTTTCCCTTTTTTTCGGGTTTGTGGGGCTTGCTGGTAAATGCCCTTTGGCAAAGGAAAAGGGGGTTTTGGGGTTTTTTTTTTTGGGATGAGGAAATTTGATTTGGGGGAATGGTTTGGGGGTAAAGTTTGTTTAAGAAATTGGGATTTTAGAGAATTTTTTATTACAGGGATGGGGTGGGGAAAGTTAGGGTTTGGGGTGTAGGGGGAGGAAGTTATGGAGGGGGTTTGGCCCTGGGGGGGGGTTTGAGGGCTGTTGTGATTTGCTTGATAGGGGCAAAAAAAAAAGGGATGGGCTCCATGGGGCCCCTGTTTCATTTTTGGATGGGGTGCGTGGAAGATTTCCCCCAGGGCCGGGGGGAAAAGAGCCAGAGTGTGGGAGGGGACCCTGTGCATGGGCGGGTGGGGGGTGTGATTGGATTTGGGGGGAGAGAGTTTCCCAAGAAGAAAAAACAAAGGTTGGAATGAAATATGGGAGGTTTTTTGGGGAGGGGGAGGTGGGGAGGAGGGGTTTTGTTTTTAGTGTTTGGGGTGGGGAAAGTTTTTTGGGCAAGGACGGGTTTCAAGGAGATGGGGGGGGGAACGGGCTGTTTTGGGGGGGGAGTGGGAGGGGGGGGGGTGGGGGGGGGCAGGGGGGGGGGGGAAAGGGGAAAGGTGGGGAAGGGGGGGTGGATGGGGGTTTTGGGGGGCGTTTTTGGAGGGGCTGGGAGGGGGGGTGGGGTGGGGGGGAGAAAGGTGTGCGGGAGGGACCGGGTTTGAAAGGGGAGGGAGGGGAGGGGGTTTTGTTTTTGGGGGATTTGGGGTGGGGAGTTTACAAAAAGAAGGGGTGGGGAAGAAATTCAAGGGGGAAAGGTGGGGGTGAGGGGGGGGGCGGGGGGGGTTTTTGGGGCGGAAGGGAGGTGGCCCTGGAAAAATGGAGGGGAGATTTCGGGGCCCTGGGAATGGGTGTTTTTGGGGGGCCTTTTTTGGTGGGCGGGGGGAGAAAGAGGGGTGAGGGGTGGGAGGACAGGGTTTGGAAGTGGAAAAAGGGGTGGGTTTAGGAAAGGGTGGGCAAAAGAGGGGGTTTCATGAGGGGGTTGCTAGGGAGAGTTTGGGGGGAGGGTTTTCTCACATTTGGGGGGGAGGTTATTTTGTGGGATTTTGGTTGGGGGTTGGGGGGGGAGGCTGGGGGGTTAGGGGGGGGTTTTGGGGTGGGAGTGGGCATTTGGGGGGGTTTGTTTGGGATTGAGTTTTAAAGGGTTTTGGGAAGTTTCATTGGGGGGGTTGGCCTTTGGTGGGTTACTTTGTGTTTTCTTGCAGGGGGATTCCCTTTGGTTCCTCCCTGAGATTTAGGGGGAATTTGGCCCTCTTGTTTGAGGTTTGGAGGGGGGATTGCCCAAGGGGCCAGATTGAAGATGCTCCCGGCGGGCTTCTCACTTTCTGAAGCCGCTAATGGCCCGGGAGGAGGAAAGATGGATGCGGGGATGTGGGGAACGCACGTGTAGGCCCTCTTCCTCCTCCTCCTCCTCCTCCGAGGAAACGAGGCCCCGGACAAAGGGAGAGGGACATTTTCACGGAGAAGGAACCCCAACATTCCCCAGAGTGGGGCTCCCCACAGAGAAGGCGTCTGGGCTGACTCGGAAATCTCGCGGCCCGGCCCAGGCCGGCTCCGATCCGGGAGGGCGACGAGAGGGAAGCAGCCCCGGACCCGGGGTCAGAATCCTGGCTCTCCCCGGCTGGCCAGAGGCAGGGCCCAGCCACCTACCTGTCCGGGCTGGGGAGGAGAGCCTCCCGCCAACCGAAAGTGCCCAGAGAAGAGACTTGGGTCTGGGGAGACCCCTGAGGCCTTCTTATCGAGAAAGGTAAGCAGAGATCGCCTGGGCCCCCCCCACACACAGTCAAGTCTTAATGGCCCAAGTCCGGGGGCTCCAGAGGGGGCTCAGCCCCTCCCTCCCATTCCGCCTCCCGTGGGCAGGGAACGGAGCCCGTGGTGGGGAGCGGGGGCAGGGGAAGAGAGCAAAACACCCCGCCGAGGGTCCGGGCCACCCCCACCCGCCTTTTCCACCCCAGGCGGGGAGGGTCCGCATCGGAACCCCCCAAAGGGAAAGGGCGGGCCCCCCAGGCAGGGCCCCCCACAGGGAAGCTTCCCCCAGAACCAGAACCCCAGGAAAGGGGGAAGGGGAGCCCGAGGCGGCGCAAGAGGTCCAGGGAGGAGGGGAGGCGGGAAAGCTCAAGCCGGGCCGTCGCCCCGGCCCCCCCAACGCCACGCCCCACGGCTCGCCCTGGCCCGGACGCCCCAAACACCCGGGTTGGCCCCTCCCCCCCTACCTGGACCCTTGGAGGCCCTCCGGACGGTGCACCTGCTTGATGTGTCCACGATGATCCGCCAAAGGGGGGAAGAGCAGGCGGTCACGGGGGCCCTGGGCAGGGGGGGGGGGGCACACAGCCACAGCCCGGGGCCCAGCCACCCCCCTCCCCAGGGCCCCGAGAGACCCCCCGGGCTGGTCCCTCTCCGGGAGGAAGGGGAACTGGGCGCTCCGGCCTCCTCTCTGGCCCAAACCCAGGGCCTGCTGGGCCAGCTTTCCGTATGCCCTGAGCCAGGGCAAAGAGCCTGGTGGCTCGGGCCTCCCCTCCCCCTTCTTCAGGCAGCAGCCAATCCCCGAGCGGGGCCCGAGTCTGCTCCCTGGAGAACGGGCGGCAGACCAGGGGGCGCTGAGGCCGCAGCTGACTGGTTCAACCTGATGGGGGGAAGGGGGAGAGGCGGGGGCCTCCCAACCGGTAGGACTGGTTCCAGGGCGGCCGCAGCACAGCCCGGCTACCGCTCCCCCCCCCCCGGCAGTGGGCCCTGTGTGGCCCCCCGAGCTGCTTCTGTTGTGCGGGAGAAAACCTCCACCCAGAGGCCTGCCCGAGGCCCGGGTCCTCACCCCAGCCCCAAAGAGGGCCGGCCCCAGGGGCTGCTGGGGGTACACGGGGCTGCAGGGGCAGAGCACCCCCCGCCAAGGTTTCAGCTCAGCTGAACCAATCCTAGCAGAGGAGGGTGTCAGAGGAGCCCGTGGGGAGGGGGAAAAGGGTTTGTGACATGGGGGGGTGAAAAGGAGGGGAGGAATGAGGGGGGCAAAAACTGGGAAGGGGTGGGCAGGACTGGTAAAGGAAGGGGGGACCCAAGGAGAAGGGAGGCGCCCCGGTTCCCACGGGTGTTAGCGGGTATGGTTTGACGGGGCGGGGTGCAAGGTGGATAGGTAAAAACATGTGTGTAAGGGGGCCGGCCGCGGTTGCAACCGGCAGAGGGGTACCGGGCGGGCCCAAGATCAGAAGAAACCGCGGGGGGCCCGCCGGGGCAGGGGCCGGGCGCACCTGGCCGGGAAGCGGGGCGGCCCGGGGGCAAAGGCTGGGCATTGGGAAACAAAACCGCCCGGGGTAAGGGGGCGGGCAGCCGGCCGGGGACACGGGCAGGCCGGGACACGGGGGAAGCCGCAGCAGCCCGGGGCCCAAGGGGGCCAAAGGGGGAACCGCCCCCCCGCAGCCATTTACTGCTGCCTCAAGGCCCCGTCCCTGTGGCAAGCGGGCACCCCAGCCCGGGCCCCCCGGAGATTCACCGGCCGGGGAGTGGGAAGGCCGGCAGGGGGCCCGTGGGGAGAGGCGGGGGCAAGCCCGCTAGCACCCTGGGGCCCCGCGAGGGGAAAGGGGAAGCCCCCCCCGGGCGGAGGGGCCGGGTCGCCAGGGCCCAGAGGCCCCAGCCAGCCCCTCCCCCAAAAGGGCCCCAAGCAGGGGGCCGGACCCGGAGGGGCCCCCAGGGGCCTCCCGCCTGGGGAGGGAAGGGCCCCCGGGGGAGGGCCCCGGGACCCAGCCAAAGACCCCCGACGGGCAGGGCCTCCGAGGGGAAAGGAGAGGACCCCGGGAGGGGCCTGGCAGGGGGCCGGGGCCTCTGCCTGGGGGGGGGAGAAGCCCCCGGGAGCGGCCAGACCAAGCTGAGCACCCCGGGCCGGGCAGGGCCTCCGCAGGGGAAAGGGAGAGGACCCCGGGAGGGGCCTGGCAGGGGGCCGGGGCCTCTGCCTGGGGGGGGGAGAAGCCCCCGGGAGCGGCCGGACCAAGCCGAGCACCCCGGGCCGGGCAGGGCCTCCGCAGGGGAAAGGGAGAGGACCCGGGAGGCCGCGGGCGCTACCTGAGAGCTTGCCCAGCCTGGCAGATGTGGGGCTTGGCCCAGGAGCCGCCGATGCACCGCACGGTAGGACAGCGGGCCGCTTGGCGCAGGCGCACACGGGCACGGAGGGCCCCCGGGCGGGAGCTTGGCGTTCTGGAGAGCCCCGGAAGATCTTGCCGCAGATCTCGCAGGCCACCTGCTTGCGGGTGCGGCTCCTCTTGCGCGGGCCGTCGGGGTCCTCGGGCAGCGGCAGCCCGTTCTCGCCCACGCGCGGCGGCGGGATGTCGATGTAGCCCAGCTGCAGGCTGGTGACGCCGTGCTGCGCCTCGTGCTGCCGCAGCCGGCTGGCGTCGGTGAACACCTTCCCGCAGAGGCCGCAGGGCAGGATGCCGGCCTCGCGGAGCCCGCCGGGGGACCCGAACATCATGGAGTCCAGCAGGTTGGCTTTGCGGGGGCGGCCGCGGCCGCGCTTGCCCGCCAGGGGGGGCGCGCCGCCGCCCACGCTCTGGAACGGCGAGGCCAGCAGCTGGGGGGACAGGGGCCCCGCCACCATGGGCAGGCGGTCCACGCCCGGCAGGACGGGCAAGGCGGCCGGGCCGGCCACGGCGGCGGCGCCGGCGGCGCGGGCGGCCTCGTCCTCGGGCGGCAGGCTGCCCGCGATGCCGCTGCGGGTCCAGGCCGGGCGCCGTGGGCGTCCAGGGGAAGCCCAGGTCGGCGGCCCCCGGCGGGCGGAAGAGCATGATGTCGGCGCGGGCCGGGGGCACCAGGATCTGCACGTTGGACTGCTTGATGACCTCCTGGCAGATCTCGATGACGGAGCGCATGAGCAGGAACTTGGCGGCGGTCATGAGCTCGGGGAAGCTCTCGAGGCGCACCACGATGCGCGACGTGTACGCGAAGTCCAGGATGTCCCCGAAGACCTTGGAGCTGATGGTGTGCATCTCGAGCTCGCGGCTGGGGCCCGCGCCGCCCGCGCCCGCCGCCGCGCCCGCCACGTCCTGCGGCCCGGCCTCGGCGCCCCCCGGCGCGCCGCCCTCGCCCAGCTGCGCGCTGAACACGGACTCGAAGTACTCGCTGCAGGCGGCCAGCACGGCGCGGTGGGCCGGGAAGCTCTCGTCGCCCACGCGCAGCAGCACGTCGCAGAAGCGGCCGCCGTTCTTGCGCTGCTGGTTCAGGTTGTGCAGCATGTCCGTGCTGTGCCGGCTCACCTGGTAGGTGTAGCAGCCCGCCGAGGGCCCCGGGGCCCCGCCGCCGCCCCCGCAGGGGGCCGCCGCCGCGTCGCCGACGCGCTCCATGGCCGCGGGCGGGCGGGCGCGGCGGGCAGGCAGGGGCAAGGCGGGAGCGGGCGCGCCGCCGCCGCCGCCGCCGCCGCGGGGGCTGCTGCTGCTGCTGCTGCTGCGGCTGCGGGGAGCGCGGGCGCGCGGGCGCGGCTACAGCTGGCGCGCCGCCTCTCCCGCCCGCATGCCCGCCCGGCTGCCCGGCTGCTGGCGGCGCCTCTGGCCGGCGAGGGGGCTCCCGGAGGACCCGCGGCCGAGCCCGCCCTCCTGCAAGCGCGCCTCGCTGGCGGGGCTGGCTGCGCCCCCTCCGGCCGCCAGGGGGCGCTGGCGCGGCGGCGCGAGCGCGCGCTCCTTTTCCCGGGCCCGCGGGGGCGCGCGCCGCCTGGGCTGGTGCTGGGGCCCGGCGGCGGCGGCGGCTGCTGCTGCTGCTTCGGCTGCTGGGGCTGCTCAGGCGGCGGCGGCGGCTGCGGCTGCTGCTGCTGCTGCTGCTGCTGCTGCCTGAGCCGGGAGGGGAAGGGGTGGGGGGCGGAGGAGGCGGGAACAAAAGACGGCGGCGGCGGCGGCGGGAGCCCGCGCTGGAGGAGCCGGAGCCCCGGCCGGGCTGGCGAGCAGGCGGCGCGGAGGCCGCGCCGGGCCTGCGGGGGTGGCGGAGGCGGCGGGCTGGCGGGGCCGCGAGGCGGAGGCGGAGGCGGCGGGCGGTGCAGCGCCGCGGGTCGGAGGCCCGGGCCCGAGAGCGGGCGCTGCGGCGCGATGGAGCGCGGGGCGCTGCGGCCTAGCCTGGCCCGGCCCGCCTCGGCTCAGTCCCGGTCCGGCTCCGGCTCGGGCTCCGGCTCGCGGTGTGTTTGGAGCCGCCGCGGCGGAGGAAAGATGGCAGCGGCTGCACTTCCTTTTGCACTTTCACCCTGGGGGGGAGGAGAAGGAGGGGGCGATACCAAAACACCCCCCGCCCGCCGGCCTGGCCCCCCCAGCCCCGCAACGCCGCCGCCCCCCCCAGCGCCCGGCCGCGCCGCCGCCGCCCGCACCCGCACGTGGTTGCCGCCCAACCCTGCAGCGGCCCGCAAAGTTGCCTTTTGTGGGTCCCGGCCCCCCGCCCCCGCTGCCGCCGCCGCCGCCGAGGATGCGCGGCCCTCCTCCCCGGGCCGCCCCCGCCGCCGCTTCCCTGCCCCCCGCCCGGCCGCCTCCGCCAATGCCAGGCGGCCCCCGCCCAGCCCCCTCCTCTCCTCCTCCCCCACGCGGGGGCTGCAGCCCGGCCCCCCCGGGCCGATGCAAACGAGCCGCCGCCGAGCCAGCGAACCAGCGAGCCAGCTCGGCTCCCACCGCCCGGCCCCGGCCCCGGCCCCGGAGCCAGGCTCGGCCGGGAGGGGGCTGCAGCCGCCCGGCCCCCCAGCCCGGCCGCAGTAAGAGCGGCTCCCCCACACACACCGCCGCCCAGAAAAGAAAGGCCCGCCCCTTGTCCCCGAGTTCCCGAGCCCCCCACCCGGGCCGGGCAACCTGCAGCCCGCGGCCGGGGGGGGAAGCTCGACTGCTGCCCCGGCGGCCAGCACGGCCCCGCTCCCGCCGGCCTGGAGCGGGGAGCGGGAGCTGGGCAGCCGGGGACCCCCGATCCCCGCTTTCTTGGCTTTTTTTCGGGTGGGAAAAAACTCCAGAGCCGGAATGTGACAGTTGAGCTTGGGAAGGAAGCCCCGGGGCCGCCCCCAGCCCTGAGGAACCGCGGCCAGCCCCGGGGCCGGCGGTTCTGCCGGGGGGGGGCGGGGGGGAGGCCCCCAGGACCCAAAAGGCGCGCGGCTGCAAAACTTTTGCAGGATTCCAAACTAAACACTTCCATTAGAAAAGCGGGGTGCTAGAAAGGCATTCTGGGTATTAGCATGCAAATGAACCGAGCCAGCTTCCAACTTCGCTTCAGATCCCAAATGCCGAATTTACTATAACGCAGGGAAGCCACATGTTCCCCGGATCCTCGCTCACGGCTGCGATTGGCCTGCGGCCGCGGTCTGCACGCACCGTCCGGGGCTCCGGCCCTGCCTGCCCGTGCCCCGGGCTCCCCGGGCGGGGGGCAGGCCGCCTGGCCGGGAAGGGTGGGGCCCTGGAACAAAGGGGGAGCCGAGAGCCTCCGGGGGCGCGGGCGGCCGGCGGCCCTCGAGGCCCCCGGGCAGCAAGTCCCGGGCTCTGGCCGCCCTTAGAGGCGGTGCTGCAACCTGCCCGACCTCGGTTTCCGAGCTGGAGGGGACTGGGAGCAGACCGGCCCCTCTTTGAGCACCTATTGTGTGAGCTCGCAGCCAGGCGCCCGGAGGGAGGGCCGGGGAGGAAGCCTGCGAGCCCAGGAAGGCGGCTCCCGATCCCCGGGCTGCGGGACCTGGCCCGCTCACCCCGCCTGGCCGCGGCCGGCTACGCGGCTCCCGCGGACTGCCCTGACGTCCGGAGGAAAACCCGGATGGGTCCGAGCCCGGCCCTCCCCTAGATGCTGAGGACGCAGGGCTGGAGCTCTGCCCTTAGTGCCCGTCTGATTGTAGAACCCTGCTTTGGGAAATGACTCTGGCCCAGGGAGCAGACCAGGGTTACCCCTCACCTCTTGCCCCCTGGACACCTCCCACCGGCCTCTCCTGCCCCCACCAGGGGCCACTTCTCAAGTACCTTGTGGCTTGTTTTACCCACACTCGCTTCAACTGCAATTTATTTGGGGTTTTAGGCAGTCTACCAGTCTTGCTCAATAGGATAACTCCCTGAGGGAGTGTTTATACTCTTCTTTGTACCGTGCCCCAGAGCCAGACAACTAGAGATGGATCTGGCTGGGCTTGGGGCTTGAAGATTGCCCGACCCACGCCCTGGCTCTCTGTAGGTGCTTAATAAATGCTTGTTGATTGATCTTGCTACAGGACAAGAAGAAATCTGCTAAAGAGAACTTTTCAGAGGGACATGAGAGCTGCAGACAAGCATCCGCAGGCTGTCTTTTGGCCAAGGGATTCGGCTTGTTCTGCTTGACCCTTGAAGGTACAACTAGGAAGGAATGGAGGAGAAGCAGATTTCTTCTGAGTTGAAGAAAAATAAAGTGTTGACTGGCGCCCTTCTCCAGGGGGACTCTGAAACCTGAGCCTGGGCTGTGCTAGAGAGGATTCTAGGGGGACCACCCTGCCCTTGAGAATCCTTCCTATTCATCGGGTCCCTCTGGTCCAGCTCCCGACATTTCTGCTCCATCAGGCTGCCTCCCATATTTAAGGAGTGTCAGGCTCTCCCTAAGTTGGTCCCACTGTGATATTAGGCTAAGAAACTAGAGAGGTTCCAAAGCAGCCAGACACCTGATTTTGTGACTCCACCCTTTGTCTACTGAGAGGCCCACTATCGGAGGCAAGTAAGTTAGCATTATTAAGTACCAGAATCCCAAGCCCCTCCTATTTAATTACAGTGGTTAGCATTTATGTAAAAGCCATTTTCATCTGATCTCACCACAACCCTGAGAGGTAGATGTTGTTATTATCTGTGACAGAATTTGAACGCAGATCTCTGACTCCAAGTATAACACTCTTACCCCACTGCAGCCATCTAACTTACTGCCCTATATATAGAGAATGACTTAGAATCTTGAGTCATTCCTTACTGAAAGAGATTCCTTGAGGCATCTTAACCTATATTAAGTAGTAAGTAATTTAACTAGATTACTGTAGTAAAAAAAAAAAAAAAAAAAAAAAAATTGTAACAATTCCTTCTACACTAGCCTCAACAAGGAATCATCCCCTCTGGTGATGAAGAAACCAGCACCCGTGACGGGTGGTTCCACTTTTGGTCAGTTCTACTCAGTAGCAGTTTGTCCTGACATCAAGCCTAAATCTCTCTCTGTAGCTTCCATTGTTCCAAGAGGAACTTGAAGACAATTGTTTCCCATCTCCCCTCCATTTCTTCAAAGGACCCTCCTACAGCAGGTCTGGGGTCTTTCTTTCCTAATGAAGTCCTAAACCACAGTGTAGGGACCTGAACATAATCCTGCAGATATGTCCAACCAAGAGAGAATATAGACAGGACCATCACGTGCTTTGCATATAATTTTCCCAAGATTCATATGTGTATGCCCACGGGAAGTCAGTTTTCCCTTGGTAAGAGTGTTTATATCAGGAATACAAGGATGATTCAACATTAGGAAAACTACATATATTAAGAGCAAAAATGTGCAAAATTGCATAATCCTTGATAAAGGGAAAAAAGACTTTGACAAAGTACCACACATGCTAAAAATCCTACAAAGCTGGCATATGAGTGAGCACTCTCTAGAAGCCTTCCCTTCAAGTACAGGGACAGTTATAGGACAGTTTTTGAAATTCTAGTGAAAGCAACAAAAGCAGGAGTTTGAAGACCTATACACAGAGTAAAGGAAGGCACAATTATCCCTGTTGACTGAAGAATGATTCAAAGAATCCACTGGAGGCAACCACTTCAGATATAAGCCCTCATTTGAAGAATTGTCATGAAAAAACAGATCTGACGCATTGTTCCCATTGGACCCAAATGTAAAACCTAATATAAAACCATTTTGGATGTAATGTCAGAACAAACTTCCCAATAATGAGAGCTATTCTAAAGTGAAATGGGGAGGGAGGGAAATTCCCTAGCAAAGGGAAGGTGGGATGACCATTTGTTGAGGGTGTTATAGAATATTCGTATTCAGATGTGAATTGGATTTTCAAGCTGGAAGGAACTCTTGAGGCCTCCTTGGTCCCCTTTTTCTCTTCTTCATTATCTTCAACAGAGTCATTCCGTCTTTGCTTGAAGACTTTTAATGATGGAGAATCCCATGATTTCCCATGGTAGAGTAATTCACTTTTAGACAGTTGTACTCAGTAGCAATTAGACTGGATGACCCTTGAGTTTTCTGATCCAGCTCAGAAATTATAAATGATTTTTTTTTCAAGGTCACACAGCTAGAAAGTAACAGAACTGGTTCTCTCACCATGTCTGCAGATGCCAAATCAAATTCTTTTTTCCCATAACCATAAGGCCCCTTAGAGAGACCTTAGAAATACCATTAATGCTTTCCCTGGGAGTAGGATATAAAGGATCCATTTTTCAGGTTACTTAACTTTTAACTTTTTCCCTAGAATCCTAGAAACTTTCCCTGTAATCATAGGCAAAGATCCAATGGAGCTGTTTTTCTAGAAGTGTGAGTGAAGCATTTTGATATCCTTTCAAGATGTTGGGAAATGTTTTGCTTTTTTTTTTTTTTTTTTTTTTTTTTTTTTTTTTAATAGGTAAGAACATGGACATGGATTCTGGTTCAAATCCTGCCTTGGCAACTTACTGACTCAGTGACCCCATGTTGTCATTTAACAACTTTTACATCTTCAGTTTCCTTTTCTGTAAAAGAAATAAGAATAATTCCAACACAACCTCGTAGGGTTGTTGTGAAGATTAAATGAGAGAAAGTATAACAGGGCCTTACTTTGCAAATTTTAAAGCACTGGACCATTTTCAGATGATGATTATTATTAACATATTGCTTAATATATTATTGTTATAAATATATTATTTAATAAATACATTAATATGTTATAGTATATATATGCAACATGTATTATAAATCATATATATGTCATTTTGTCATTTGTTATGTGAAATTTCTACTATTACTATTATTCAAATTACATTACTTTTATAATGAATAATTAGGTTGTTATTCAATTGTGTCTCACTCTTTGTGACCCCTTTTGTGGTTTTCTTAGCAGAGATACTAGAAGGGTTGGCCATTTCCTTCTCCAGCTCATTTTACACAGATGAGAAAACCTGAGGCAAACTAGGTTAAGTGACTTGCCCAGGGTCACACAGCTACTAAGTGTCCAAGGCCAAATTTGAACTCAGGAATATGAATATTCCTGACTCAAGGCCTGGCACTCTATCCGCCGTACCATCAAGCTGCCCTGGACAAATAGTAAATCAAATTAAGTACCCAGATATATGGGACCAGAGATTTGATTCCTAGCAATATAACCTTAAATAAGTCATTTAGCTTCTTTGAGTCTCAGTTTTTCATCTCTAAAATGGTAGTCCTGATACTTGGGTAGTATCTCCTCTGAGTTTTCCCAATGCCCACTGGTACTGACAGGCTGAGTTCCCAGAGAATGACTAACTACCACTCCCCATAAGAATTTTATGGATAATGCTGAGGGACTGGGGTTTCCTAACAGATTCCTGACCCTACTGATAGACTTCTTTCCTCATTAGTCATCAGAATCAGCTGATTCTGTTATCTTTTACAAGTTGTATGTATTAATTCAGATAATAAAACAAGAATGGGAGTTACAAAATACACACACATATACAAAGCCCATGGGCCATTTTCCCCTTGCACATATGAGGTCACTGGGAAGAGAGCTCAAATGTAAAGTACATTTAGGTAATAAGACATATGTGTAATCAAGGGGCTGTCTCCCAGCTAGTGATCACTGAAGGTCCCTTTTTCCCTTTCCAGAGCCCTGTGAAGTTGCCCCTAAGTACAGCGAGCTCCTTTCTGAACTCTGAATATCAATGCCTGTCTAAAGTCTATAGCTGGTTCTCTCTTTTTTTTTTTTTTTTTTTTTTTTTTTTTAATAGCCTTTTATTTACAGGATATATACATGGGTAACTTTACAGCATTAACAATTGCCAAACCTCTTGTTCCAATTTTTCACCTCTTACTCCCCCACCCCCTCCCCTAGATGGTAGGATGACCAGTAAATATTAAATATATTAAAATATAAATTAGATACGCAATAAGTATACATGACCAAAACGTTATTTTGCTGTACAAAAAGAATCAGACTCTGAAATATTGTACAATTAGCTTGTGAAGGAAATCAAAAATGCAGGTGGGCATAAATATAGGGATTGGGAGTTCAATGTAATGGTTTTTAGTCATCTCCCAGAGTTCTTTTTCTGGGCATAGCTAGTTCAGTTCATTACTGTTCCATTGGAAATGATTTGGTTGATCTCGTTGCTGAGGATGGCCTGGTCCATCAGAACTGGTCATCATATAGTACTGTTGTTGAAGTATATAATGATCTCCTGGTCCTGCTCATTTCACTCAGCATCAGTTAGGTTAAGTCTCTCAGAGCCTTTCTGAAATCATCCTGTTGGTCATTTCTTACAGAACAATAATATTCCATAATATTGATATACCACAATTTATTCAGCCATTCTCCAACTGATGGACATCCATTCAGTTTCCAGTTTTTAGCCACTACAAAAAGGGCTGCCACAAACATTCGTGCACATACAGGTCCCTTTCCCTTCTTTATAATCTCTTTGGGATATAATCCCAGTAGTAACACTGTATAGCTGGTTCTCTCAAACATCATGAGGACTCGCAATCCTGAAGCCATTTCCATTCTTGGGGTTACTTTCTTTCCACATTGTCAATAGGTGCTTTTTCTGTTGTTGGTATTGTTACTACCTCTGGTAGAAACTGGCTAATACTTCTTGTTTGCTGATGAAACCCGTCATGATTTTTCTTTTGTTTTTTTTGAATTATAGCTTTTTATTTTAAAAATATATACATGGATAATTTTTGGCATTCACCCCTACAAAATCCTGTGTTCTAATTTTTTTCCCTCCCTCTCCTAAGTCGGCAAGTGATGCAATATAGGTTAAACATGTGCAATTCCTCTATACATATTTCCACAAATATCATCTGCTCAGATCCAAAAGGAATAAAATGAGAAAGAAAACAAAATGCAAACAAACAACAAAAAGTGAAAATACATCATGATTTTTCTACTTCTTAAAGTTCACCAGAGAATTAGTGCAGCCTTTCAGGAGAACAATTTGGAACCATGCCCCAAAAGCTATAAAACTGTGCATACCCTTTGACCTGGCAACACCACTATTAGACCTGTGTCCCAAAGATAATTTTTTTTTAATTAAAAGTACAAAAAATTTTGTAGCAACTCTTTTTTTTTTTAATAACTCTTTATTGCCAGAACCCATGCCAGGGTAATTTTTTACAACATTATCCCTTGCACTCACTTCTGTTCCGATTTTTTTCCCTCCCTCCCTCCACCCCCTCCCCCAGATGGCAAGCAGTCCTATACATGTTAAAGAGGTTACAGTGTATCCTAGATACAATGTATGTGTGCAGAACCAAACAGTTCTCTTGTTGCACAGGAAGAATTGGATTCAGAAGGTAAAAATAACCAGGGAAGAAAAACAAAAATGCAAACAGTTTATGTTCATTTCCCAGTGTTCTTTCTTTGGGTGTAGCTGCTTCTGTCCAGCATTGATCAATTGAAACTGAGTTAGATCTTCTCTTTGTAGAAGAAATCCACGTCCATCAGAATACATCCTCATAAGTATCATTGTTGAGGTATATAATGATCTCCTGGTTCTGCTCATTTCACTTAGCATCAGTTCCTCTAAGTCTCTCCATGCCTCTCTGTAGTCATCCTGCTGGTCATTTCTTATAGAAGAATAATATTCCATAACATTCATAAACCACAATTTACCCAACCATTCTCCAACTGATGGGCATCCATTCATTTTCCAGTTTCTGGCCACTACAAAGAGGCCTGCCACAAACATTTTGGCACATACTGGGCCCTTTCTCTTCTTTAGTATCTCTTTGGGGTATAAGCCCAGTAGAAACACTGCTGGATCAAAGGGTATGTAGCAACTCTTTTTGTGAGGGCAAAGAACTGGAAACTAAGAGGATGTCCATCAATTGGGGAAAAGCTCAATAAATTGTATATGATTATGATAGAATACTATTATGGTATAAGAAATGATGGCACAGAATGCTTTCAGAAAGACCTAGACTTACATGAACTAATACAAAGTGAAGTTAGCAAAACCAGGAGAACATTATACACAAAAACAGCAATATTGCATGATGATTAATTGTGAATGATTTAGCTATTCTGATCAATGCAATGATCCAAAACAATTCCAAAGGATCATTGATGAAAACTCATCTGATAACTGATGAAGTATAATTTTTTTGCTTTCTTTATGTTTCTTGCTTTTTATTGTTGATGTGGGGTTTTTGTTTGCCTTTTGCAATCTAGCTAATATAGAAATATATTTTCAAGTATAATTGATAACTGCTTCTTGAGGGGTGAGATGAGGAGCAAGAGAATTTGGAATGTAAAATAAATTAATGTTTAAAATATTTTTTTAAAAATTCAAGTTTAGCCGATTCCAATAGATTTGTGATAGAGAGAGCCACCTGCATTTAGAGAGAAGACTACGAGGACTGAATATGGATCACAACATAATATTTTCACCTTTTTTGTTCTTCTTTGCTTAATTTTTTTCCTTTTTGATTTGATTTTTGTTGTTCAGTATGATAAATATGGAAATATGTTTAGAAGAATTGCACATTATAACCTATATTGGATTACTTGCTTTCTAGGGGATGAGAGACAGGGGAAGGAGAGAGAAAAATATAGAACATAAGGTTTATCAAGGGTGGATGTTGAAAAGTATCCTTGCATCTATTTTGAAAAATAAAAAGCTATTATTAAAATAAAACTCCCAATAAAAATAAATTAAGTTTATAAGGTTACAATCTGGTCAGTTCTACTCCTGAAAGACTCAGGTACATGAGATAAGGAGAAAACTTGAAACAGTAGCTCCATGTATTTATGGACACATGATGGACAGGTAGGACATGGGTTATCCAGCCTTTCCCTTATCCAAAAGTCTTATCAGTTCTTGCTTCATTTGCTGGAAAGAAAAGAATAAAAGATGGCTAGTCATTCATCTTGCATACAAATTCAGTTCTACCTCAATACCTCCTGAGTTATTTGTTCTCCCGGACAAACAGAAGACTTCATATTCATCAGCATTATAATCAACAAGACTAAGTATAATAGAGGTGGGGGAAGGGGACAGATCTTTAATAACAGAAGACAGACTTCTAAGACTTTATATATATATAAGACCAGCGTTACATGGAAATTTTGAAGTGCAAACATAGAAGTCAAGAGAAATGTAAAAAAGGCAAACATGAACAAACAATCATGAGGGAATAAATAAGGATAAAATGCTCCCATTCTAATATGGAGAGATAACAAAAGTCTTATTCTGAACTCTGTCATCATCAGGGCCATAAAACTTAATTAGATAAGACTCATGTGATTCTGATATTTCTTGCTCTTAAGGAAGAAAGGATGGGGGCAGCTAGATGGCATAGCCCTGAAGTCAGGAGGACCTGAATTCAAATCTGGTCTCAGACACTTAATACGTCTAGCTGTGGGACCCTGGGCAAGTCACTTAACCCCAATTGCCTCAGCAAAAAAAAAAGAAGAAGAAGAAGAAGAAGAAGAAGAAGAAGAAGAAGAAGAAGAAGAAGAAGAAAGGATGAGAAGAAGAATGTACCAAGTGAGAGGGGAAAGGAAGATTAGGGAGAATTGCCTCACATAATCACTGTGTGAAAAGAGACAAAAGAGGAAGGAATTGGGGAAGGGGAGATTGCTGCTGACATCAACTTCATTCTCATTTGAAATGATCAAAAGAGAGTAGAATACACATATGCATCCATGGTACAGAAATACATTTCACTTAACAGAAAAATAGGAAAAGAGAGAAGGGAGAATTAGAGGAAACCTAGAAAATAGGTAGAAAAAGGGAGAAGAGAGAATGGGGAATTAGAGGAAGGATAGGATTAAGGATCAGAGGAGCAAGGATTAAGAGAGAGATTACTCTCAAGCAAGACAAACTCTAGGCATATTAAAAATATATATGTAGCTCTCCTTTAGGTGTGAAAGAATTGGAGTTTGGAGGCTCCAACAATTTAGGAATGACTAAAATGTTATGGTATATGGGATACTATTAAGCTGTAAGAAATGATGAAGAGGAGAGAAGGGGGCCAGGATGCAGAGTAGAGAGTATTCAGTTGAGCTATCTCAGATTTCCTTCCAAACTCTAAAATAATCCCTCAAATTGAATTCTGCAGTGGCAGAACCAACAAAAGGTCAGGGGAAACAATTTTTCAGCCCAAGACAGGATATGAATTTGCCAGGAAGGTGCCAAGTGAATGGATGGAAGGTGAGTGATGGTGGACCCGAGGAGCATAAACCAATACTTGGAGATAAGTGCATTGAGGACAGCAGCAACTTCTGAAGTTTTCAGTCTCCTGACTGACAACTGGTCAAAAGAAGATTGCACGGGATTCTCTGCTGACATTGGATTCAGGATCCATACACAGTTCTCAGTTATCCCAGAAGCAAAAGGAGCAATAGCACTTGCAGCCTCAGGGGATCAGGAGCCCTGATCAAAGGCCAGAGCCCAGGCCGGGAGAGCAATGATATACTTCTCTTTAGATCATACCATCTTGAAAACACACAAAAAACCCTGCAGACTCCCAGAGTCAGCTTTGGACATGGCAGCAAGAAAGACCTGAAGCTTGGAATAGTTGGAGCAGAGCCCAACTTTAGCATCAAGTTAAAAACCAAGAAATAGGCTAAAAAGATAAACAAAAAATAAAAATAAAAGAACCTGACTATAGAAAGTTACTATGATGACAAAGAATATCAACACAAAATTTAGAAAAAGGAAACAAAATCAAAATTACTGTGTCCAGAATCTCCAATGAAAAAATGGGTTGGTTACAAGCAAAAAAGAATTTTTGGAAGAGCTCAAAAAGGATTTTAAAAATTAAGTAAGAATAGAGAGAAAATTAGGGAAACAAATGGAAATGATACAGGTAAATTATAAAGAGAGTAACAGTAAAAGCATCCCAAAAAATATCAAAGAATACATCTCAAAAAAAAAAAAACAAAACCCAGAATAAGCCAAATTGAAGCACAACAATCCACTCAAGAGGAAAAAAACTTAAAAAGCAGAATAGGCCAAATAATAAAAGAGATACAAAAGCTTTCTGGGGAAAAAAATGCATAAAAATTAGAATTGGTCAAGTGAAAACTAATGATAAAGAAACAATAAAACAAAATCAAAAGAATGAAAAATAGAAGAAAATATATTCCAGAAAGCACAGGAGCTTGGATTATACCTAAGAATCATCTACCCATCAAAACTGAGTGTAATCCTTTAGGGGAGGAAATGGATAATTAAATTGATGATTTTCATACATTGTTGATGAAAATACCAGAGCTGGATAGAAAATTTTACATTCATACAGAAGACTCAAGAAGAAGCATAAAAAAGCAAAAAAAAAAAGGAAAATCATAAGGAATTCAATATAGTTGAACTGTTTACTTTCCTACATGAGAAGATAATCATTGTAGCCCTTAAGAATTTATCATTATTAAAACACTTAGTGTGTGAGTTAATAATAATGGGATGGTTAAAAAAAACAATGTGTGAGAAAAAAGAATACACTGAAAGAAGAGGTAAGGAAAAGGCAGAATGGGGAAAATTATCTCACATCAAAGATATGGAAAAGCAAGAGCTTTTACAGTGGAAGGGAAAATAGAAGAAACAGGCAAAGCTTGAAATTTACTCTCATTGGAGTAATAGCATGTGCGCTTAGTTGGGCATAGAAAGCTATCTTTCCTGTAGGGAAGTAGGAGGGAAATGGGATTTAAAAAAAGGAAAGGGAAGCTTATAGAAAAGAGCATAGATTAAGGAAGACCATAGTCAGAAACAAAACAGACTTCTGAGGAAGATTGTGGGAAGAGAGAGACAGGGTTACAGGGAAAATAGAACAGAGGGAAATACAGTTAGTAAGCACAACTTTGAATTTAAAAGGAATGAATTCACCCATAAAAATGGAAGTGGAGAGCAGAGTAGATTAAAAACTAGAATCCAACAATATATTATTTACAAGAAACATACTTGAAACAAAGAGACACACAATTTTTAAAAGGAGCTGGAACAGAATCTATTATGTTTCAATTGAGATTTTAAAAAGCAGCAGTAGCAATCATGATTTCAAAGCAAAAGAAAAAATAGATCTAATTAAAAGAGATAAACAAGGAAGCCACCTTTTGCTAAAAGGTACCATAGACAATAAAGCAATAGCAATATTAAACATATATGCACCATATGGCATAGCATCCAGAGTCTTAAAGAAAAAGTTAAATTAATTACAGGAAGAAATAAATAAAATACACTAATGGGGTATTTCAGTTTTCCCCTCAAAACTAAGTAAAGTTAAGCAAAAAATAAACAAGAAAGAAGCTAAGGAAATGAATAGGATTTTTAAAAGTTAGCGATTATAGACTTCTGAAAAAAATAGAATGGAAATAGAAAGAAGTATAACTTTTTCTCAGCTATACCTGGCACAAAAATTGACCATATACTAGAACGTTAAGATCCTTACAACCAAATGCAGAAAAGCAGAAATACTAAATGCATCTTTTAAAGATGCAATAAAAATTGCGTTCAATAAAAAGCAATGGAAAGATACATTATTAAAAGTTAATTGGCCTAAACTAATCTATTTATTTAGTGCTATACCAATCAGACTTCCAAGAAAATATTTTAATGATCTAGAAAAAATAACAACAAAATTCATATGGAATAATAAAAGGTCAAGAATCTCAAAAGAATTAATGAAAAAAAAAATGATGGTGGCCCCTGTACCTGACCTAAAACTATATTATAAAGCAGCAGCCCAAAACCATTTGGATTCTAAGAAATAGATTAGTTGATCAGGGAACAGGTTAGGTTACAAGACAGAATAGTAACTATAGCAATTTAGTGTTTGACAAACCCAAAGATCCTCACTTTTGGATAAGAATTCATTATTTGACAAAACTGTGCATAACTGGAAATTAGTATTAAGAAATTAGGCCTGGACCCCCTTACCATATACCAAGATAAGATCAAAAGGGTCCATGATTTAGCCGAATGAGATTATAAACAAATTGAGGAAATAGGAAGTTTATCTCCAGACTTGTAAGAGGAAGAAATTTGTGACTAAAGACGAACTAGAGACCTTATTGATCAAAAATAGAAAATTTTGATTAATCAAATTAAAAAAGCTTTGTACAAACAAAACTAATGTAAAAAGATTAGAAGGGAAGCAAAAACTGGGAAAAGATCTTAAGTTAAAGGTTCTGATAAAGGCCTCATTTAAAATATATAGAGAGCTGACTTAATTTATAAGAAACCAAGCCATTTCCAATTGATAAATGATCGGATATGAAAAGACAATTTTCAGATGATGAAATTAAAATTACCATCATGAAAGAGTGTTCCAAATCATTATTAATCAGAGAAACAAATTAAGACAACTTGAGATACCATACACACCCTGGATTGGCTAAGATGACAGGAAAAAAATAATGATGAGTGTTGAGGGGTGGGAAAACTGGGACACTGAACATTGTTGGTGGAGCTTGGAACAAACCAACCATTCTGAGAGCAATCTGGAACATGCCCAAAAAGTTATCAAACTGTGCATACCCTTTGATCCAGAGTTTTTACTGGGTTATACCCCAAGGAGAACTAAAGAAGGAAAGGGACCTGTATTGGAAATGTTTGTGGGCCCTGTTTGTAGTGGCTAGAAGTTAAAACTGAGTGGCTGCCAACAATTGAGAATGGTTGGGGAAATTGTGGTTATGAATGTTATGGAATATTATTGTTCTGTAAGAAATGACCAGCAGGATGAATACAAGAGGCTTGGAGAGAATTAATGAACTGATGCTTGGAAATGGAGAACAAAGATCATTTATAGCCAACAAAATACTGTATGAAGATGCAATTTGATGGAAGGATTTCTTTTGACAAAGAGACCTAATTCAGTTTCACTTGATCAATGATGGACAGAAAACCCAAAGGAAAAAACACTGGGAAATGAATGTAAACTGTTTGATTTTTGTTTTTCTTCCCGGTTATTTCTACCTTCTGAATCCAATTTCCTGTGCAAAAGGAAACTGTTTGATCTGCAATACATTGTATCTAGGAATATAGGACATATTCAAAATATAGGACTTTGCCATCTAGGGGGTGGAGGGTGGAGGGAAAAATCGGAACAGAAGGGATAAGGGATAATGTTGTAAAAAAAAAACCCAGGCTTGATTTAATAAAAGTTACTATAAAAAAAAAAAAAAAAAAGATAAAGGTTGATGAAAAAAAAAAAAGTTAATTGGAAACTAAAATGATCCTAAAGTTTCCAATTCTGCAATTCCAATTCTGCAGTTAACACAGTAACAATGGTCAAGAGTAGAAATTATGAGGGGAAAAAAAGTAGGTAATAATTGTTGATCTCAGATAAAATCAAACTTAAAAAACATTTGGTCAAGAGAAATAAGTCTACATTATATGTCAGCTGTATTAATATTGTTTTAAATGTAAGTTTTTATGTGTATCAATTTATGCATCTGTGTAGATATGTCTATATGTAAGTGTATGTATATGGGTGAGCAAGCAAGGGGTATGTGTATATATATATATATACATATATATAAAACACATAAATATATATGTATGTGTGTACACATAAATATAGTTATGCTTAACATAGACTTCTTGGGGAAAGTAGGGAGAAGAAAAGGAGGGAAAAAGAATAAAATAAAAAGTGCACAGTGGAGAATAAAAGAAAACTTACTAGGAAGCAAAGACAGACAGTTATACAGTGTCTTCTATTATTAGACATACTTTCTTGAAATGGAAATATATATATTTAATCCTCCTTGACGTTCTTCTGGGCATATGACAATGTTTTATTATTTGTTCCATTTTGATTTTTATTATTTTGCATTTAAGTTTTAAATAAAAACATTTTTAAAAAGCAATTTGGAAACACCAAATTGGAAATCCTGAAAATCAAAGGAGAGACTAATAAAACTGAAAGTAATAAAACATTTAAATAATAAATAAGAGCAGTAGCTGATTTTATGAAAAAACTATAAATCATCGGTTAATTTGATTTTCAAAAGAAAAAAGCAAATCAAATTACCATTATCAAAAATTAAAAGGATAAATTCATTACCCATCAAGAGGAAATTAAAGCAGTTATTAGGAGCTGTTTTGCCCAACTGTATGCCAATAAATCTGACAATCTAAATGAAATGGATGAATATTTATATTAAATATATAAATGACCCAGACTTACAGAAGAGGAAATAGAATACTTAATACTTAAATAATAAGTCGGAAATTAATTCTACCAAATATTTAAAGAATAATTAATTCTAATACTATATAAACTATTTGAAAAAAATAGCTAAGGAAGGAATCTTACCAAAAATTTATATGACATAAATATGGTGCTGATACCTAAACTAGGAAGAGTAAAAACAGAGAAAGAAAACTATAGACTTCCTTCCCTAATGAATATTGATGCAAAAATTTCAAATAAAATACTAATAAGGGGATTACAGCTCTATGTCACAAAGATCTCAAAACTATCACCAGGTGGGATTTATCCCAAGAATGCAGAGCTGGTTCATTATTAGGAAAACGACTGGGTAATTGACCATATTAATAACAAAACTAACAAAATTATATGATGACTTTGACGCTGGAAAAAGTTTTTGACAAAATACAGCACTCATTCCTATTTAAAAGTACTAGAAAGCTTAGCAATAAATGGAGTTTTCCTTCAGATGACAAGTAATATTTACCTAAAATCATCAGTAAATATGTCTAGTAGGGTTAAGATAGAACCCTTTCCAATAAGGTCAGGGGTGAAATAAGAATGCCTATGTATTTATTTAATTTTGTACTAGAAATGGTAGCTATAAAGAAAAAGAAATTAAAGGAATTGGAATAAGCAGTGAAGAAACAAAATTATTACTCTTTACAGATGATATGATGGAATACTTAAAGAAATCTAGAAAATCAAGTAAAAACTCAATTGAATTGGCAACTTTTTTTAGGGGTACATATGTGTATTTTGAACATTAATCATCACAAT